>NC_088416.1:7539282-7883449 GCF_034236695.1 Oncorhynchus nerka | reverse complement strand
GAAATGTATTAGCACATAGTCTGTATTAAGAAGACGGCCTTTCGCTGCGGGGGCTCTTTGCTGTTTCTTTCACAAGGTACACAGTCCCACACAATGACCAGATTAGCTTGAATGAACTAGTTTTTATTTTTGAACCTCAGTAGTTTACAAAGGAAAACTAAATGTACAACAGAGTCTGTCAGTCAGCTTGCAGTGAACGTAAAATGTACTCAGTACTATGTCCTACTGCTACTGCTGTACATACAGAGTATATTTGGACACACTGTAGTATATCCCAACCTAAAAGCAGCAGGCACGGCAAAGGTAATGCCAAATATTGACTGCCGATTACCCCCTTTATGTTGACACTTCTGTTGAATAGTCACCAAAAAATAAGATGAAGAACACATATATATTTCTGTAGAAAAGTTATTCCGCAGCTTAGTGAAGTAGAATAAAATGTAGTCCCACATAAAACATAGATAGAAAAATAACTATTGATCAAATGATTATCTTTCAGATAATCCTGATCTCTTTTACTTTTGACACTGTTATTTGTCATAAATAAATGTTGGCACTTGAGTCAAGCATGATTATCCTCTACAAAACATTTTAAATGCTACATTACTGAAATGCTACATTTCCTTGTGTGTGTGTGTGTGTGTGTGTGTGTGTGTGTGTGTGTGTGGTAATACTGGTGCTAATTAAAAACAAAAAGGAAAGTCCCTGAGATCATTTTTGTGTGTATGTAATGTTTGTACACAATTCATGTGTGTAAGTGTATAAATGTGTATGCATTATTCCGTTTAGGAGTCTGACTACATGTATGGGTGTATGTGTGTGTTCACCTGCAAATGTGTCTATACTACTTCAACTCCAGGCGGTGCTCGCCGCGCGCAATGTGTGAGGAGAACTCATAGCGGTCCCGGCTGCGGTGGCCACATACATTGCACTCCAGTGGGTCACGGAAGCCGTGGCAGCCCATGTGGATGGTGAACATGACGTAGTCCAGAAACCACACCCTGCAGTGACCGCAGGGGTACACCGCCCCCGCTCCTGTACCTACCCCAACCCCTACCTCCCCCTCGCTCCTTACCACCCTCAGAGCCTCTATGGGTGGCATGGGGAGCGCGTGAGCCTGGCTATGGGGGCGTGGGAGGCTGTTGTGGGGACTGGGCCCCAGCAGGTGCCCCAGGCTGTAGATGAGAGGCTGGGAGAGCTGGGCCCGATCGGCGTGGAGTGTGTCCATGCTAGGTTGGCCCTGGCTGGGCCGGGGCAGGTAGGCGAGACCAGTGCTCTGCTGCTGCTCAAGCTTGTGACCATTGGTGAGGGCCAGGGGGCTCATGTCAGCGCGGCTCAGGGGGATGGGGTAGGCTCTGTGGGGGGAGGCAGAGTCAGGGTCCTGGCCTGTGTAGAGGGGCTGGTGGCTGTGGTGGTTCTCGGATCCTGGGGAGGTGAGCGGAGGGTCCATGACATCAGAGCGGTGGATCAGCTCCCTGTTGAAGCTCAGGTCCAGACACACGCCGTTGTCCCCTAGATCACCCACACAGGGAGAGACACCTCAGCACTCACTCACTCAGCACTGTGCAGGTGGGGCCACTAACCCAGTGCCAAAAATACATAAACTGTATATCTCTGTCTACCACACACATATATCTCTATATAAATGGCTCTGCCGTAACCATTTCGCTTTCAGAAAAGAGCCAGAGACGTGCAGTGGAGAGGGAGCCACAAGAGCCACCTCCACTAACCATAAGGAGCATCAGCAGCAAAGGAGCAAGCTTGGTCACACTTGAAGATAAAAAGCACATTTTGTACAATTGAAATCTTGATAGCTCGTGCAATGGAGAACTAGCAGGCAGCCGCTGACCCTGTAGATAAACGAGCTTCCTACCACAGAACGAACACCAAGAGGGCGTGACAGAACAAGAGATCTGTGTCCCAAACGTCACCCTGTTCTATACAATGCACAATGGAATAGGGTGCCATTTGGTGAACTACAGGGAATAGGGTGCCATTTAGGACTCAAGCCACAGAGACGAGGAGGAGACGAAGAGGCCTCTCAGTCTCCACGGCTGCAGCTGCCGTTCCACCACAAGAGGAGACGGAGGCATCTGCTCACGTTTCGCGCTCTCGTCTGTTTTTCAACCACCACCTCTCTTTTCCTCCTGTGGTCGTTATATTGCAAGATTTCAGTTCATTTGTCAGGGTGATGGGTGACAGGAGGATCTCTTTAGGCCAGACAGCTTTACTGTTTCTTTGCAGCGTCTCGAATTCTGAAACGAAACACTCCACGATAAGCGGAGACGCTTGACAAGAAAGTGTGACCTGGGTATTGGAAATGGGTACAACACCTTAGGGTTTGGGAAGTCAACGTGATGACAAATCACTCATTTACTGAAACGGACGGTTTTCAAACACTCAGCAGTAGTAGTAGTAGTAGTAGTGCAGAAGTTTCAATGAAGCACTACGACTTGGACGTTTATACTCGTCCGTTTGTGTGTGAGAGTGTTCCCGTGTGCAAAAGGCACATCTCCCACGATTGCTTCATGTTATTGGCATTCTATTCCTATGCGTGGTTAACCATACCCACCTAACATATACATGAGGCAGGGAAATTAGGGCAGTGGTCTACCACCCTATGGCGCGGTGCAGCAGATGAGGCTGGCGTTCTGCCCAGAATTCCTGCTTGGCAAGCAGAGCAAGGGGGGACAGGAGAACTGCATAGATAGAGAGACAGATAGACAGAGAGCGAAAAAGACAGACAGACAGACATGTAGCTTAGACAGACAACAATATGACACACTTTAAAAATATATATATATCATTAAAACGTACATTTATTTTAATTACGTGCAACTGACAGTAAACCTCCAATACGATAACAGCAGCAGCAGCAAGTAGCAAGGGGTCAGATTATAGTAAAAACCTGACAGGTGCAGCAATGAAGCCAGTAATCAGAGACCCATTACACACAGACATACAATTAACCCACTTGCTATTGAATTGCCAAATTAGCAATTTCTCAAAAGAATAAGCAACCAGCAGTCTAGTCACAAAGGAATCATCAAATCAAAATTGCAATTCCTCATTTTGTTTGAATGACTACATCTACAGGAAAAAAAACATCTGCAGTTTTCACCGCCTACACACTCACCCATGCCTAGTTAACCCTACCAAGGTGACAGCCTGCAAGACAGTTGAGGAATGAGTCAGACTGGTCTTACCAGTGAACTTCTGTGGCATAGAGCTCTTGCGTTTGGCCACGTTGCTCGCCAATCTGTCCAGTAGCAGAGCGCGCTCCGTGCCCATGTGAGTAGTCCTGGACACGTGGGTGTCCTCACCGGCTGAGAGACCCACACACACAGAGACAGAGAGAGAGAGAGAGAGAGAGAGAGAGAGAGAGAGAGAGAGAGAGGTTTCTTAGCAGTACAGAGGTACAGCAAAGACAAAGTGTGTGCTTTCTGTCCGCTGTGCTGCAACTGTCTACTGCCTCGAGCATTTGAGGTTGTGAAAATATCTTTTTCTTTTACAGAACTAACAAACAAAATTACTTTAAAATGAAACTCGCCCTCAGAGGAACCAATAAAACATTGAGCGCAGCCAAGATAACAAAGCCCGTGACCTCACTTCCTGGTGTTTTGCCTCATCGACTAGTGAGGCCTGCAGGAGGAAGACCGCAAGGTCGAGGATGTGCTTCCTCACCACACGCTATCTATCTGCCGTACTTACGACATTCAACCGACCACAAAACAACTTGGTATTTTTTGTGTCGCAACCGTCCTGACTGTCCACCATGGCTGGCAAACAGACTTCTGGGGGGGGGGTGCAGTCAGAACAGGACACCGAGACGTTTGTCCTACATCTCTTCTGACTGACTTCCCCTCTGGTGTCCTTACAACACAACGTCTCCCACCACAACAGCCACAACCTATTTAGCTGTAATGGTGGGGCAACTTACGACCATGAACTAAATGGAATGAAGCTACACAACTCTGCAGCCAGCAAATGTGTATGTGTGTATGCGTGTGTGCACAAATGTGGGAGTAGACAACAGAATGTGCACACATCTGCGTGTGAGTGCCTGCGAATGTTGTATGTGTGTATGTGTGTGTGTGTGATTGCATGAGCAAAGTGTGTATGTGTGTATGTCTAAAGTGCATTTGTGTAAGTGTGTATGTGTGTGTCTGAAGTGTGTGTGTGTAACAGAGGGTAGGGAGGAGTGTTCCAGGGCCTCTCACCTCTCTCAGCGTTGCCTTTGTTCTGGATATACACATGGCACCTCTCTCTGTGCTCTTCAAGGGAGCTGCGCTGCTTGTAACTGCGACCGCAGTGGTTGCACTTGTAGGGCTTCTCTACTGTGAGAAAAGAGTTTCAGTTAAAACTACAAACTCCCACTTCAAACCATCATTCACTTTGCTTACTGAGGCTGTTGTTAAATAATGGGGCAACTGCGATCTCTGCAAGATCCTCCCTTTATTTTTTGAGGTTGTATTTTACTCCCTTTTTCTCACCAATTTCGATCTGGTCTCATCGCTGCAACTCCCCAACGGGCTCGGGAGGCGAAGGTCGAGGCACGCGTCCTCCGAAACATGACCCGCCAAACCGCGCTCCTGAACACCCACCAGCTTAACCCGGAAGCCAGCCGCACCAATGCGTCGGAGGAAACACTGTTCACCTGATGACCGGGGTCAACCTGCAGGCACTCGGCCCGTCACAGTAAGTCGCTAGAGCGCAATGAGCCAAGTAAAGCCCCACCGGTCAAACCATCCCCTAACCCGGACAACCCTGGGCCAATTGTGTGCAGTCCGGGAAATGAACCCGGGTATGCGCCACTGGGGAGGCCTCAAGAACCTCCTTTAAATGAACGTCACTGACAGCCCCAACGTGATATCAACGCATATCTAAATAACTGTGTGCAGACAGGTTATAGGTACTTACGTGTGTGTGTGTGTGTGTGTGTGTGTGTGTGTGTGTGTGTTTGCATGTGTACGCATATATTTTGTGCACATGTGTAAGTAAGTGTGAACAGATGTAAAATACCTGAGTTTGTGTTATTATGAGATGCATGTGTGGTTATACATATGTAAACGCAGGTGGCACACATATGGTGGATAGGTACTTGAGTGTGTGCGCAGGTGTCCGCTGAGGGCGTCTCGCCTGCGGCAGGCGTAGTTGCACATCGGGCACTTGAAGGGCTTCTCCCCGGAGTGCAGTTTGATGTGGCGAAGCAGGTTTCCCTTCTGGGTGAAGGAGGCGCCACACTGGCTGCAGTGGAACGGACGTTCACCTGGGTGTAGGGAAAAACAGAGGGATCCCACGTCATGGAGAAACTCGGGTCAACACCGCCAAGACTCACTGATACAGTAGTTATGTAGCGCATAGACTACTGTGGTAGGTGAACTCGTATGTATTACTCTGCAGTACTGTGACTGAATAGGAGTTAACACTTGGTTTGTTATAAAGCAGACGGTTGAGTGAAGTGTGCTTGCTGTGTTATAGCAGATGTTGAAATGGCATTTTATCAGTGCGAGGGCAAGTAATGCAGAGTGCATGTAAAGTCAAATGTGTCCATTCAGAGTGTGACGCACGAGTCACTGTACATATTGAAACACAAATATTTTAATCAAACACCTTGATCTACTGAGTTTATTAAAAAAAATTAAAAACATTATTTAAGGCCAGGGTTGGTTTGGCTGTGTTACTTTGCTCACCGGTGTGGCTTCGCTTGTGTACGAGCAGCACATTGATGCTGACGCAGGACAGGCCACAGATGTCACAGTTGAGCTTGCTGCGGGGTTCTGCTGCGTACGGCGAGGAGTCGGTGTGGGCGTCCTGCGGGCCTGTGCTCTCATACTTTACATAATCTGCCAGAGACAGGTCCTGTGGTTCGTTAAGGGTTTCTCCCTCTTCCTCCCCTTCTCCTTCGTCTTCCTCATCCCTTTCCTTCTCCTCCTCTTCCTCTTCTTCATAAAGGTAATTGTCTCGTTCACCTTCTTCTTCACTCTTGGGGTACTGATCGTCATTGTCGTCATACTCTTCGTTCTCAGTTTTCACAGGAACCCCATCTAGGAAGGAGGGGAGAGAAAGAGAGGGTTAAATATATTTCCCTCCTTGGTTATTTGACTTCATGAGCACCTAGAGCAAATTGCATGAAACTAGTTATGGCTGGTCTATAGTGGTAAAACAACATTAAAGAAATCAATATTTTTTGCTTTTCGACTAGTCTTATTTCAGCTGACCGGTTTCATAAACAGACTGACTGACTTTAAAGGGGCAATCAGCAGTTGCTCCATCCATTTTTGGACTTATAAATGAATTATATATACCCATAGATTCTTGAAGAATATAACTTATAAATAAATGCCTCATGAGCTTAATTCAACTGTTGTAGCCCATCAGAACCCAAAATATATGCTTGTTTTACTCCAATGTTTGTAAATAAAGAACATGTAAACAAACCCTATATAGCCTCAAAACATGGTTAAAACTATAAGTTTGATATCATGGATGGTCAATCCTTGCATCCATAGCTCTTGCCTATGAATTTGAGAGTGATTACATTTCTCCAGTCCCATCCCTCGGCTTTTTACCGAACCAGCGGTGGGGAGAGGGATTTGCTATTGTTTCTACTGCCGATTGCCACTTTAAGCCCCAAAAGTTAGTATTTTGTCCACTGCCAGTGTGCGAAGAGAAAAATGCCGGTCTATGTTGTAAAACCTATCTAATGATTCTACATGCAGTTTTCTGCAAATATGGACATAAATAGCTTCCCAGCTAACACAGCATTCTGAGAACCAGATGATTCAGAGAGCTTGGTGAGAGCGTGGTTGTCCTATGATTATTTTGCATACAACCTTCCCACAACTTTCCGGGAATGGTGCAGGATAGTTGCTAGGCTTTGGAATATTCTCAGCACATTTAAGGAACTTGACCAAAAAAAAACATTATTTTCTTGGTGTTTCATTACCTTAACAGAATGTTTTCTAAATGTTCAAACATGGTTACATTTTATTTCACTGCTAGTAATGTTCTAGGAACGTTCTCCAAATGGTTTGACATTGGGAATGTTCTCAAATTGTTGAGAGAATGTTAAGAAACAACTTTCTTCTTCAGGAATTTCATTACTTCAAAATAACGTTTCCTACAGGTTTCCTCATGGTTCCATTTCAAGTAATGTTCTCAAATTGTTCCAAGAACAATGTTCTTCTGTGGGAATTTCAGTACGTCAGCAATTACGTTTTCTACAAGTTTCCTCATGGTTCTATTTAAAAGACATGTTCTCAAATTGTTCCGAGAACCAAAATGTTGTAATGTTCAGAGAAGGTTCTAAGAATGTCATTTAAAAACATACACTCCGAAAACTTTCCAGAAAAAACATAAGAACACTTTCGTGACGTTCAGAGATTTACATTTACATTCCGCCCTCAGCATCAACAAAACTCTCTCTAAACTCTACCTTGTTAATGGTGTTCAGGTGTGTTGGCCGTGCCCACTAATTGGCCACACCTGATCTTAATGAGTGCTTGTATGGTATGCTAGCTCCATCCTGGTGGCGCAGTGGACTAATTCCATGGTTAGAGAAGAGAAGATTATTGGTTCAAATCTTCACTGATGGTGTGTCACAATAAAGAATAAAGTTGTTTGCATAAGTACTGCTTCATAAGGAAATGGATTTTCATGTGTCTTATCTGTGCTTGGATTTCAAAAAAGTGAACCCACAATAAGATAGCAGTGTTATTAAGTGTTATTGAAACATTCAGGTGAAAGGATTAAGGAAGTTATTAAAAAACCTCCAAATAACCTATCATTTCCATTCTCAGAGCTTTAATAAAACCTACCAGGAAAACTTTCAAGGAACCAGAGTAAAACATTCTCATAACCTCCCTGCAACTTAAAAATAAAACATTCTCATAACATTTAAAAAACTTTCATTTTTACCAGTCAGGAAACATATGGCTTCGTTCCCACAACCAATGTGAAACTGAAAATATACAGCACCAGTCGAAAATGTGGACACGTCTACTCATTCAAGGGTTTTTCTTATTTTTTTAAACCATTTTCTAAGTTGTAGAATAATAGTGAAGACATCAAAACTACGAAATAACACATTTAGAATCATGTAGTGACCAAAAACGTTTTAAACAAATCAAAATATATTTTTTATTCTTCAAATTAGCCATGACAACTTTGCACACTCCAGCTTCACCTGGAATGCTTATCCAACAGTCTTGAACGAGTTCCCACATATACTTGTTGGCTGCTTTTCCTTCACTCTGCGGTCCAACTCATCCCAAACCATCTGAAATGGGTTGAGGACGGGTGATTGTGGAGGCCAGGTTATCTGATGCAGGACTCCATCATTCTCCTTCTTGGACAAATATCCCTTGCACAGCCTGGAGGTGTGTTTTGGGTCATTGTCCTGTTGAAAAACAAATGATAATCCCACTAAGCGCAAACAAGATGGGATGGCGTATTGCTGCAAAATGCTGTGGTAGCCATGTTGGTTAAGCGTGCCTTAAATTATAAATAAATCACTGACAGTGTCACCATCACACCACCTCCTCCATGCTTCACGGTGGGAACCACACATCATCCATTCATATACTCTGCGTCTCACAAAGGCACGGCGGTTGGAACCAAAAATCTCAAATTTGGACTTGATCTTGTTTCTTGGCCCAAGCAAGTCTCTTCTTATTATTGGTATCCTTTAGTAGTGGTTTCTTTGCAGCAATTCGACCATTAAGGCCTGAATCACGCAGTCTCTTCTGAACAGTTGATGTTGAGATGTGTCTGTTACATGAACTCTATGAAAATCATTTTTGGGCTGCTGTTAACTCTAATGAACGTATCCTCTGCAGCAGAGGTAACTCTGGGTCTTCCTTTCCTGTAGCGGTCCTCATGAGGGACAGTTTCATCATAGCACCTGATGGTTTTTGAAATGTTCCGCATTGTGTCTTAAATTAATGATGGACTGTTTGCTTATTTGAGCTGTTCTTGCCATAATATGGACTTGGTCTTTTACCACCCCTACCTTGTCACAACACAACTGATGTGCTCAAATGTATTAAGAAGGAAAGAAATTCCACAAATGAACTTTTAACAAGGCACAGCTGTTAATTGAAATGCATACCAGGTGACTACCTCATGAAGCTGGTTGAGAGACTGCCAAGACTGTGCAACGCTGTCATCAAGGCAAAGGGTGGCTACTTTGAAGAATTTGTTTAACACTCTTTTGGTTACTACATGATTCCATATGTGTTATTTTATAGTTTTGATGTCTTCACTATTATTCTACAATGTAGGAAATAGTAAACTTTTGACTGGTACTGTACATTCCCACAACTTCCAAAGCACCAAATATGCTAGCTGGGTTAGCAGAGCTCCACGGGGCCAATCATCAGACAGAAACTTCTACAAGGTTTTGTGATAAACGCTACATCTCCACCTCTACATTTGTATTTACGCTTAGAATATTTTACAATATTGACACCAGCCCATCTCCTAGTTTGGTTAGGCGAATTTAGGACAAGGCAGACTGCCAGAGAAAGATTTAGGAGATGTTTTTCGTAGATAACAGCAAGGCATTTCCTTTCAATGCTCAGAAACCAGAACCAGGGCAGAGACAAAGCGGCAAAGAGAAACCTCTCAGTCAACGTCGAAGAAAAGAACACAACAGCCATGCTTCATCATCTTCTGATCATACAGATTGAGAGCATAGCCCTCCCCATAAGTGTAGCATTGCCTTTTCAAGTTAGAAGTGTATACCCCAAACCACGCAAGTGTGCAACCCAAGTCCTTAAAAGTGCATAACTCAAACCCAGCAAATGTACACCAATATAGGGCTGGGTGATATATTGTGAATACCTACATACCGGTATGGATTTTTCAAATACCATATTTAAAGATGTTTTTCATACAGTGCTAAATAACTTAAAAGTTCAACAAATGGACTACTTCACTGTCAGTATTGTCCTAGTTTGATCGCGAATAAAAACCTATCAGAATTTGTTGCCATTCTAGGGTCATGTCCTACTTCTAAACCATATTTGGAACTTGTATTGTTCAGAAACATGCAATTCTGTCAAATGTCGCCATACCATCAAAAATGAGAAAAATATAGTGAAATTATATTTGGGCCATATTGCCAAGCCCCACACCAATAAGCCCTGCAAGAGTAGGCCTACACCCCAAGCATTGCAAGTTTAAGACCCAAACCCTGCAAGTGTGCACCTCATACCATACAAGTAAATCCCAAGCCCTGCAGTGTATAGGCTATCCCCTAAGTCCTACAGTCTATATATCCTACAACTGCACCTGTGTACACGTCAAGTCCTGGGCTCTGGCCTGCAATGCCTGTCCCTGCTGAGAGTCAACCAACCCCTGTCGAGACTCAAGTTATATTCCATCCAGAAACCACATTGTGGTCTCAGCGGTGGCTGATGCTCTTCCTTGTCATGCAAAGCGCTCAGAGGTGCGATGGAAACTTTGCACAGAGAGAGGCCCCATATAGAGTCCAGGGCCTGAGCGCAGTGAACCGCAGGGCGCGCTTCAGTAGAAATTCAGAGCTACAGGGTTACACCCCGACTGTGTAGCTGTGGCAAAAGACTCAAATAAGGAAGCGCATGGCCTCCAGTAGTAGCTCCAGCAGACTTACACCACACCGGTAACACTTTATTTAAGGGGCCATAATAAACCATTTATAAGGCATTTAAAAACAGTTTTATTCACCATTTTATTTATCATTACTCCCACATCTGTAAATGTTAGTAAGTTAGTTATTCACACATGTATATATATTTCCTTAAACATCCTGTGTTGTGTGCCTATTCTTTTGCCATGTACTGCAGGAATGTCTACCAATGCCATGCCCGTCTTTTTGTGAGATATTACACGGCTCACTCAAAACATGTATAAAGTACACATAAAGTATCAATTGTGCTCACTTTAGATTAGGGACTGCAAATAAAACGCATGTATACTTATGATTAGTAATGATTCATAAATGGTTTATGCATGTCTAAGTAATGATTAATAAATGCCTTATAAATTGTTTTGTTTTTTACAGACACTTAAAATAAAGTGTTACCAGCAACTCCTCTAACTCAGGTTGTAAAATGGAGTCAATGTCTGGTTAACACTGGTGGTCTTGGGCATCTGACCTCCTTTGTTCACAGCCTCTGTTAAGCCCAATGGCTTGTGCATTTCATCCCATAGGTCGGTTGAGTATTGGGTATAGTATAGTGGGTAAGCTAGTCAATGCAGCATGGTTTTGGGACAATGTTCTCATCAACACGTGTTTTGTACCTGTCATTCCCTCGTTTCCTGTGGGTTCTGAGCACTCCATTCCACTCTCTGAGGTCTTCCCTGGGGCCTCCTCTTCCTCTCCCTGTCTCTCCCCTGCCCCTTCTCCTCTCTCCTCCTCCTCTGTCTGTGGCCTCTCATCTGTCACGGCGCTGCTAACGTCTGTGAAGAGACCATCGCCATCTTAGTCTTTAATACGGAGCCTAACATACATCTCAAACCGTATACGTTTTTTTTGGGGCATCATTTTTTTTGTAAGTCAATTTATGACCACATCCTTTTTGCAACAATAAAGATGATTAGCCTACGGTATGGAATATAAGTTAGAGTGAAAGTTCTACGTTGAAAAAAAGCTGTCATACCCATCATTTCATCTTGTGATGACTTGAGCTCTTGTTTTTCCTCTGTGTTCATCTTCAATGATTCTCTGTGGAAATAAAACACAAAAGGGGCAGTGTGCCAATCAACCCATTACTGCAAAAGTTAACATTAACCTCAGAAAGCACTAAATCAGTTATTATATGCAAAATAATATTGATTTCATTTGGCATATTTCCATGGAATTAGTGACTTTTCATGCAATAAGCCACTAAGTAGGGCATACGCAATGCAATATGTAAATACATTTTAAAAAATGTTCATGAAAATAACCATGAAAACGACTAAATAAATGCGTGGTAAATTGTCCGTGCATGGTCCATTGCTCAACCCTAGCAGTTCATTCAAATGAAGAAGAAAAAAATATGACGATCACTGAACATGCATTTCCTGCCAAGATGATGCAAATAGAAAACTGTGAAAGAGACAATTCTACACTTCTACAGCAATGTAGCCATACAATTCTCCAGCATATTATTTTATTTTTCAACAGAAAAGACACCCTGCCATTGAGGTAGTTCATTGATTTGACAAAGTTAAGTCCTATTTCTTACAGCACACAGGTGTTTTCATGCTTAAAACAATATAAAACTCTCATTATCACAATACTTTTTGAATTATAGCTAAATGCACCTATTTTAATGTGAACTATTCCGTTTTTTTCTATACAGTAGAGGCTTATCTTCCTATTCCCATTTCACATTCCTGTTAAAAATATATTTAACTCGGGGAAGACAACAGCAGTTTTCATAATCTCTTTTTAAAACGTCTCACCTGTAATGTGTGTATCTCCCCCTGATACTGAAGCGCTCACGTCCAGTTTTAAATTCACCTGTCTCTCCCGCCGTTCAGATTCCCTTCTCCGCCACTGGATCGCCTCGCGTTATGGATAAGCCAAGGTTGACGTCATACGCTAAACTTTGGAGACCGTCTTAAAGGAACAGGCGACTGATTTTTTTGTTGCCTAAACGAAGTGATGGAAATACTTTGTAATGGCATAGGAAGACTAGAGTAAAGACATTTTAAGAATGGAGGTTGAAGTGGTGAATTTGCGTTATACATGTATGCATGGATTTATCATTATGATATTAATGACTACGATCGATCAAAGGATATTACAGTAGACGTTCAACGACGGGCTCCGAATAATATACAAGTAACCCACCTTGTGGCCAAAGACTGCTACTGCCTCCTCTTTCCATTTAAAGTGTTTTTGTGCATGTATCCCTGCCAATTATTTAATAATTTGCCAGTAAATCTATCCACTGATTGCATGAATAGACCATGACCAAGCATGGTAATGCTGTCAGAAGAAACGTTTGTTTGGGTAATGGATATTGATGCATTAATGTGGTCTACGGGCTCAAACAGACTTTTGTTCCGTCTACTACAGGTAACCTTTTGTTCTGTCTACCACAGGTAACCTTTTGTTCTGTCTACCACAGCTAACCTTTTGTTCTGTCTACCACAGGTAACATTTTGTTCTGTCTACCACAGGTAACATTTTGTTCTGTCTACCACAGGTAACCTTTTGTTCCGTCTACCACAGGTAACATTTTGTTCTGTCTACCACAGGTAACCTTTTGTTCTGTCTACCACAGATAACCTTTTGTTCTGTCTACCACAGGTAACCTTTTGTTCTGTCTACCACAGGTAACCTTTTGTTCTGTCTACAACAGGTAACCTTTTGTTCTGTCTACCACAGGTAACCTTTTGTTCTGTCTACAACAGGTAACCTTTTGTTCTGTCTACCACAGGTAACCTTTTGTTCTGTCTACCACAGGTAACCTTGTGTGCTGTCTACCACAGGTAACCTTTTGTTCTGTCTACCACAGGTAACCTTTTGTTCTGTCTACCACAGGTAACCTTTTGTTCTGTCTACCACAGGTAACCTTTTGTTCTGTCTACCACAGGTAACCTTCTGTGCTGTGTCTACCACAGGTAACCATTTGTTCTGTCTACCACAGGTAACATTTAGTTCTGTCTACCACAGGTAACTTTTGTTCTGTCTACCACAGGTAACCTTTTGTTCTGTCTACCACAGGTAACCTTTTGTTCTGTCTACCACAGGTAACCTTTTGTTCTGTCTACCACAGGTAACCTTTTGTTCTGTCTACCACAGTTAACATTTTGTTCTGTCTACCACAGGTAACATTTTGTTCTGTCTACCACAGGTAACCTTTTGTTCTGTCTACCACAGGTAACCTTTTGGTTATAACGGGATCATCGCTTTCTATAGCCTATACTGTGTGTGTGAATATGTGCTCATTAGAGCTGTGGCATTGGACATTTCGGAACTAATACAGAGCAGCAAAAAGTGCTTTACTGCAGCTTGGGACAAGCAATCAGGTGTGTGTGTATTGTAGGACACTGACTAACAGAATCACAATCGTATCTGGGAAATTTGCTGCGAGGGCTGAAGCAGACCGCACGTTACTGACTCACCCCCTTTCCCGGCCTCATTACTAACTATCCACTAACTGACCTAGGCAGCACCCAATGCTGTATCCCTGTCTCTCACACACACACAGATCACACCCGGCTTCATCTGTAACCACGGAGGGACCAGGGAGCATTCTCGCTCTCTTTCTCACACACGCACGCACGCACGCACGCACACACACACACACACACACACACACACACACACACGCACACACAAACCTCATAAATGGCATACTACCTATCCAGCAGCTCGAGCTCACTACAGTTGGCCTTATTATTTCATGAGAGATGGGAGACCAATAAACACCTCCACTGATGACACCTGTGGATTTCTCTACCGCTGTTACAGTACAGGCTTATTCACTTATTCGAGTTGTGCCTTGAACATGCCAAAAGCAAACAGTTGAAGAAAGGTTTTATTGTACTATTTACAGTATGTGTTCCAATATTGTAATAGTTTGTTATTCATTACTTAATGGCCCCTATACCAAGAGACTTGGATAGAAATTACAAAAGGTATTACCAAAAAGCAATAATGGGTCATTTGGGGATTTGTACTGAATATCAATGAGGCCCACTACATCAGTAAAGAGGACTACTGATGTCGTCCAAAATGCAAAATACATACATTCACTGTGCAAGACTAGACGTTGGTTTCTTGCAGAACGCTGAGACATTTGCTGCATGCCCCTGTCGTTTTCTGCTCATTTATTGAGAGAGGGAAGGAAGGAATCTCATCGCTAATAACACGTACCACCCACCTGAGTGGTAATACACTGCCTAGTGAGGTTTGGCCCACAGCCCATGGCCCAGCCTATGGCAGCGGGCCACCAGTCTGAAGAATGAAAAAAAAAAGAGGGAAGGAAAGCACATAAAGGCATTACAATACATGCTGGGTTACCATGGTAAAACACAAGCAGAGGAACATAAAAGAGAATTGGCGTCGTTCCAGCCCTCTGAAAGCCTTGGAACCAAATAGTTGTGAATGAGAAAGATCCTGGGCACACACATATACACACACGTACACAAAAGACACCGACACTAACACACACGCTAGCGGCCTACTAATTTACATTCTCTAATTGTCAAACATACACCCACAATCAAAACACTCCCAGCTAGCGGTGTAATTCAAAGTTAGCTGGCGAAGCCCTCTGTGGGAGAGGGGAGGCTTTTTTAAGGCCTTTAAGACCTACCACGTGGAGGGCACTGTCCATTGGCCTTTTATAGCTGACCCGCACAGCTCGCTGGAGAGAGAGAGACAGAGAGAGAGATAGAGAGAGCAAGAGAAAGGGACAGAGAGAGAGAGTGAGTTTATTTGTTTTTTTTAATTATCTTTTTCACTTGCTTCGGCAATGTAAACATATGTTTCCCATGCCAATGAAGCCCCTTGAATTGAATTGAATGGAGAGTGAGTGAGTAAAGGGCAGATGCAGACGGAGGAAAAGAGGGATGCTGGTCCCTAATGGACTCGTCTTCTCACACAACACACACACACGGGCCACACTAACCACAGCCATGTGCAGGAAAGGGACATGAGGTTGCCCAAACTTTGTTATTTCAACAATGCTTTGTCATTAGCTGGAGGTGTATGTGTGTGTGTCTGTGAAAGAGAGTTTAAGATGGCATGGAAGTGATTTCCTTTATCCCCTTTGTGTGTGTGTATGAATGCCTTTTACTGCGAGTGAGAATAATAGTTTTCCAGATACGTTTTTTCTCTCTGTGTGTGTTTGTGTGTCAGAGTGCAAGTTCATGTTCAGGCTAGTGTGTATTTAGAGAGTGAATGAGAGAGGGGGGATGAGAAAGAGAGAGAGGGGAGAGTAGGGGTTAGTGGTTCACGGCAAGCTATTGTAATGATGCGAGTTAGCAATTTTTTGTGTTCACAGTCATTGTGTTAGGGTGAAGGTGCTGCCAGCTCTTGAGTCTGAAATGTGAGAGAGGGGAAGGCTTTAGTTACATATTTTGTCGGTGTGATTCTGTGTTATAAGGGGACAAAAAGTGAGATACTCAACACAGTGAATATTCAACACAGGAAAAGAGAGAGTGAGAGTGGGTACAGAGAGAGTGAATGTGTGTGTGTGTGTGCGAGTGTGCGTGTGTGTGTGGAGGGTGGTTCAGCTCAGTCTTTCTTCCCTGCAATTCTGTGCGAGCATTCAAGATTGAGGGAGAAAACGTGAGGGAGAGAGCATGTGTGTGTGTGTGTGTCTGTGTGAGAGCATGAGTGAGCGACAGCAAGAGGAAAAGAGAGAGTGAGGGAGAGAGAGCGCGAGCGCTTGAGCCTGGCATTTCTTCCCTGTGCCTTTCAGCTCCTCTCCCCCTGAAGAAGGAGGCGTGTCCATTGGCCAGCAGTATAAATTCCAAGAAGAGCCACTCGTGTAGAGCCATTCTCAGGAGCAACCCATTGCACTGCACCCCATATGGACGAGGAAATTGCTACTAAACTTGAAAAACTTGACGCCCCTTCCCTACACCTGGACATTGGCAAACCACAGACTTTTCTCTTTGCATTATAAAATGCTTCAGGGGCTCTGTGTGAATTCTTCTTGAAGGGAGAAAGACTCACCTAAATAGACCAGTGGACATTTGTTCTACTTCCCAACAAATAACCAATTTGTGCGACTCAAAGACTTAAAGACTTTCGTCGCATGGGAGAGCAAGGACTAGATATTTAACATTCTTTGATCTACCTGCATTCTTTTTCCAACCTCCCAAACATCCTAGGGCTAGGAAATCAAGCCTAAGAAACGGCGAGGTAAAACAGCGAGGACATTGTGTTCCAACTCCTGCCAAAACCCCTGCCACCCGAAACACCAACCAGCGGGCAACATCAAAGACCAAACCCTCCAACCGCCTCCCTCCTCCTCCTTACCCTCCAAAACTAAAGCAGAGACCAAACAGTTGTGGGCGAGAGAGCAGAGAAACAGAAGGAACACTAACAAACAAACTGCAGGAAGTGCAAGAGAAATCGAGGGCAAAGATTTGAGATCACGCCTTCGGGACTGCCATGGTGCGAGGTGGCGGTGCGGCTATAGCGCCGCCCTGCTGGGGCCTGTGGGCGGTGGGCGCCCTTTCGCTGGCGACCCTGTGTCTGACGGAGGAGGCCATCCGCTGCCCCGTGTGCTCCGAGGAGCGACTGGCCAGCTGCCAGCTGCCTGATGGCAGCTGCGAAGAGACGGTGAGGGAGGCGGGCTGCGGCTGCTGCCCCACCTGCGCCTTGGCCAAGGGGGTGCACTGCGGCGTCTACTCGCCCCGCTGCGGCACAGGGCTCCGCTGCTATCCGCCACGGAACGTGGAGAGGCCCCTCCACTCGCTCATGCATGGCCAGGGAGTGTGCACCGACGAGAGGGATGTGGAAGAGAACTCAGGTGAGACAATAGGGAAGGTGTGGTTGAGGGATACCGGTATCTTTAACGCTTGTCCACTGATGTGGCTGTATGTGCAGGTGGCATCACTGGGGGTCACCCTCTGTTAAAAATGGGTGATGCGTTATGTTATCCCTCCTTCTTTTCTTCAGTTGTGGTCCGACTCTCCATTATCGTATTTTCGGCTACTGTGCGCAACACTCTTAGTGGTGCACTGGCACGCCTACCCAGAACTAGGACATGTGTGCATGAGAACACCGCCACCTCAATAGCCTCAGTCGTTTTCCAGGTTAGTACTGTATACAACAGGATGTAGCTGTAAAATCAAGCCTGGCGGACTGGTTGGTCTCTTCACACTCTCTCTTCCTCTCTCTCCCTCTCTCATGTTGGATCCTAGCCGGTCCAGTTGGACCATACGCAGTTAAGTGGGCCAGGGTACCGGGGCTGGGCCAGAGTGTTCTCTCCCTGCTCCCTGCTCTTACCTGAGCTGGGGAGGGTGTGGCAATGTGCTGCTTGTTTGCTCTAATCTCCGCTAAGCCTCGGCCCAGAGCACACACACCAGCTCTTCACGCATGGCCTGACCTGAGAGCACACAGTCCCCCCGCTGTTTTGCACCCGGCCGTACACAGCAAAAGGGCACCTTCTGCCTTAGACAGAGCAGAAAAGGTATCGCTCAGAGAGAGAAGCACTGTGGGGATAGTATGGCTGAGCGCGTGTGTGTATGGATGTATCAAATCAAATCAAATGTTATTTGTCACATGCGCCGAATACAACAGACCTTACAGTGAAATGCCCACTTACAAGCCCTAACCAACAATGCAGTTTAAAAAAAGAATAAGAATAAGAATGAGAACAAATAATTAAAGAGCAGCAGTAAAATAATAATAGAGTTATTAAAGTGACTTATGCATGGATAATAACAGGGAGTAGCAGTAGTGTGAAAGAGGGGGGGGGGGCAAAGCAAATAGTGTGGGTAGCCATTTGATTAGATGTTCAGGAGTCTTATGGCTTGGGGATAGAAGCTGTTTAGAAGCCTCTTGTACCTAGACTTGGCACTCTGGTACAGCTTGCCATGCGGTAGCAGAGAGTACAGTCTCTAACTAGGGTGGCTGGAGTCTTTGACACCGGCTGGTATAGGGCCTTCCTCTGACACCGGCTGGTATAGAGGTCCTGGATGGCAGGAAGCTTGGCCACAGTGATGTACTGGGCTGTACGCACGACCCTCTGTAGTGCCTTGCGGTCGGAGGCCGAGCAGTTGCCGTACCAGGCAGTGACGCAACCATGCTCTCGATGGTGCAGCTGTGGAACCTTTTGAGGATCTGAGGACCCATGCCAAATATTTTCAGTCTCCTGAGGGGGAATAGGTTTAGTCGTGCCCTCTTCAAGACTGTCTTGGTGTGTTTGGACCATGTTAGTTTGTTGGTGATGTGGACACCAAGGGACTTGAAGCTCTCAACCTGCTCCACTACAACCCTGTGGATAAGAATGGGTGTGTGATCAGTCCTCCTTTTCCTGTAGTCAACAATCATCTCCTTTGTCTTGATCATGTTGAGGGAGAGGTTGTTGTCCTGGCACCACACGTCCAGGTCTCTGACCTCCTCCCTATAGGCTGTTTCGTCGTTGTCGGTGATCAGTACTACCACTGTTGTGTCATCGGCAAACATAATGATGGTGTTGGAGTCGTGCCTGGCCATGCAGTCATGAATGAACAGGGAGTACAGGAGGGGACTGAGCATGCACCCCTGAGGGGCCCCCGTGTTGAGGATCAGCATGGCGGATGTGTTGTTACCTACCCTTACCACCTGGGGGCGGCCCGTCAGGAAGTCCAGGAACCAGTTGCAGAGGGAGGTGTTTAGTCCCTGGGTCTTTAGCTTAGTGATGAGCTTTGAGGGCACTATGGTGTTGAACGCTGAGCTGTAGTCAATGAATAGCATTCTCACATAGGTGTTCCTTTTGTCCAGGTGGGAAAGGGCAGTGTGGAGTGCAATAGAGATTGCATCATCTGTGGATCTGTTTGGGCGGTATGCAAATTGGAGTGGGTCTATGGTTTCTGGGATAATGGTGTTGATGTGAGCCATGAAAGCCATTCAAAGCACTTCATGGCTACAGACGTGAGTGCTACGGGTTGGTAGTCATTTAGGCAGGTTACCTTAGTGTTCTTGGTCTGCTTGAAATATGTTGGTATTTCAGACTCAGACAGGGAGAGGTTGAAAATGTCAGTTAAGACACTTGCCAGTTGGTCAGCGCATGCTCGGAGTACACATCCTGGTAATCCATCTGGCCCTGCGGCCTTGTTAATGTTGACCTGTTTAAAGGTCTTACTCACATCGGATGCGACAAGCGTGATCAAATTTCCGTGCTCTGTGTGTGGGTTTGTATATGTATGCATGTGTTTTTGCGTGTGTTCAGTGTATATGTGTGTGTGTGTGTGTGTGTGTACGTACGTACACTATATATACAAAGGTATGTCATCCATCTCGCTAGCTGACGTGCTATAATGAGTGGATTTGGCTATTTCATTCACACCCGTTGCTGACGGGGGTATAAAATCGAGCACACAGCCATGCAATCTCCATAGACAAACATTGGCAGTAGATGGCCTTACTGAAGAGCTCAGTGGCTTTCAACAGGGCACGTCATGAGATGCCACCTTTCCAACAAGTCAGTTTGTCACATTTCTGGCCTGCTAGAGCTGCCCATGTCAACTGTAAGTGCTTTTATTGGAAAGTGGAAATGTCTAGGAGCAACAACGGCTCAGCCTCGTTGTTGCACAAAGTGAGGTCCATAGAGATATGTTTTGCCGAGATTGGTGTGGAAGAACTTGAATGACCTGCACAGAGCCCTGACCTCAACCCCATCGAACACCTTTGGGATGAATTGGAATGCTGACTGCGAGCCAGACCTAATCGCCCAACATCGGTGCCCGACCTCACTAATGCTCTTGTGGCTGAATGGAAGCAAGTCCCTGCAGCAATGTTCCAACATCTAGTGAAAAGCCTTTCCAGAAGAGTGGAGGCTGTTATAGCAGCAAAGGGGGGACCAACTCCATATTAATGCCCATGATTTTGGAATGAGATGTCCAATGAGCAGGTGTCCACATGCTCTTGGTCATGTAGTGTCTGTGTGAGTGTGAACTGAATGTAAATGTGTGAGAATACATTATAAGTGTATTTGTATATATTTGTGAGTGTATGCATGAGTGTACTGATGTAACTGCAGTATATGTTGGCGTATGCACCATATGTGTGAATGTATGTCCATCTCTGTGTGTATCCTGTTATTGATCTCAGCATGTTAATACATGGTCATGCGTGTGTGTGTGTTGTATTGCAGGGAACCGTGTGTGTGTGTGTGTGTGTGTGTGTGTGTGTGTGGGTGGGTGTGTGTGTGTTTAACAAGAGGAGGTAATAAAAGCTGCCTGTCTGCCTGTATGAAATTACTCTGTAATGGAGTGCGGCCAGTCTCAGGCTATTAGAGCTCTCTGCAATCAGTAATTCATTCTCACTCTCTTCATATGGCCCCCATTCCTCTTCCTCCTCCTCCTCTTCGCTGGCACTGCAGATGTCTGACTGACTGACTCCTCTTTTACTGGAGATGTCTTGTTCACTTCCCTCTGCAGACATCTTGATACAACCCCTGTCTTTTTCCTCTCACGGTAGTCACATTCTTCTTCCTACTGCAGCAGCAGAGGTCTGGTTCCACTTTAACATCTAATACTGTATGGCTTATCTGCTATTCCTGTTCCATCGTATTCTTCAGATGGCAGCAGATGAAACTGTTCCTGCCTTTTTTATTCTTCCTCTCTCTCTCCCCTTCCAAAGCAGGGGGAACTCGTAGGCAGTCTTTCACTGTGGCGATTTCTATTATGCCAAAGTAGTTTGGTAGCGATCGTTTAAAAAAAAAACGCACCGCCTACGAAGCCATTCACTCATTTGTTCCAGATTTCATCCACACGGATTGTTCCAACATCGCTTCTTTCACCAGCAGCACCGCTGCCGGGACCTCCAACGGGTATCGGTGATGAAGGTGAACTATCTCCCAGTTCCAAGCAGCACAGCAAGGCGAGACTTTGGACAGACTTGAACAGCCCTCAACTTTCAGGCTGCGTCTGACATGGCACTCTATTCTCAGGGCTCTCTGGTCAAAAGTGGTGCTCTGCTTTAGGGAGAATAGTGTGCCATTTTGAAAGCACTTCCAGAGACTCAAGTCTCCAGTCGTCTCCAGCACTGCTGCATCAGTTTCCCCCTGGGCCTGGGTGGGTTGCTGCTCCTCTCCCCCCCTGCCCCAGAGCGCATCGCCCACCGTCCAGCACTGCTGCATCAGTTTCCCCCTGGGCCTGGGTGGGTTGCTGCTCCTCTCCCCCCCTGCCCCCCCCCTGCCCCAGAGCGCATCGCCCACCGTCCAGCACTGCTGCATCAGTTTCCCCCTGGGCCTGGGTGGGTTGCTGCTCCTCTCCCCCTGCCCCCCTGCCCCAGAGCGCATCGCCCACCATCCAGCACTGCTGTATCAGTTTCCCCCTGGGCCTGGGTGGGTTGCTGCTCCTCTCCCCCTGCCCCCCCCCCCCCCCTGGAGCGCATCGCCCACCGTCCAGCTCTGCTAGGATGAGCTCATCGGCACGCTTGCTGCCAGAGCAGAAATGAGAGCCTTCTGCTCTGTGCGAGGCCAGCCTAGGTTAGGCCAGCACATAGCGTGACTAAACGGAATCAGAGAGAGGGGGAAAGCTGTTTAGTGCATGATAAAAAGGTGGACGGTCTTGGTTTTGGCTTCGTACCGTCCTCTGAATTGCTTAATCTGGCTGAATGTTTTTCCCTAAACATTGTTTACTGAATGACTTCGCCATCCACGCCTTTGTGCTGTCCGTTGGAGACGAGCGGCGCTGAAGCCGAAGTGGGCTAAAGTGCGAAGGTTCAGCGGTTTGGGAGTTCTCGTAAACTCTCTCGACTCCCCCCCGAGTCCTGTCATGAAGTAAAGTACCCCCCAACGTAGCCCTACTCAATAAGTCTTACATCAACACTTCAGTGCAGCGCCTCTGAAACCCCATGCGCCAGACGGACAGGAAGAAACGGGAGAGAGAGAGAGAACAGAGAGAGAGAGAGAGAGGGGAAGAGAGAGGGAGTATGAGAAAAACCCAAGCCACAAGTGTACGTGTTCCTTTGTGGCACTTTTGCCGGTTTTATCCATTATTAAACCGAGGGGTACATCTCCTTGAGACGCTTCCCGCACTGCCCCAGACCTAGCAAGAGTGAGCATGTCTGATAAAAATAGAAGTTTTTTTTTATGGAACGGATTCCCAAAGACAAGGACACCGTAGGGGGAAGAGTATGACTGATCCTGAATTGACAGCACATGTACCAGAAAGCATCCCAATGAAACGGTCAATACTCGGAATATAACATTTTCACACGTTTTGTCAATACACTTTTCCCAAAGCTAGCCTACCATTTCCATGGCCAGGCGCACAGACCATTTAAATCTGAGGGATAGATGTCCAGATGCTATCTACTCTCTGCCTTCTGTTACATTCCTTCAAGTTCAAAGCTGCAGTATTCGTAAACTCAATTTCCATAGCAACTGTAAGTACTGGAGTACATTTAGCATCTTATCATGTCCTGCAAATCTCATGCAGTTCCCTAATAACCGATTCTTGGAAACTCTCTCGCAATCCTGATTCTTAGAAATCATTATGAGGGCTTGGAATCCATTCAAACATTCCGACGGGGTCTCTTTTGGTGTCATATTCAATTCAAATGCTCCGCGAACCTTTTAAACTCGGGAAATGTGTAGTACTTACAAGCAGATACAGGTGTCAATGGGAATGTCATTACTGACATAAGGTGTTGCGAATGCCGTTCACGCTGGTGGTAAGCTGAAAGGAGCCACATGTGTCTGATGCACAGTATGTATCTGCATTTTAGGCAGGCCGATCAGTGGCACTTCTAGTCAACCATCTGTTCTTGTCAACCATCCCACAACTCCTGTTCTTCTTACGATGTGAGGAAAACACTTGTCTGTGTGCTCACTGGAATGATGAAACTGATTCAATCATTTCTCTGTGGCCAATGAGGATATGTTGGGGAAGAGGGCAAACCAATTGCAGATGTCCGTGTTTAGGTCCTTATTATTTGCTTACTTTGGGTATTTATCCCATTTGTACAGCTGGGCTTTCTGCAGCAGAACTCAGTAAATGTGATTAGCTAATCGATCCCTCCATGGAGCCATGGATTTAAGACCCCCTACCCCTGGTGTCAGAGCTGTGGAGACACAGATGCACAAACAAACCAACGGACGCCGAGTAACGACACAGAGCGATGATGAGCGCTCGCTAGCTGGTCGTCAAATTCAAATACGCCTAATCCTCGGAGCCCAGTGAGATCAAAGTCCCTCGTAAACTGTCTGAGTTCATCTGTGTATTAAACAGCAGCCGCTCCCATCATGCTTTGTTTGGAAACATCCCATGCAAACACGTATATCACAAACATCTGGCAGGGGAACATCTGGCAGGGGAACATCTGGCAGGGGACTCAGCCCATGGTGCATTGTTTGAACAGTCGTTCGTTCATTCTGAGTTAAGCCCGTTGTTATGTATCGACGCACAGTTTGCACACTAAACATTTCATGTATCAATTCAATGACTCACTTATCTAATGATCCAGAGACTCAAATATACTGCAATCAAAATGTGCTTAATCACTACGAACAGTGTTACTGTTGGCACGGGTGGTGTGTTGCTGTAATGTTTTATGTTGTTGTATTTTGGTGCGTGATCCTGTTCTGTGGGATATCCTTACTGTACCTGAGCAAAAAAACACCCAAACCAACCAGTAATTGTGGTTCAGTTCTTATTTCATGGGTAAATCATTTTGGCCCACTTTTGTGGGGTACCTACCTCGATTCACGGCTGCTTCATGGTTTAAGCAGAGAAGTCAAATGAAAGTTGAAGGGGGAAAAAAGGGGAAGGGTAGTTTTGAGCGCATCCCTTTTTATTGTAATAATGTCCACCTGTATTGTTTTACAGTACAGAAATATGCCACACAAAGCACTATGGACCAATAAGCTTAAAAAAAAGGTGGAGGGTAACACTTTAGTTCAACACATTGTTCACATTCTTGCTATTGCCAGCTTACATAAAGAGCAATGACTTGACATAAGATATGCAGTGGGCGACAAACTGTGTCACACGTGCACTATTTACATTCAAGCGTGCCAAACGCCCACTCTCTCCTCACCCAGATTTCCACTGATGCAATGACGGCCGACGATAAGCGTCTCGCTAGCTGACGTGCTATAATGCTATGTAGCGTAACCAAGTCCAGCCTACGGAGCCAGACATGTCCCCCGGGACAGTGTTGAGACTAGTTCACATGCTCCGTCCAGAGTCCCAGTGACAGCTGCAACTGGAACTGTGGAGTTTGATGCCACCCTCTGAACCTCTGGTGGGCTGGGAGTGGGGAAACACCTCGCCGGAGGAAGGTCAATTCAGAGCAAATGGCTGAAAAACGGTTTGCAACTGGGTCGGTGGCAGACAAGTCTGCATTAATTCAACGACACGACGGGAGATGCCGACGGTTCGAGGGATCCAGCAGCTCTTGAACCCCACATGAACTCTACATGAACCTCCCCGGGTTGACATGTTCACGGCCTTTGTTTTTTTTGTAAAAAAAAATACAAATTAAACGCTGTCAAAAACAGAGGGAAATGATAGAACCTTTATCAGAACAGTCATAAAACCGAGTCTTTCTTTATCTTGGCTATCCACCTGTGGCTGGGGTTGGATGCGAGTGAACACCGCACACTGTCCATGCTTGTGCTCTACGCCTTCGCCCTTGACAAAGGAATCTAGCCGAAATGGTTCTGGCCCTGGCTTTTCTTCCTCCTGTTTGTTTAACATGATCCATTTGTATTAAAAGAAGATTATTACTTGGATTTTTTTCCCCCTCGGAGTGTGCCTCCCCCGGAGTGCGTCCCCCCCGGAGTGCGTCCCCCCCGGAGTGCGTTCCCCCAGAGTGCGTCCCCCAGAGTGCGTCCCCCCGGAGTGCGTCCCCCTCCCGTCCTTTCCTCCCGTCCTTTCTTTCTGCCTTGTGCCTCAGCCTGCCTGTGTTTGAAACGGAGATGTTGATACAATCCTCCCGAAGCAGCAGCTTCCTGCCCGGAGAACAGCGGTGGCAGCAAACAGGACATGGCACCCCCTGACCCACTTTTAAATAACGTTGGGCTTGTATGAAATGGCACTCCGAAGGAGCATGGATTCGGCAAACTGGCTAAACGGCAAAAGAGGGAAAGAACGATTTATAGGGAGACGGGAAAACAGCTGAAGTCGTGCTGGGTCTGGCGGAAAGTGCTGATGAGTAAAGGCCAACAGAAACATACAAACCCCCGGTCGGCAGAACACAGCCTGTCAATCAACTTTCGATCAACTCCCTCACCTCAACCTCATGTAGAGAAGTACGGTATAGAAATGTAAACCTCTCGTGTCATTACTGAAATGTGACTAGAATAGCTAATGGCAAAACCCCTTACCCCGAGTCTGAAACAGACAAAGGCCACCTTACCTCATGAGTAGGCTAGTCTATCCATTGTTCAATAACAAAAATAACTTCACAACAAAACCTGTTGATAGCTAATTGCTATTTAATCCTAATTACAGAGGGGAATTCCCTGGTAAATGTGGAAAGGTCAGAGAGAGCAATGCAGAAGATCTGACCATGACAGAAAGTAGGTTCCCAGAAGCAACTGGTATTAATGCCACACTGATGTGAGACGCCATTCGTGCTTTGATCTTTCCAGTGATCTGACAGACAAAGCTCAAGGAAGCACAAAAGCCCAGGCTCTGGGTGCTATGGTTGCAGTGCCAACCCATGAAAGGTCACAAGCAGAACAGCAAAGAACAGTTGGTGGGGGGAAAAAATGTGTTTGAGTTACCAACCAACCCTGCAAAGGCCACAGGTGAACAGTCAAGCCAGAACAAAACAGCTGTAAATCTCTCCAACACTCCATACGTTTGCCCACCGGCACCTTGTGACACTGCAAAATACCCTCTTCCAATCTCCATCTGGCACAGTGAGTTTTTTTTGTTGCTGTAGGGGAGATGGAAGTGGGGTGGGGGCAGTTTCCTGAGGAAACAGCTGGCTGCCTGCAGGGCCATAGAACTGGAGAATTATTGCAAGGTAAATGTGGCACAGGCCACAATGGGTAGGCAGGCAGTGAGGAGAGGGGGGGGGGTCATTTACTGTACTGTACCCGTCTGAGTGGGAACACCACTGTTTGTCCTTGATGCTAAGGCTGGTTCTTAGCCTACAATTCCCCATGGTGTTTTCATCAAATCAAATCAAATGTTATTGGTCACATACACATATTTATGGAAAGATATCTCTCTGTTGGTATGACAACATTTGCGTTGGGTCAGATCAGTGATATACTGTAAATTAGGTACATTAAATTATACATTTTCATGCAATCAACAAATTGCGAAAAGCCTCTGAGAGAAGGTGTAATTGACAGAAAATCTCGTCAAAAATGGCCTATTGTTTCAACTCTTGTGGTGTGACACATACAGTGGGGAGAACAAGTATTTGATACACTGCCGATTTTGCAGGTTTTCCTACTTACAAAGCATGTATAGGTCTGTGATTTTTTATCATAGGTACACTTCAACTGTGAGAGACGGAATCTAAAACAAAAATCCAGAAAATCACATTGTATGATTTTTAAGTAATTAATTTGCATTTTATTGCATGACATAAGTATCAGTGTATCAAATACTTGTTCTCTCCACTGTATGAGTTGCGACCTTGTACGGGTTGGGATTGCGAGTCTTTCATGTGTTTTGTAGGTTGTAGCTCTAGAGGTTTCCCTGGTAAAAAAAAAAAGAAGGTCTATTGACATTGATGGGACTTACTGGATAAATAAAGGCTTCAATAAAATGTTGGTGACTTGTAGTGTTGCGACTCAATGTTAACTGTTGTGTCCCACAGCGATGGACAGGCACGATGAGACCATCCCTGAGCACCCCAACAACAGCAACATCCGCTGCAGTCCCCAGGACAAGCGCTGCATCCAGAAGACCCTGGCCCGCCACCCCGCCAAATCCACCAATCAGAGAAGCAACAACGCCAGGGAGGACCCAAAGGCTGCCCTGGTGAGCGCACCAAACACCGTTCACCTCCGTATAGGAAAAGACCACAGCTAAAGGTTACGTGTAGGAAAACATTACATACGCACATTTAAAGTATTTGAGCAGGTGCTGGATATAAAAAAAGAATGTCACCCCACAGCTTTCAACTAGAGTCCAGTTGAGTCTTGTTACTAGACCGACACAGGTCTAACAGGTGTTCTCAAGGACTATTTTACAGATGCAAATCCATGAGTTTAGCAGTTGGGTTATAAACGGCATGTAACCTATTCGCTATTTCCAGCCCTCATCATTTAATGGTCATCTCATGAAACGTAAACCCAGGTGTTCACTGAAATCAACAACACAGGGTCGTATAAAACTCTTTGCCATTTCCAGATAACTACATGGACGTCTATAAGCAGACATGGGCGTACATGCCCAAACATCTACATGGGCCGACACTAGCCTGGGTACCAGTCTGTTTAGCTAACATTCCACTCCTTATTCTCCGTGTCATATGCCAAAGATGAACATAACAGGAGTGGCAAGGAGTGGAATGGTCGCTGAACAGATTTCCGACTAATTCCACTGGTCGTCCTCAGGCTCCATGTCGTGCTGAGCTGCAGAGAGCGCTGGACCGACTGGTGTCCAACAGTCGCACCCATGAGGATCTCTACAGTATCCCCATACCCAACTGTGACAAGAACGGAGACTTCCATGCCAAGCAGGTTTGTCGACTGACAAGGAGTCCTTATCCCAATGGTATCTATATTATGCACTATTCAGGAAGTACTCCGACCCACTCTGAAATGGCACCTTACTTATGCCCTATGTAGTGCACTATTTTTAACCAGAGCCCTATTGGCCACTGCCAAAAAAGTAGACCACTACAAGGAATATCGTGCCATTTTGGATGCAAACATTTATCCAGGTAGTCTGTGTAGAAGGTCTTTATCATTCACTCGATCTGGTATCAGACAGGCGCATAAGAACACACCACGCAAACAATCCCCTCTAACATTGTCACGGCTCTATTAGCCAAAACACACAATGGCCCTGTAACAGCATTGTTTTATGTGAGCATTTTCTCCTGCCAAGACTCCACATCTACAGACAAGCAAAGTGATTTACCAAAGAAAAACCGCGCTGAACCGTGCACGTACAACACGACACAGTGGTTAACCTAAAAGGGTTGACAGTAATCGCTTCACTGCAGTGATAGATGTCATTAGCTTTTCGAAAAAAAGCAATTATTTCCCCGCTACGTCTGAAATGGGCGACTTTGTAGATAAGACGGGGAAGAATCTGAGAACACGGAGCTCGATAAGGCTCGTTGCTCTGTGGAGCTGAATGCGCTACGAAGCAACAGGCGTAGCAGAGTCAGTCAGTGGTAAAAGTCTTACCCTGCCAAGGGCATCAGAGTCTGGGGTCAGGCTTGATTGTGCAACACAGTTAATGTACCCTAGTCTGCTCTTTATAGTGTGTAAAATGCATCTGTTCACTGTTGAACTATAACTGCATTGTGGTGGAACTTTACGGCACCCTTTGTGAGTATAACTAAGGTTATGAGAGGTCATCTGGCATCTTTTCATTGCACAGGAGGAATTTCAATAGGAGAATTGAGCCAGGCTGATGGGGTGTTTCAAAACCACCACAGGCTACGTACAGATATTTATCACTCAGTGGTTATGATTCCTATAACTTTGAGATTCTATTCAATTGATCCACATTCACACTGGTGAGATTGAGGGGCTTGAGAGAAAGTGATTGACAAAGGGAACAATGTCAAATATAACAGTGGTTTGAATTTGAAGCTACCTTAAAGATGGAATCCGCAGTAGGGTGGAAACATCGCCACTGACCGCCCTCCCACTGTTGTTATTGTTTTGGTTTTTGTTTCCGGAGCTGAAGAGTCGTGCGGCATGGTAAAAAAAATTATTGCAGTACATATTGCGCTCTTCTATCGTTGCTTGCGATGATGTCCGAGGATGACAAAAAGTGTTTGCTGTTTGCAGTAACTTCTTTGTTGTTGTAGTAATATCACAAACGGACGTGACGTTTCACCGTTAAGTAATCCAGTTTTAAGGGAATTTAAGTGCGATTAAGAAACTGCAACAGTTTATGCCAGAGTACCTGCGGTTTTCTGAGACAAGTTTTCTGAACAAAAAATATATATTTCGTTGTTGGACATAAAATACTATAGAATCACCAGGAAATCAGCTCAAAGTGATTTTAATTGAGGAAATCTGTTCCCAAGTATTCCCATGCATAAATAGAGAGACATATGTGATCGTATCACAATGTAATCAAGGTTTGAAATGAAATATATCTGTTTGAGATTCTTGCGGCCAATTTGCAATGTACAAATGATTTATAACTATGTTCCAGCCCCGGACCATCTGCTCAAGGAAAAATCGGTCCATTGCTGAATGTATTTGGAGGCCCCTACCTTATGACATTGATCTGTATCATATGCCTATCGTGCAACAAATGCCATTTAGCTTGTGACTGACACCTGTCTTGTTTCCTGTGTCTACAGTGCCAGCCAGCACGTGACGGGCAGCGGGGAAAGTGCTGGTGTGTCGAGCAGAAGACGGGCATGAGGCTGCCAGGGCCCCTGGAGCTGCGGGGGGAACTGGACTGCCACCAGCTACTGACTGCAACCATGAGAGAGTGAGGAGGGGACCGGCGGGGGCCCTGGGGGGCCAGGGCTAGGGCTTAGGGCCAGCCAAATTCTACTGGTGCTGTTTAGTTACAACTATGGAAGGAAAGGACTTAACCCTAAAGCCCCACTTCACGTGAGGCTAACGGTACTTGCTTGATATGAAAAAGATAAAAGGAAACCATATAATTTTGCTATTTTACTATTGTTTGTTTTCGTGTGTGAGCGTATGTCTGTATGCATCTTTTTGAGCACATGTGTGTATTTTACATTTCTGTGAAGTTAGGCAGGTGCTCTTGCTTTAAATAACAGGTGGCAAACAACAGGCCCCCAAATAAAAGTGTTGTAATCATTCTTCTCAAAACAGGACAACATTGGTTTAGTGTAGTCTAGTTGAACTCTGATTTCCATCTCTTAGCCTCTTTGAAACAAAAAACTGAAAATCTTTACGCATGAGTTAAGTGTCCTAACATGACTCACCATCGACCATTCAGCAGCAGCTGTGGAAAATAATGACTATTGGGAGTGTTTATGAGAGAGAGAGAGAATTACCAATTGATGATAAGCCGCAGCTTTTCACAACACTTGGAGACATGAAGTGAAAAGAGAGATTACTTTTGAAAGAATAAACTGTACCTCTGAGAGGAGCCCAGAATAGATGTGCTTTACCGCTATCCCCCCTCTCCGCTTCCCCCCTTCTCTTTGACTGGGAGCTCTCTCTCTCTCTGGCTTATTTGTCCAGGGGGACTGGCATCATAGCTGGGCTCAGGACTCTGTACACCGCTGATAGGATAATCTTGTTTCTCCAGCTGGGGCTGAAGTACTAAGACGCCAGTGCTGCTGCTCTCATGTTTGTATGAATATGCTTCTATATACAGGATTTCTTTCTAACCAAGAGACTGCTTGTTGGCAGTATTGTGTCGTTTATAGTGGTGCTATACACTCATTGTGCCAAAAAAAAAAAAAGACGTTTTTTTTCTTCTCCTGTGCTTCTTGGGGGATTGTTTTTAGAAGGAGACAGAGATACAAACTCCCAGATGAGGGGGGCGATCTTAGAATAGGCTAGATGTGTGACTGACCACAAATATGGTCTAGTTGTCACACAAATATCTCCACGTTTTTATACTGCATTGATGAAATAAAACATACAAGTAAATACACGGATCTCAGTGGGAGCATTACTGTAGTTAACCCACCTGACTGTTTCATGGACTAATGTAGTGTGACTTTGCATGATTGTAGCACGTGTGGCTCGTGACAACTTCTCGCGGCTAGAAGGGAAGAGGACTTTATGACTGCAATGATGAGAAATAAAACACGCTCTAGACAGCCTCTGTTTTGGCTAGCTGGCTGAAACGTTCGGAGAAACACCAGACGTCTATATAATAGCATTGGAATCCTCACAGAGATTGCATCCTGGTCATACATGGACTCCCTCCAGTATAAGTGAACACCCTTGACTTTTACTCTGGCAGAGCCAGTTATCAGGTTTGACGTCATCGATGAAGCAGTATACGAGCCAAGGAATCATTGATTTGTATTATTATGTTGACAAACTCCCCTAGTGCATCATACTCTACATACCTTCCACATACACTGCATGGACAAGACTGTTAACATCCCTACAGCGATTTGATTGTACTGTATTGCAAACGGGTGGAAAAGATCGGTGATGGGTTCCCTCGGGCTGTGATCTATGATGTGATTGGTTGATTGACCGACTCAGGCGTAACCTGTGGACCACAGGGAGTGTAGGAGAGAAGACGGCCCTTGAACACAGGACAGTCTGATCAGTGAGTTCAGCGAGGTCGGTCGTTTGTCATTTCTAGAAATGGATAGTGCACTTAATCCCCCTGAGAGAGTTGGGTTACTAATTGACTCCAGGGAGGATTCATCTCGCCGGGACATTCATTATTGGTGTTAACAGTACACTGGCACAGTTAGCTTCCTGTAGAGCGAGGCGAGGGGACAGGGCCGAGAGGGTAAACCAGACGGACGTGGGCAGCAGTTGTCCTGCTTCCTCTTTCAAGAACTGAAAGAAGAGTGCAGGACAGGTTGTCCAAAAAACGGACTCCTACAAATGATAGGCAGCTCTTTTTGTCAGCAGAGATGTGAGTAGATCGACTAGAGGGAGAGGGAGCAGAGACGGTGTGAGTGACAGCGAGCCGAGGAGTTCCAGCTACATTTGTGTCGCAACTGATTTGCTCTCACAAAGCCACATTGTGTCCGTAAGGCACACAGCTTTTACCATTCACTCTCTCTCTCTCACATACCCCTCTGGTTTGACATAGGAGCCTAGAAGTCATTCAAGGGCTTTCCTCTGGCTGTTATCCAGAGCAGCAGAGCACATACTGTAGCAAGTCCAACTAAGCCCAACATAGCAATGCCCTTCAACACGGTTGTGCTGTGATTGCTGCCATGGGGTAGTACATCCTGGGACAGAAACATCTCATTTCATTAGGCAACATTGAACATTCACACCTCCCTGCCTGGGGACAAGGTAGATAGAAAACCCGCTGTGCTACATTACCATTCAGAATCACAATATCAAAGACATTTGGGTCGATGTGTGACATGACCTGACATGAGCCGGGCCAAAGATAATTATTGCGGACTTAGCCAACTGTACTGTATCTGTAACTTGCTTCCTTGTAAAAAAAAAATAATAATAAAAATAATTTTAAAAAACTGCCAAAGTTATCCAAAGGGTCTATGGGGATATTGCATGGTAATAGTGTTGTAGTTTACTTAGCAGTCCCTCAGTCCATGACTTATCTTCTGAACTAATTACTAACCTGTAGACATTTACTTAGCCTACATTTGACCAAAACTTTGACGACAAACAAACATCCCCAGTGGGCTGGTTGAACCGGCGTCCAGTTTTGCCTGCTTTCTGGGTCACCTTGAAACTGAGCCTCTTGATGATCACTAATAGTTCGTATTAGCTTTATCTCAATTGACAAGTCCCCAAAACGTATTTTTGGCACTCTGAGGCTATTCAGTGAAACAGGATGCTCTTACTTTCTGCCACATTCCACCATGACATCCACTATTCCCCTAGAATACCTAAGAGCAGAGTTCCACCTCAGCAGCCCCCAAATGAAAAGCCCATATTCCAAAAGCTGGTCATATTTTCATTGTAAAAATTCCTTGTTCTAAACCATAAATCACACATAACTTCAACAAAGCGACTGATGTCATTCCCAACTAGAAAGACATAGGAAATGGCATTAAGGAAGGAGGATATACTGTAGCTGATAAGTTGATTGTATTTCAAAACACAATGAAGTAACATGAACAATGAAAGGCTTCTCCAAAGAAGTTACAAGGAAGAGTATTTTGAGGCGTGAAACCCCCAAAACTATAGGAGTGCTTTGTGTACATTAAATGTTGATATTCCCTTGTCATGTACTGAATGAAAAAACACCATACATAAGTCTAAGGCCTTATCTTTACAAGTAGGCTGTCATTGTAAATACGAATTTGTTCTTTACTGACATGCCTGGTTATATAAAAAGTAAAACAAAGTAATATCCTAGAACATTCCATTTCTGTGCTACTGTAGATATTATCTCTAGGTAAAGTAGTGCTATGTTACAAGTCAATGGTCCTGGTTTTCCTTTTGGATCCAAGACCTTCAGTGTTTAATTTACATTCAACTGTGTATACCTACACTATATTACTTGATCTCTAACTTTTGCTCTACTGTATTTTGTATTTCTGAGGGATATTCCTGTTTGCCTTGGACTTGACCTGTTAATTCTACTGTAAAAAGATTCAAGGTAACTTTAGCATGTGTAGCCTAACTATATACTGGGTTTAAACATGGCGAGATATTGTATGTGTGGTCCAGAACAGGGCCATGCTTTAGCAACATTGAAGAAAACGCAGCAAGAATGTGTGCTTGTTACAGAATAATGATTTGGTTACCTTAGAAATGTTTACTCTATGAGAGAATTGTATACAATGTATTAGATCCAATGAAATTATAAACGTGTAGCATCTGATCTCTCGCCTGATTCTTTCCCCCTCTAAACGTCTGCATGGCATGTAGTTAAACGGTTCACGTATGTTAGATCATGTACCAAATATATTCCACCACACGGTAGATACTGAGTTCAGGGGAAAGTGTATACTGTGCTAAGTGTCGGCCATACTGATTACACAAGAACCGAGGGTGCACTTCTAAACGGGTGGTTTCAATCAATATGTCTGGATCATCAAAGGCTAAGAAAAACATCATCTCAGTACTGTTTTCCAGGTCCACCACACAACCATAGCTACAGGTCAACCGACCGAGTCAGAAACCGCGGAAGTTTCTGTCAACTGAACATCGGGGGACAAAATCTCATGAATGTTTTTGCCGGGTGTAACTTTTGAAAGCTCCGCTTAAATATACACGTCGTTAACAGTATTACTCGAGGCATGTCCAACGAATACCTCAGGAATGATACATCGTAATAGTGTGACTGCCACCGCTTCTAAAAATACCTGCACGGTCCACCATCCGAGTAAACTTTCAAGGCTGCTTCGTTCCACTGCCTGAGTCTATTGGCGAGCCCTACAGGCTTAAAACAAACTATGCCTGAATCAGAATGGGAAATACCCCGGACCTTTCAGAAGAAAATCCTATGCCTAATCCAAAATGGGAAGTCAGTAGAGATTTAAGTGGAATCCTCTGCTTGATTTAAAAATGTGATTGGCCTTTTCCAGTCTGCAGGCATCCAGAATCCCAGGACTGTACCAAGAAGGCCTGGGGGTGGGTCAGTTAAACCCTTACATCTGGCATTTAGTCTAGGGGTCATCCGTCTCTGCACACCTCTGTCCAGTACATGAACAATAGGCTATATGAGATATTTACGGAATACAATGGAGTACTTACTGCATGACAGGTGTCACACATCAAGTAAGTGATGCAGTGATGGAGGTCAATGTACGTAAGCTGACCTATCCATTGATATCAAACAGTGCTAACTCAGTGGGCCCATCTAAATAACTGACGCAGAGAAAATAGTCAAGTGTTTTTCTGTATTCAACGTATTTGAACTGTATTCAAAGGTTGTGTTGGAAGACAATACAAATAGAGGGTCACACCATGATCAATAGCCTGGCAAATCAAACAACAAGTGGATTAGGGCAGAGCCATTCAAACAAACAAAAAATGTCAATACAGGTCAGAAGAGGCTTACTGTGTTATTATAAAGATGGCAACAAGCAAATAAATCATTACTGTTGACATTGTACCGATTGCAAAGAATGTGAGCAAGAATGCAAAGTATTTGAGTTCTAACAATCAGCGGCGATTTCAGCATGTAAATCTTGGTGGGGCAAAAAACAATGGGATGCATGGCATCAAAGCCAGTACACAACACAACACTAAACAATACATGAATTGCATGATAACGGTGACAAACGATGCCCACAAACTGTTAAGGCCTACATACAGCTGTCCCAACATTTTACCACTGCTACACCTGGCTATCAGCGGAGACTTTTCTGGCAGCGAAACAGTTCATTCAGCCTCATTTACTACCTTTAAAAAAACATAGCTGATATGGCTGACTTGCTTAAACAAATGTGGTTTCTACTGACAATTGAGATGTACAAACTATGGCATAAGGGGACAACAAGCGGATAAGAGGCAATCCGTAATTTCAATGATGACATTAATGAGCGAGCTAGGACGGACGTAGTCAATATAACTATTTGTTTAGCACTTTTGAAATCTACAGTGACAGAATTCAGAAAATGGGCTGTTCTTACAGTGTTCTCCCTGTACACCAAGTCAGAACTGTAGGTTAAATAAATGGGTCATGAAAGCAGACAATGAAAACTCTTACAAGATTAAATGATTATATTTCTCTAAAACAGGTTATAGGCTACATGTGCACTACCAAGTTAGAACAGTAGGCACAATTAAGAGGGGTAAATAGACCAAATTATTAGGGTGAGGCACATGGGCTACTAACAGCTTACTACACAACATACACTTAGTATTTCTTTCTTAGCTACAGTATACATATCTCCCTGGCATATTACATAATTTATGCAGCGGCATACAATACATTTTTGGACTCACCTTGTTGTGCTGTGCTCACTTGAACAGGAAGGTGGCACGGCGGACTTTCGTGGGCAAATTTTGTCATCAAAGTCTGGCATTCTCTGAATTTATGGTGTTTTTAAGACAACTGGGAACTCAGAAAAAAAACAGTTGAATCATGATGACGTCATTGATCTTCAGGTCGTAACTCTATAAAAAGGCCAGACATACAATTCCGAGTTGGATGACCATTCAAAACATATTTCCCAGTCATTATTTCTGGAATTCCCAGTTGTCTTGAACTCACTGAAGTCAAGATATCACAGTTCTGAGTTAACAGTTGTTTTGAGCGTGACACAAATCACGCTTCATTGACAGCATGGCCAATGTTGAATGTTTATCATTTTAAACTTGGAAAAGAGACCCTTAATCCCAGATTTGGGACCACACGGCCACTCCACTGAATTACAAGCTAGTGATTGCGTTGCAATGCTTGCAGTTAGCCACCGTTACTGATTCCTTCCAAACCACTCATCGTTGAATTTCCGATTTCCAACTTGTTGTGTAATGCTTATGTCCAACTGACAACTGCTGTGCTGATTAAAGATGCAATACAACTTTCTTTAGACTAGTTGAGTATCTGTAGCATCAGCATTTGTGGGTTCGATTACAGGCTAAAAATGGCCAGAAACAAAGAACTTTCTTCTGAAACTCATCAGTCTATTTTTGTTCTGAGAAATGAAGGCTATTCCATGCGAGAAATTATCTAGAAACTGAAGATCTCGTATAGCGCTGTGTACTACTCCCTTCACAGAACAGCGCAAACTGTCTCTAACCAGAATAGAAAGAGGAGTGGGAGGCCCCAGTGCACAACTGAGCAAGAGGACAAGTACATTAGAGTGTTTAGTTTGAGAAACAGATGCCTCACATGTCCTCAACTTGCAGCTTCTTTAAATAGTACCCATAAAACACCAGTCTCAACGTCATCTGTGACGAGGTGACTCCGGCATGCTGGCCTTCTAGGCAGAGTTCCTCTGTCCAGGGTCTGTGTTCTTTTGCCCATCTTAATCTTTTCTTTTTATTGGCCAGTCTGAGATATGGCTTTTTTTTTTTTGCAACATCGGCCCTGAATGACAGATTGCCACTGCTAACAAAATAGGAGATATGAATAGACCAGCCTTGGCTTTTCTGAAAACCCTTTTTTGTTAGTGAAGCAGAATGTATATAGCTAAGTTTCATGCTTGGGTGACATAAGCAATATTTTTGTCATTTTTATCATATGGAATTTGAAGCTAAGGATAATAGCTCTTGGCAAGCCATGGAATATGAAAATGTATGGTCAGAATGAATTACCAAGATTCATTCTTCTGCCATAAGCAATAGCAGCTCAACCTTGGATCAGTGCACCAATGACAAGACCTGTCATCATGTAACTGCAGCAGCATAGTTCAATTAGTGCATTTTATATGGGTTATGTATAAATTATAAATTGTTCATGAATTCTTGCAATGTCCTCTTTAGTGTATGTTCATGTTCATCACTGATTCATTCGTACTGTAGTTCACTCTAGTGAACCCATGTATTCAGAAGATCTGATTCCAAATCAGTAATTGGTTAATTATGAATTTGATAGTCTCAAATTCAGTATTATATTGCAGAATCATCACAAACGTGTATTTATTACGTATAATTTATTTTAGTAATATAGTGATTGAAAAAATGTTAGTACTGAAATTAGGTGATTCTAGAGTAGGCTAGCCTTGGGGTGTAAATGCAAACATTATGCCCTTAACAGAGGAGAAAGGAATAGTTCTGGAAAATTCTACTGAAATCTGTGTGGACCCCATAAATATATATATATATGTTTCATTCTGAGGACTGTTTCTGCTAGCTAAACCTGATTCTAGCCACACACACACTGGTGGGGGACAAAGGATTTTGGGGTGAGTGTGCTGGCCATTACTTTCACTTGCTTGCTATGTGAACTAACCAACATATGAAAAGCAATAGTATTCATTCATTGATTTATGTTTAATAGTCTTTCAATTGTATGTCAATAATTTTTGTAAAATGCCACTTTTGTTTGAATAACAGATTTACAGATACATGCAAGGTGATGATGTGACTGTATTGTGACAGCTCTAGCTAGCAAATAGCTTATTCATATACAGCGTAGGAGGTTGTCGCTATCAAGCTAGCATGGTACTTTCTAAATTGTCTGATCCAAGGTTTTCTATTGCAAAATCCACATCCAAAATGGTTCGGGTATAGTCACTGTTAATCCGCTGTTTTAACGCCTCAAATCAAAATTGAAATGTTTCAGTGACAGCTAGATAGCTAACGTTAGCTTGCTTTGATCCGAATGCTTGGTGGGTAGCTAATGCGAGCTACCTGACAACGTATGCGGAGTATCAAATACAATATTCTGTATTTTAGCTTTTGTTAAATCGTTTAAACTGCAGATTATTCGCCTTCTCCAAAAGTTACCAAGCTCACTGATTGTGTTATCTACGTTTGCATGCTCATCATCTACTGATCAGATTGTCCAAGTTAGCCAGCTGGCTAGCTATAGCTAGTAGCTGCATATACTAAGCAAGTAACGTTAGTTAGCTCAGCGTTACTAGCCTCGCTAGCTAGCACAGCTGGGTGTCAGCCAACTACGCAAGATGACAGAGCTTTATTTTTCAGCAAATGCATTTCCATGTATCTCATTTATTTACGCATGTGCAATTATAAGCAAATGCCATTCCAAATAGTGTAAGCGATGTTTTTGGACGCGAACAGCTTGCTAGTCGTCACATCAAACCCCTGTCATGTTCATGCCTGTCCACTGACACTGTTGTGATGTTGCACATACGTCGCCTGACATCATTTTGGCACCAACATCTCTTTTGTCCTCCCTCTCAAGCAACTTACTTTCTTTCCTATTCAATTTTTAAAGTACTGTAATAACAAATGAAGTTAATGAAACACCTAAATGCTTTCCCCATTATAATGTGTTTATTACAGACCCAATGACTGGAATAAACTGATAGAATTCTTCCCCTGCCAAGATGTCAAGTAAGACATAGTTTGCAATTATACAAGTTTAGCCATCAGATAATGAAAATATGAGTACTTCTGTTTGGTCTCGGATAAAGCTGGGCAACTATGGCAGCAAAAATGTGAATTTACAAATGTATATGTTATCACAATAAAATACATTTGAGTTTCAGGCATGAAATATTAACTTCTGGTAGCCTATATGATTTCCTAGTATTATAATTGATAGGTTAATAATTATCTGTCTTGTATTTGCTGAGAGAGAAATAGAAAATCACAAAATTCAGATCTACCTTGATGGGATTGATTTAATCAACATTGAGAGATGTAAAAAGGGGGCTTTTTTGCCTCAATTTTAAAATCTTACCTTTTCTTTCAAAACAGAAAGAGAAAGAGAAAGGCCATATGCCCCTCCCCCTCCCCCAGCCCCTACAACAGTAAGTATTTCTGATGGCACATGGGAAGCCATTTGGAAAGGGATGTCCCATAACAACATTCATGCCGGCTATTATCTTTCAATGTTAACTTGCTACTGTCCACAGTTTTGGGGGCTAACTTTGTTTTTAAAAGTGGAATCCATTTGGCCATTTAATACGGTATACCCTGTAGATAGTCCTGTTACCACAGTAGAATTGGTCAATGCAATAGGCTTTGCAGTCTCAGATAATAAGCTGCACTCCCTAAGATGTGAGGTACCGTATACAACATACTGTAGAGTGTAGACTATACATTATTTTCATAACAAACAACGCTAATGTATAGATAACATTGCTGTCTTGACGATCCTTCTTGTTGCTACAGCATGAGCGCAAGTCTTTTTCAGTTGATCTCTACAGCTTTTCAACATTCATGTTTTTGCCAGTTTTTTCATTGATTTTGTCATGCTTTACCCCATTTTCTTTTAAACGTTATTTCTCATCTGTGTTTCTGTCTCATTTGTTTCCATCAGCAATTGCCCAACACCCCCGGGTTTGTGGGGTACAACCCCTACAGTCATCTGGCTTACAACAACTACAGGCTGGGAGGGACAACAAGCAACAACAGTCGGGCAACGGTAGGAATAACGACGTAGAGAAAACACCGGGATGAAAACGCCAGACACAGAAGGAAACTAACATCAATATTTAAAATGACTATCTTGTTGGATTGAAACAGCCTGATCTAGCTTGCTTAGTAAAACTCAGTAGTAACGAATCTGCAGATATAAGCTATAACAGCTCTTGACAACTTTGCTCTTTGGCTTTGTTTAGAAATAGTACTTTTTCCAGGGCTTATAAGAGCAGACATTCTTGAACAGACAGACAGTATGATTCGTCTAACCCATTCCATTACCAAGGCTTTCTGAGATGTATGCCATCCCAGCGTTCCTCTGCTGCCTTCATCATACTAGTGCAGACTGGCCAAGTGTCCATCTGTGTGTGTTCAAAATCGCTCGATCCTGCCCTTCAAAGTCTGGATTGCTGATAGCCATGCTAAGTAACCCATGCCATCAGCGTTGCCATGGCATTATAGACCCAATGCTTGGCATGGGTTTCGGGCTGCTACGGGAATAATTCAGTCGTTGCATGCAAGCTGTGGTTGGCACTCGGGTTCTGATAATGGCATTATGTCACGCAGTGTGCCAGTCTCAGCTGGAGGGAGATTTTGTATATTCTTCAATCAGTGTTACTCAACCATAGTCTCTGTGTGACTTCTGTACACTGGTTGGGCTCAAACAGGCTTGAATTAAATGGAGGTGATTGAACTGATGGTTTTGTAGTTTGATGCGTCTTTGTTGGGATTTTTTTTACAAATACTTTGTTGAAGGTTGGATGATCAGCTATGTGGTTGCGTATTTTCCTGCAGGGTGGTTCTCAGTCGAAACTTTGCTTCGTGTAAAATTGTATGACGAGACATTTTTAGCACCAGTTGGTGTCCTAACTTTGACTTTGAATCTAAAAAAAAAAAAGTGCCTTTTTATTTCCCAGAATTCTTCAGGAATAAACATTCCAAAGCCACCCAAGCCGCCAGACAAGCCGTTGATGCCATACATGCGATATAGTCGCAAGGTAAGTTGTCTCCGCGTAACATTACTTAAACCCAAACTGCGCCATCGTGCGCACCATTGCAAGACATATTAAAATACTGTACTATACCCTTATAACACGCAGCACATTAGCCAAGGTTAGGGACGAGCACTCTTAAGGTAGACTGCACATCGTCTGCCCCATGTGCCCATGCAGGTAGGTGTGAACTGTGAAACTAGACATACAGCAGCCTAGCCATTAAGAGCACACAGGCAGACTATGGGGTATCTCCCTGGAGGTGAAGTTTAAACACGGCCTCCATAGGTTTGTGGAGATAATGAGCCCCTGTCTGGTTCTCATCACCAGGTTTGGGATCAAGTAAAAGCCTCCAATCCCGATCTGAAACTATGGGAAATTGGGAAGATAATCGGTGGCATGTGGAGGGACCTCACTGATGAGGAGAAACAGGATTACTTGAATGATTACGAAGCAGAGAAGGTTGGTTTGTTTTTACCGGGGTGTTTATTTACGGGGTTGTTACGGGTGACCAGTAACAAGTGTCTCCAACAGTTGTCAGAAGGGTCCCTCCAGTCATCATTCCTTCCTTTGTAAAAAAAGACTGAGTAACTTTTCTTCAATGTCGAAGAGTTTGTTTTTGCATTGCAGGGGCACGTGTCAAAGGTCTCTCCCTTTTGTCACATCCTTGTCTCTCCTCCACAGATCGAGTACAATGAGAGCATGAAGGCCTACCACAACTCTCCGGCCTACCTGGCTTACGTCAACGCTAAGAGCCGCGCCGAAGCCGCTCTGGAGGAGGAAAGCCGACAGCGCCAGTCTCGTCTCGACAAGGGCGAGCCGTACATGAGTATCCAGCCAGCAGACGACCCAGATGGTAAGACGCTGTCAGCACTACTAGTATTACCATGTCAGTCCCACTGGTTCCCACACCATGGTTCAGCAACTGTGACATCACCGTGGTGTCAATTTCTATCCCTGCACTACCTCTTCGTGTTTGTCACACTTGCTACTTCACCTTATAGGCTGCGCTCCATTTCAGCTCTGTAGTATAAGTCTGGGCCCTGTATTTGGGATCAATGGCTTCACTGAGATCCAGTAAGAAACAAGGCAACACACATTCACATAGAAACATACATCAAAACTGGACTTCTGAATTACACACTACAGGAAATTATGCTTGTCTCGTATCGAGCTGGATAATGGTATACAGGAAATGGATTTAAAAAATCTTGTGGTAAGTTGGAAATACCCAAGATATAAAAATGTGATAGTTAGTATCCCTATGGGTTCATTTGTCAACAAGCTGTACATTGATGACTTCAAAAAGATTTGCCACATCAGTTGCTTTAGTAGATGCAGAGAATGGGGAGAGTCTGAAGAAACGGTTCCCTTTGGTTTTGGAGATAAAGCACCCCCCAAAAGAAATCGGAAGTGAAGATCAACCGATGGAACAGGTTGATGGAGATGATGATCATTTTCGAATGACGTCTTTCTCCAGCATAAAATGTGCGATGTTAATATGAAGCCAAAAGTGTATTTCCTGCTCCCAAATTCACAGACAAATGCACCATCTTGCCCCCATTGCTATTTTCAACGGGTAGCATCCTTCACAGACTTCAAATGAAATGGGTGTTTGACTACAGCAATAAATTACTTTATTTCATCACTGCAGTTTTTAGATTTTTTTGTCAATTGAATGACTTTTGGCCCGACGTGGAATGAATGAATTCTCCATGTGTTCAATAAGAAGTTGACCTTATTAAAGAGACCATTTCTTCTCCTACATTTATGACTTACTTTGATGCTGGTGTTACAGAGGACAGCTTCATTTGACCCTGGATTTAAAAGAAAAGTGTCATGTACCTAAAAGCTTGGCTGTTCACTTAGTTTCGCAACATCCTCTAGTTTTTCTGGGAAATAATAAGAGCACAAGCGCCAGTAAAAACCACCAAGACGTTTCTGGAGTAAATGAGTAAGGTTTTTGAGAGGCAGCGAGAGAGAAAAATGTATCTTTATCTCTCTACCCACACATGGATATCAATACCAGTCACAACAACAGTGTTGAAACTGTGAAATGTGTATATTCAAGTATATTCATGCGACAAACATGTAAACAGCCACATTTGCAGACATTTCCGACTGATATATAAATGGTTCAACCAAACGTAGGTATGTCAATGTTAAACTATGTCCGATTAAGACATGCCAGATCAGGTTTCTTTCCGGAAGCCGACCACATCTACACTTGTTGTGGTGGGATCTCTCCCCTCTTGACCCATTGACCGTTGTGTTCGCTGAGCCCTGATAGACACACGGCACCCGCCACATGCCTTTTCCATTCGCTCTCCCAGATTACGACGACGGATTCTCCACGAAGCACTCGGCTGCCGCCCGTTTCCAGCGCAACCACCGGCTGATCAGCGAGATCCTGAGCGAGAGCGTGGTCCCCGACGTGCGCTCCGTCGTCACTACCGCCCGCATGCAGGTCTTGAAACGGCAGGTCCAGTCTCTTATGGTGCACCAGGTACGCTGGTGTCTTGTCAGTCTTCAGTCAGTCTTCCTAGAGACATATAGATACCCAGTCATGGCGTTGTTGTCATGGTAACCTGGAAATCAGATCCTTTCTCCTTATTTGATAAATGAGTAGCAATTAAAAACAGGTAATCAGTCAGGTAAATTGGCAGGTCTCTGTCTGTCTGTCTGGTCCACAGAGGAAGCTGGAGGCGGAGCTACTTCAGATTGAAGACCGCCACCAGGACAAGAAAAGGAAATTCATCGATGCCACAGAGTCTTTCAACGGCGAGCTGAAAAGGGTATGGGATCATCATCAGGGAACACATAGTAAATATTACAGCGTTGACCTCAGGCTATTTGGAATGGGCCAGTTCTGCATTGTAGAGATCCCGCAGCTGCTAACTTTATCCACGTGTCCTGGCAAACACGCGGCGTCATCACTTAGAATTCTAAGTGAATTGACTCGGTGTAGTTCTGAATCCAGATGCCGCACTGTGTAGTCCATACCCCAGGTGGCGCCATTTACTTCGAGTCAATTTACTTCCTCTATGCTTCACAATGGGCAACTCAATGAAATAAAATGATTGAAAGGGGGAATACCTAGTCAGTTGTAGAACTGAATGCATTCAAATGAAACGTGTCTTCCGCATTTAACCCAACCCAACCCCTCTGAATCAGAGAGGTGCGGAGGCCTGCCTTAATCTACATCCACGGCGCCCAGGGAACAGTTGGTTAACTGCCTTGCAATGTGGTATCATTGTAGAGGAAACAGGAACTGTGCCAAATCTGATCACGGTGTCAACATTGCACTCGCTACTCACTGTCTCACTGTTACTAATCACAGTTGCACAGGTGTGAGATTGATTGTAAGATTAATAGCATGAATCCCCTGGCGGGGACTGAACGTGTTGCCACTCTGCGCCCAGCTGTGTTGTATGAAAGTAGAGGTGGACATGGAGAAGATATCTGCAGAGGTCGCTGCGGCAGAGGATGCATCCCGCAGGCGCCTGTCGGAGCGGGAGAAGGAGGCGTCCACGTCCTCTAGCCTGGAGGAGGAGGAGAAACCAGTTGGCCCGTCAAATGGCAGCAAGAGCCAACAGGTGTCTGTCAGTGACAGCAGCAACAAGGAGAGAGAGGAGACGGAACCCAGCCCCATGGATACTGGTGGTGAGGCCCAACAGTATTAATCACTGAACCGTATGGTATTTTAATGTATGGTTCTGGTCAGGTCCCCTGAGTTAGGTATATGGGGAGATGCTTCTCTTGGGAGATTGTCTGCTGAGCGCATTTTACAATGTTATTTTATACGTTTGAAACCACATCGGTTCAAACGTGTTTGCTGTCCCCTAATATTTCCTGCTTTCTTGGTTACAGAGAAGTCAAAGGCATCGGAGGAGTTGACGGCTCGTCCTGCCAGTGAGGTTGAGGAGGGGGCGCCGTCGGAGGACAAGGAGAGTGTTCCGGAAGGGGTGATGGAGGACGGCACCAGTGACAGTAACACGGGGTCGGAGACCACCTCTGCTGTGACGGAGGACGCCCCGCCCAGCGAGCCAGCAGCCTCAGAGGGGCCGAGCAGGGCACGCCCTACCGCCCACTGAGGAGTCGACCTCTGACCTTAAGGCCGAGAAATGTCCATGATGCATCATTCCATCTCTACAGTCCCACTCTGATGATAACACATTGTACATTAGTATCTATGTGAACAAAAGCTGTGTTTAGATGGGTTTCTATTTCCGATGGGAAGTTTGATGCAATTGGTTGAATCTTCAGAGCTCTGTTGGCAGGGTCAAAATGGACCTGCTGTCAATTTGCGAAGCGCTCCAAGTCCACAAAGCAAAGCAATTGTCCCAACTAAAGTGAATGTCATCTAAATTGAGTCACAATTCATACGGTGAATTCACCGTATTTCTATCACAGACCGCAGTGCCAGTCGATAGCAACCATCCCATCACCTGTCAATATATTAAAACATATCTCTTGTCTTATTCTATGGTACTATATCTGGCAGACACTATGGTAGTATATCTGGCAGACACTATGGTACTATATCTGGCAGACACTATGGTACTATATCTGGCAGACACTATGGTACTATATCTGGCAGACACTATGGTACTATATCTGGCAGACACTATGGTACTATATCTGGCAGACACTATGGTACTATATCTGGCAGACACTATGGTACTATATCTGGCAGACACTATAGTATTATATCTGGAAGACACTATGGTACTATGTCTGGCAGACACTATAGTATTATATCTGGAAGACACTATGGTACTATGTCTGGCAGACACTATAGTATTATATCTGGAAGACACTATGGTACTATGTCTGGCAGACACTATAGTATTATATCTGGAAGACACTATGGTACTATGTCTGGCAGACACTATAGTATTATATCTGGAAGACACTATGGTACTATGTCTGGCAGACACTATAGTATTATATCTGGAAGACACTATGGTACTATGTCTGGCAGACACTATAGTATTATATCTGGAAGACACTATGGTACTATGTCTGGCAGACACCATTAATCTTACCGATTGAGGCTGGTTGTAAAAACTGTCGCAAAAAAAACAAGTTGTTCAATGTTTAATTACTTGTTCTTTGGAGTGTAATGTTATTGTTGCTTTCAATGTTATTGTTGCTTTCAATGTTATTTTTGCATGGTGTCGCAACTCCTCAAATGGAAGAGTTTTGCTTTAGTAAGGGTGGTGTGACTCTCTCTCGATATTTTGTCATGTTTACTCTTAAGTATCAGTATTAAGTGACAGTATTGTCTCAGGAGTTAATAGAAATAAGTAGTTGTTTTCATGATTTATTATTATTCTTGTGTTATTGCGAGTCCTGGGCCCAGTCCGTCCGTCCACCAACCTGTTGTAAATGCTACGAGTCCATCCATGCTGTACAGGGCTCGTAACAGTCAGTGTTCTAAAGTCTGCTAGCTCTCAATCAAATCAAAAGCGCTATGCTTAGAACAACCTTTCAGTGTTATGTTGTTATGACCAGTAGTACAATGTTCGACCCAGAACAAACTCTTAAATGTTAATATGCAATGTAAGAAGCCGCGTTGGAAGGTTTGCGTGAGCGGTTTTTCATCTCGTCCTAAAGCTACTTGGAAGAGCAGAGTGAGTCATCAACATACTGTCTTAAAAATCGATTGCGTTTGCGACATTTATACCAATAAACTTTTCTACCCTGACATGAAGTTGTTGACGCCAGGGTTTGTTTTTAATGTCTCGTGCGCATTGCGTATAGAACTGGTCATCCTTTAAGGTGGCGTGTTTGTTCATATTAACAGTTATTCCCACACTCAGGCTGAGGTGACCGAGGATAATTCCATGTTGGAATTCAAATCAAATGTATTTGTCACATACACGTGTTTAGCAGATGTTATGCAGGTGTAGATGCGGGTGTAGCGAAATGCTTGTGTTTCTAGCTCTGACAGTACAGTAATATCTAACAGTAATATCTAGCAATTTCACAACAATACACAAAAGTCTAAAGTAAAGGAATGGAATTAAGAATATATAAATATTTGGCTGAGCAATGTCAGAGCAGCATAGACTAAGACACAGTAGAGTAGGATAGAGTACAGTATATACATATGAGATGAGTAACGCAAAATATGTAAACATGATTAATGTGACAAGTGTTCAATTATTAAAGTCTATGTATATAAGGCAGCAGCCTCTAATGTGCTAGTGATGGCTATTTAACAGTATTTAACAGTTTGATGGCTTTGAGATAGAAGCTGTTTTTCAGTCTCTCGGTCCCTGCTTCGATGCACCTGTACTGACCTCGCCTTCTGGATGATAGCGGGGAAAACAGGCAGTGGTTCGGGTGGTTGTTGTCCTTGATGGCCTGTCAGGAAGTCCAGGACCCAGTTGCACAGTGCAGGGTTCAGACCCAGGGCCTCTAGCTTAATGATGAGCTTGAAGGGTACTATGGTGTTGAAGGCTGAGCTATAGTCAATGAACAGCATTCTTACATAGGTATTCCTCTTGTCCAGATGGGAAAGGGCAGTGTGATGTCGATTGCATCGTCTGTGGATCTATTGGGGTGGTATGCAAATTGAAGTGGGTCTAGGGTGTCAGGTAAGGTAGAGGTGATATGATCCGTGACTAGTCTCTCAAAGCACTTCACGATGACAGAAGTGAGTGCTACGGGGCGATAGTCATTTAGTTCAATTACCTTTACTTTATTGAGTACAGGAACAATGGTGGACATCTTGAAGCATGTGGGGACAGTAGACATCGGTGGCACTGTGTTATCCTAGCCCTGTGCAAATTGTGACCCATTTGAACTGGCCAGCTTTTATAAGACATGAACTCTAGGCAGCATGTGTTACACTTCCAACGACATATCACACACTATCTATGGCACCCAATACTGACGACAGATTTGAAACCATTTGTTAAAGATTTGGTCCACTGGTCTGTGTCCTCTGATCTACAAGGTACAAGGAAGTGGGTTTCCTGTTTTCAGTACAAGCACCACTCTTTCCAGCTGTCTGAAGTAGTGTTCTCTGTTGTAGTTAACATGTTTTTAACCAACAGTATTTACGTTGTATCGACCTGATGTGAGCAAAGGAGACAGGTAGAAGATAAACAAAGAGAGACAGGTAGAAGGTAAACTGATAAAGAGGACAGGTAGAAGGTAAACTGATAAAGAGGACGGGTAAAAGATATACACATCTAAGAGACAGGTATAGGATCAACAGCCACAGTCGTCTTCCTGTTAGCACACTTAGAAAAAAAAAACATCTGTCACTTTTGCAGCTAGATTCCATGTGCAGGAACCATACCGGCAGCCCCATAGCATTTGAATTAGTAGAAAGTGAACATCCGTGATGGGTGGACCGGTGACCTATTGAGTTTACCCATGAGTGTACCAGTCCAATTTTTTTTGGCAGCTTTATTAATTGTCCGTTCTAATAATGATATTTCTATGATCTGCTTTCTGCAATAGCGATGAGATTTGTCACAGCTTTAGTGTAGGTGCAGATGTGCACAGTTGTCCCTCTGCAGCAGTCAACCTGTTGCACAGAATTGTGGTTAGTGTTTCTTGGCTGGTTTCTTTTCCTGAGCGCCTTGAAAACTCAAAGCCGCAACCGCACGGGCAGACAGGTGTGCAACTTGCGCAGAGTTGGCGGAGAGTAGGGGAGAATAAGACTGAACATGCCCTTTACCGACAAAAAGGTCAACTAAGACAGCAGCGATACTGCCACAACTGCCTAAGCAAAAGTGTTGTGGTGGTTAACACAATGACCAACATATGCCGTATGAGTATTGGTGAAAGGGACATTTGGAGAAATCCCTTATTTGTCGAGGTTGTCAAAGGGTACATGAAGAAACATTAGTTTATCTCTAATATTTTGAATTAAACACCCATGAAGCATTGATTGTAATGAGTCTGTCTCACCTTTGAAGTTCTCTGCATATCAGCCACTTGCTCTGGGAGGCCTGTTTTGGTAAGACACTTGAAAATAGTCCCTTCAATGCATGATGTTTACAGAATGAGCATCCATCTGGTTTGTTACTTACTTATGCAGTAAATACTTTTCAGTATTTGTTTTTTAGTTATACTTGTACTTTTATTCTAGCTAAATGTATCTCAAAGTGGGTTATTTGCTATGCTGAAGATTTCATTTTAAACAGACTTTGTAATACAGCCTTTTCATCCAACATATCTCCAACATCCACTCTTAAGTACAAACCAAAATAGTTCTACCTGGAGCCAAAAGGGTTCTACCTGGAACCAAAAAGGGTTCTACCTGGAACCAAAAAGGGTTCTACCTGGAACCAAAAAGGGTTCTACCTGGAGCAAAAAAGGGTTCTACCTGGAACCAAAAAGGATTCTACCTGGAACCAAAAAGGGTTCTACCTGGAACCAAAAAGGGTTCTACCTGGAACCAAAATGGTTCTACCTGGAACCAAAAAGGGTTCTACCTGGAGCCAAAAAGGGTTCTACCTGGAACCAAAAAGGATTCTACCTGGAACCAAAAAGGGTTCTACCTGGAACCAAAAAGGGTTCTCCTATGGGGTCGGTTGAAGAACCCTTTTGGAACCATTTTTTCTAAGAGTACATACAGTACATGTATTGTAATGATAATCAGTATGCCCTGTTTGACCCGGAGAGATTTTCCTTACCTTCATCCCTGCTCCACCTGAAAGTACAGGCAGGGGTGAGGATAAACTGAAGACAATAGAAAATAGTAGACCAAAGTAAAAAAAAATACAATTAAAATCAAGGTGGCTAATGGCTGTAATCTCAATTGGAGATGGCACGGGCAATTTCATCAACATCTAAGCCTATTGATAAGCAATGGGGTTGTAACGGCGAGGTGAAAAACCAAATCTACACCAATTTAGGACCTATATATATATTGTGTTCTCAATGAACCGATCTAGCATTTTCTTCAGTGTAGACTACAAAGAAAAATAAGCCTCAACAGCACAAGTGTAATGGTGTTATCTTTCTAGTGACTGCGGGTTGAAAATAGAATAGGCGATACTTTTTCCCTCGACCACTGCGGTCACTGGGAGCTTTGGCGTGTCTGAGTGTCTGTGCTGAACAACATGAACACTCATTTCCTCTCATAGTGTTCAATAGCTGTATGCAGCAGTTCAACAGCAATGTTCAATAGGTAATGAATCAGTTCTACCAGTTCTATGGGATGCAGTTCTATCTCTCTACACTGTCATACAAATGATGAAACCTCAAATGGTTCTGCACAGTGTGTTAAACCAACAACATTTGCATTTACTCTCATTCATTGTCACTGTTTTTCACAAGACACCCCAGGGGAGTAAAGGTGTTAACTTCTTTTTTATTTTTTTTAGTATAGTTCAAAGGGGAATCTAGCACCTGACACAGCCTCATCTCGACTAGCGGGCTGTCTCTCTACTTTCACAACCTGTGTACAGAGAGAAAGTGCAGTTGTAACTCTCAATCAACATGACCGCTGTCAAAGGTGAGAGCACATCTTTCGATGTTTCATCATTTAAAAAAAAATAAATGTCATAATTTTTAAAATAAATGTTAAATAGTTGATATATTCACGGGATATTAGCTTCCTGCAATTTTTCAACAAATAACAACTTTTATCAAAAGGAATATAAATACATTTTTGTTCTAGGATTTATTTATCCAATAAATAAATAGATAAATAAATATGTGTTGTATAAGTAGGGGTTATGTTGAATTAAATGACTAAAAAGGTACTACTGCGGGGCAGGATTAGCACAACAGTGTGTCCAGTCAATTGATGCATGTATGTAGACAATGATATACGAAAATAGTAAATGTGCTTCCGTTGGTTGAACATAGTGTAGGGTGTTAAAATGGAAAAGCTAAAGCCTTTCAGCTTTACCTCTACAAGCCATACAGCTGTATAGCTACGTAGGCTAGAATCATTCAATTGAGCTTCTACTTCTATATTATTAACACAATATCTGTGAATCGCTGACATCTGCTGCCCTTGTTTCAATTCATGATTTTTGAAATGTTCATTGACTTTTTTTTAAGCGTTTCAAATCAATTGAGCATAGAAATACGGACACTGGAACCAGGTTTGTAAGACTGAGAGGGTTGCAGGTACAGCCCCAGTTCACTCATGACACGTTTTGTTACCGAGTCACTTCTGTTTTGAAGGTTTGAGAATTTCCAGTTTTCTGTCAAAGGGGGATTTTTTAAAAAGTCGTTATTGTTTTGTTTCTTTGTTTCTTTTTGTCTCTTAAAAAAAAAAAGATTGATTTAATGCTTTCCATAGTTGGGTATGCTATGATATCTTTGGACAATCGATCAATTGGTGCATCCCTTTCTGTTACCACCAGATGTCCTGCTGTGTCTTTTGTTGCACACTGTACAACAGGGGTCCTCAATTACATTCATCCCTGTTAATATTTTTCCTTCAGTGGATGGTCAGGAACATAGTTATATATGATTTGTACACTGCACAATTAACTGCAAAAGTCCCAAACAGATATAGTATTTGACAAAAGCAGAATCATTTCAAACATTCAATACATTGAAATACGATCGCATATGCCTCTTTATTTATGCATGGGAATATTTGGGAACAGATTTGACTAAATTAAAATCACTTTGAGCTGATTCCCTGGTGATTTTCCAGTGTTTTATGTCCAACAACAAACACGTTATGCTCAGAAAACTTGGGGGGCAAAATAAAATCACCTGTGGGATGAATTTGGCCTGTTGGCCACTTATTGGGGAACCCTGCGGTACAAGCTAAATACCCAACAGTTGAGACAACTCAAATTCATTATTGACACTTGCAAAAACAATATATGCTAATAACAAGGGACATCAACTCCTATGTAGCCTCATAAGTGACGTGTCTTGAACTCTTTCCAAATGTTGTTCTTATAGTCAACTACTGTAACATATCAGTCTATTTATCGATCAACTGGTACTCTAGAGCTTTAACCACACCTTATCTGATTTTCAGATACACGAATCTTAGTACCAGCTCTGCTGATCTGGACCTACTTTGAGGTAAGAACCATGGACGAACACAGTCTTCAGTATACCACATCATACAATATCATTTGTATGAAGTATTAATAGTCTTTTGATATCATTTGTTTGGACAATCATTTAAATGACATGTTGGCAACTCACTTAATAACATGACACGAACTCTACCCACAGAAACGCACAAACACTACACTGGTACTAACCACAGTCTTTCAGTCAATGGCATACTGTATAGCACAACTTCCTCTCAGGAAGTGGTATGCTCATCTGAAAGCAAGCCAGTTTATCAAGGGGCCAGATGCAGGGTACATTGTGTCGGCTTCATTTTGGACCCAGTTCCCTGATCCTGAACACTAATCTATTTGAATGACATTTTATTAGTATTCAAGGCGTTCGATTACACCAGTCAACCATCAATTACCCTGATTTATAGAATGTCCCATTTTGTCTTTTTTTCCCCCAGACTTGCTTCTCTCAGAATGAAAACGTGACTACAGAGTTCACCACTGATTACAATGGTTACTCCACAGACACAAACGACTTGGATTATGATCATTGGACCCAGCAATGCCAGAAGGAATCCAACCGCCACTTCCGCTCCTGGTTCATGCCCACCTTCTACTCCCTCATCTGCTTCCTCGGTCTGGTCGGTAACATCCTGGTGATCGGTACCTACGTCTACTTCAACCGGCTGAAGACCGGGACCGATGTGTTCCTGCTCAGCCTGTCCGTCGCCGACCTGCTGTTCGCCGTGTCGCTGCCCCTCTGGGCGACCAACTCCATGACGGAATGGGTGCTGGGGCTGTTCATCTGCAAGGTCATGCACACCATCTATAAGGTCAGCTTCTACAGCGGCATGTTCCTCCTCACCTCCATCAGCGTGGACAGGTATGTTATTGCAAATGCGAACGCGTTCTCAAAGACTAACTTGGTTGAATAAAAGCCTGATTGAAACGTGTTGCAGTGTGCGTCCTGCTGTGACCTTATAGGCTGATCTGCTCCTATCTCTGCTGTGACCTAATAGGCTGATCTGCTGCTATCTCTGCTGGGACCTAATAGGCTGATCTGCTCCTATATCTGCTCTGACCTAATAGGCTGATCTGCTCCTATCTCTGCTGGGACCTAATAGGCTGATCTGCTCCTATATCTGCTCTGACCTAATAGGCTGATCTGCTCCTATATCTGCTGTGACCTAATAGGCTGATCTGCTCCTATATCTGCTGTGACCTAATAGGCTGATCTGCTCCTATCTCTGCTGTGACCTAATAGGCTGATCTGCTCCTATATCTGCTGTGACCTAATAGGCTGATCTGCTACTATCTCTGCTGTGACCTAATAGGCTGATCTGCTCCTATCTCTGCTGTGACCTAATAGGCTGATCTGCTCCTATCTCTGCTGTGACCTAATAGGCTGATCTGCTCCTATCTCTGCTGTGACCTAATAGGCTGATCTGCTCCTATCTCTGTAAATATTTGTATATATGAGCAGATATATGAGCCTACTATGTAAAGCCTACTTTTTGTCATTTTTCCGACAGGTACTTCGCCATCTCCAAGGCCGTCTCTGCCCACCGCCACCGCTCCACGGCCGTGTTCATTAGCAAGGTGACCTCTGTGGTCATCTGGGTGATGGCGCTGGTCTTCTCTGTGCCCGAGATGTCCTACACCAACATCAGCAACAAGACCTGCACCCCCTACACCGCCGGCTCAGACCAGGTGCGCGTGGGCATCCAGGTGAGCCAGATGGTCCTGGGGTTTGTTCTGCCGCTCCTAATCATGGCCTTTTGTTACGGCGCCATTGTGAAGACCCTGTGCCAGGCCCGGAGCTTTGAGAAGAACAAGGCCATCAAGGTGATCTTCGCTGTGGTGGCGGTCTTCCTGCTCTGCCAGGTGCCCTATAATCTGGTACTGCTGCTGACCACTCTCGACACAGCTAACGGGGGCAGCAAGGATTGCATCTACGACAACAGCATCCTCTACGCCTCTGACATCACCCAGTGCCTGGCTTTCATGAGGTGCTGCCTCAACCCCTTTGTGTACGCGTTCATCGGGGTGAAGTTCCGCCGCGACCTCCTGAAGCTGCTGAAGGATCTGGGCTGTATGAGCCAGGAGAGATTCTTCCAGTACACCTGCGGAAAGAGGAGGAGTTCAGCGGTCGCCATGGAAACCGAGACCACAACCACTTTCTCCCCCTAAAGCTGCCAATGCTGCCTTGTCTGACGGCCTTTTCAACATGGACAAGACCTTGTGCACAGCCTGTGTTTATTTCTGATTATATTTGAAATGTTTGCTTGTAAGTGTTCTGTAGGTCACTTAAAAGGTCTAAAGGACATATATGTTTAATGTATCAGGCAGCTTACTGGTCGTCACCAGGAATTTATTTGGATCAGGTCTATACCATTAAAAAAAATCATGTTATATAGCTGCAAGTGGAGGACTAGCACTGTAAATACTCAATATCTTTGTATTATTTCTGTGTTGTTTTGAGTCTTATTTCCGAAGTCTTGTAAATAAAAAATTAAATTAAAAAATGTGTAGTCTGGTCTCTAAACTATAATTTGACACCTTGTTCAAGTGACCAGTATAAGTGACTAGTATTTACTGTAGTGCTTTTGTAGACTTTAGTATACTGTAGTATTGACTGTAGGGTTTTTGCAGATTGTAGTATACTGTAGGGTTTTTGCAGATTGTAGTATACTGTAGTATTTACTGTAGGGTTTTTGCAGAATGTGGTATACTATAGTACTTACTGTAGTGTTTTTGTAGACTGTAGTATACTGCAGAATTAACTGTAGTATTTTTGCAGACTGTAGTATACTGTAGTATTTACTGTTTTTGCATACAAGGAGTTTTTGTTGTACTATCTTTGAAATAGAAGTGGAGGCTTTCTCCTTCAGGAAACCTACTGGAGAAATATTAAAACAGCACATTTTTCCTAACCTGTATGTAGGTAGGACTTGGGTCTGAACAGCTAGTTCAGTGCTTCTGCTCTTTTCTATAACCTGTAGGGGAATGAATATTTGGTCTATACTTGCCATGTTTCTCAGTCATGGTGGCACAAATTGCGATACAGGGGAGGGGAATGGGCAGGGTATATGGAAATTAGTGTTTACTATAGTAAAAAAAAGTGTAGTGTTTTTGTGGACTGTAGTGTTTTTGACATTACTGCGGTTAATACTGTAGTATTTAGCAGAGGTGGGACCAAGTAATTGTTTTACAAGTCACAAGTAAGTCTCAAGTCTTAGCACTCAAGTCCCAAGTCAAGACAGGCAAGTCCGAGTCAAGTCTCAAGTCAAGACCGTCAAGTAGCAAGTCAAGACCGCCAAGTCTCAAGTCCTAAACTTTGAGTTTCGAGTCCTAAACAAGTCATAATGTGCTCTTCACCAAATGTAATACCATTTCATATTTTTAACAAGAGTAATAGTTAGTATATTACATTTATGCAAATCATGAATGCTTTTAAAAATATCTATATATTTATTACTTTCCAAATAAACGCTATATTTCCATGGAAATACATGGGTAGCCATGAGAAAGACCACCCCCCCCCCCAAATAGTGATCGACTATCGAGGATGGCTATGGGGCGCAATCAGGCGATGTAGGCTTGTACACAATCGGCCAACCTTAACACACACACAAACACACACACACACACACACACACACACACACACACACACACACACACACACACACACACACACACACACACACACACACACACACACACACACACACACACACACACACACACAGTCTCTGTGTGGTTACAGTAGACTAACATATGTCAATGGTTTAAGGAACAGCAGCAACATCAGGCAGGATTTAGGCAACCAGCTGCTGTACGATTCAAGCTGTAATACGTGAAATGAAGAGTTGATGGGCTGCACACCTTTTTTTTTTAAAGCTTCATTTTTTAAATATTTGGGCTTGGGGAGGGTATCAAGTCAGGTCGAGTCATAAGGCTCAAGTCCAAGTCAAGTCATGAGTCATTGGTGTTAAAGTCAAAGTCGAGTTGCAAGCCATCCTATTTGTGACTCAAGTCCAAGTCATGTGACTTGAGTCCACACCTCTGGTATTTACTATAGTATTCTACAGTATATTACAACATTCTATAGCAGGGCTGCCCAACCCTCTTCCTGGAGATCTACCGTCCTGTAGGTTTTCAGTCCAGCCCTAATTTAGCGTATCTGATTCAGCTAGTTAAGGTCTTGTTGAGCAGCTGAAGTAGAATCAGGTGTGTTAAATTAGGATTGGACTGAAAATCCACAGGACGGTAGATCTCCAGGAAGACGGTTGGACAGCCCTGTTCTATAGTAAGTACTACACGTGATCGAGGGATTCTACAGTGTGGTATAGTATTCTACAGCAGGGGTAGGTAACCCTGGTCCTGGAGGGCCACAGACACTTCATGTTTTCGGTTTAACTGACCTGGAAGACCAGGTGTGTTGAATTTAGGCACTGAATTGATTAACAGTATACTGCAGTTTACTATATAATTCTATAGTAAGTACTGTAGTATTCTATAGTAAACTGAAGTATTTTTTCATGTGGGAACCCTACTTCTAGGCTATTTGGCATGTTAGATTTCCACCAATTTACAATACCTTGCTTCAATATGGGTATTTGAAGCCTGTAAGTCTTTATTTGTATAGTCCATCTATAGATGCTCTATCAGTAACATTTCAGCTAACTATCTACTAACCCTAACCCTAAACCTAAGCTTAACCCTTACCCTAACCCAGGGTTTCCCCAACTTGGTCCTGTTGTCCCCAATAGGTGCACATTTTGGTTTTTGCCCTTGAACTACACAGCTGATTCAAATAATCATCAAGCTTTGATAATTTGAATCAGCTGTGTAGTGTTAGGGCAAAAACCAAAACGTGCACCCCTTGGGGTCCCCAGGACCGAGTTGGGGAATCGTTGCCCTAACCCTTATTTTAAACCTAACCATAACCTTAGCAAGCAGTTGCTTATCAACAGATGGTCATACTATCAACAAACTATCTGTAGAGCATCTACAGATGGACTATCCAGACTCTCCAAATAAAGTGTGACCTTGAAGGCTTCCACGAGACAAAAGAACATCACATGGCACGGTTAATAAATGGTTTACACTCAAACTATGGGGTTACAGAGTAGATTAGCAAAAGTCAGACATCGTTTCATTCACCTACTCGTTTCAAAACGGACCTTGGCGAGTTCACTTCCCCAGAAAAGCAAATGACAATAGGCTATTGTTTGTAAAAAAGGGTTTATCCCTTTACATCCTTTCTGAGTGGAAAATATAAGACAGGGGTTGGACTCGTGCCCTCTTCACGACTGTGTTCTCTAGAACACTTACCCCTCCTTTCAATTTCACTCATTCTAGTTACAGATGTCTGTAAAAATACAAATGTATTCCAAATCGCCGTGAATTATATTATCTATATAATTCCTATTTCCTGTTACTGGCTCAAATGAATATCCTACAACTCTATGTGCTTACCACGTTGATGACATCATCCGACCTAACCCAGAATGTTAGCGCTGCAAGCAAGGGCGTGTGAAACAGTGGGCTGACTGGATGACAGTAGGAGGGGTCGGGAGCTATCAATAAAAAGCATTCTACTCCTGGATTCATTTACTTTGAAACCTCAGGGACTTAAACAACCCCTTTCTTTACACATTGAGAACAAGAGAACAACAAAAACAGGTAAGATACCTCAACTATATTTCAGTATACAGGATCTCATAAATGGGACGGAGGGAGATTAAGAATGCATTTAATTAGAATATGTATACTGTGTTTACTTATAATTCTGCTGTTACACTTTGGAGAAAAAAAAGATTTATGCAAGCAAGTATCAAAAAACGTTAATCAAGGATAGATAATTGTGTCTTTACAAATGTTAAAGTAGGGATTTTTCAGTAACAGACTTACACTATCGTTCAAAGGTTTGGGGTCACTTAGAAATGTACTAGTTTCTGAAAGAAAAGCACATTTTTTGTCCATTAAAATCACATCAAATTGATAAGAAATACAGTGTAGACATTGTTAATGTTGTAAATGACTATTGTAGCAGGAAACGGCTGATTTTTAATGGAATATCTACACAGGCGTACAGAGGCCCATTATCAGCAACCATCACTCCTGTGTTCCAATGGCACGTAATGTTAGCTAATCCAAGTTTATCATTTTAAAAGGCTAATTGATCATTAGAAAACCCTTTTGCAATCATGTTAGCACAGCTGAAAATGTTTGTTCAGATTAAAGAAGCAATAAAACTGGCCTTCTTTAGACTAGTTGAGTATCTGGAGCATCAGCATTTGTGGGTTCGATTACAGGCTCAAAATGGCCAGAAACAAATAACTTTCTTCTGAAACTCAGCAGTCTATTCTTGTTCTGAGAAATGAAGGTTATTCCATGCGAGAAATTGCCAAGAAACTGAAGATCTCGTACAATGCTGTGTACTACTCCCTTCACAGAACAGCGCAAACGGGCTCTAACCAGAATAGAAAGAGGAGTGGGAGACCCCGGTGCATAACTGTGTCTGAATCCTGGCTTAGGAAGACCACCAAAAATTCAGAAATTTTAATTCCAAACTACAACATTTTCAGACAAGATAGAACTGCTAAAGGGGGCGGTGTTGCAATCTACTGCAAAGATAGCCTGCAGAGTTCTGTCCTACTATCCAGGTCTGTACCCAAACAATTTGAACTTCTACTTTTAAAAATCCACCTCTCTAAAAACAAGTCTCTCACCGTTGCCGCCTGCTATAGACCACCCTCTGCTCCCAGCTGTGCTCTGGACACCATATGTGAACTGATTGCCCCCCATCTATCTTCAGAGCTCGTGCTGCTAGGCGACCTAAACTGGAACATGCTTAACACCCCAGCCATCCTACAATCTAAACTTGATGCCCTCAATCTCACACAAATTATCAATGAACCTACCAGGTACCCCCCCCAAAGCCTTAAACACGGGCACCCTCATAGATATCATCCTAACCAACTTCCCCTCTAAATACACCTCTGCTGTCTTCAACCAAGATCTCAGCGATCACTGCCTCATTGCCTGCATCCGTAATGGGTCAGCGGTCAAACGACCTCCACTCATCACTGTAAAACGCTCCCTGAAACACTTCAGCGAGCAGGCCTTTCTAATCGACCTGGCCGGGGTGTCCTGGAAGGATATTGATCTCATCCCGTCAGTAGAGGATGCCTGGATATTTTTAAAAATGCCTTCCTAACAATGTTAAATAAACATGCCCCATTCAAGAAAATTAGAACCAGGAACAGATATAGCCCTTGGTTCTCCCCAGACCTGACTGCCCTTAACCAACACAAAAACATCCTATGGCGTTCTGCATTAGCATCGAAAACGCTCCCTGAAACACTTCAGCGAGCAGGCCTTTCTAATCGACCTGGCCGGGGTGTCCTGGAAGGATATTGATCTCATCCCGTCAGTAGAGGATGCCTGGATATTTTTTAAAAATGCCTTCCTAACAATGTTAAATAAACATGCCCCATTCAAGAAAATTAGAACCAGGAACAGATATAGCCCTTGGTTCTCCCCAGACCTGACTGCCCTTAACCAACACAAAAACATCCTATGGCGTTCTGCATTAGCATCGAACAGCCCCGTGATATGCAGCTGTTCAGGGAAGCTAGAAACCGTTATACACAGGCAGTTAGAAAAGCCAAGGCTAGCTTTTTCAAGCAGAAATTTGCTTCCTGCAACACTAACTCTAAAAAGTTCTGGGACACTGTAAAGTCCATGGAGAATAAGAACACCTCCTCCCAGCTGCCCACTGCACTGAAGATAGGAAACACTGTCACCACTGATAAATCCACCATAATTGAGAATTTCAATAAGCATTTTTCTACGGCTGGCCATGCTTTCCACCTGGCAACTCCTACCCCGGTCAACAGCACTGCACCCCCAACAGCAACTCGCCCAAGCCTTCCCCATTTCTCCTTCTCCCAAATCCATTCAGCTGAAGTTCTGAAAGAGCTGAAAAATCTGGACCCCTACAAATCAGCCGGGCTAGACAATCTGGACCCTTTCTTTCTAAAATTATCTGCCGAAATTGTTGCCACCCCTATTACTAGCCTGTTCAACCTCTCTTTCGTGTCATCTGAGATTCCCAAAGATTGGAAAGCAGCTGCGGTCATCCCCCTCTTCAAAGGGGGACACTCTTGACCCAAACTGCTACAGACCTATATCTATCCTACCATGCCTTTCTAAGGTCTTGAAAGCCAAGTCAACAAACAGATTACCGACCATTTCGAATCTCACCATACCTTCTCTGCTATGCAATCTGGTTTCAGAGCTGGTCATGGGTGCACCTCAGCCACGTTCAAGGTCCTAAACGATATCTTAACCGCCATCGATAAGAAACATTACTGTGCAGCCGTATTCATTGATCTGGCCAAGGCTTTCGACTCTGTCAACCACCACATCCTCATCGGCAGACTCGACAGCCTTGGTTTCTCAAATGATTGCCTCGCCTGGTTCACCAACTACTTCTCTGATAGAGTTCAGTGTGTCAAATCGGAGGGTCTGCTGTCCGGACCTCTGGCAGTCTCTATGGGGGTGCCACAGGGTTCAATTCTTGGACCGACTCTCTTCTCTGTATACATCAATGAGGTCGCTCTTGCTGCTGGTGAGTCTCTGATCCACCTCTACGCAGACGACACCATTCTGTATACTTCCGGCCCTTCTTTGGACACTGTGTTAACAACCCTCCAGGCAAGCTTCAATGCCATACAACTCTCCTTCCGTGGCCTCCAATTGCTCTTAAATACAAGTAAAACTAAATGCATGCTCTTCAACCGATCGCTACCTGCACCTACCCGCCTGTCCAACATCACTACTCTGGACGGCTCTGACTTAGAATACGTGGACAACTACAAATACTTAGGTGTCTGGTTAGACTGTAAACTCTCCTTCCAGACCCATATCAAACATCTCCAATCCAAAGTTAAATCTAGAATTGGCTTCCTATTTCGCAACAAAGCATCCTTCACTCATGCTGCCAAACATGCCCTTGTAAAATTGACCATCCTACCAATCCTCGACTTTGGCGATGTCATTTACAAAATAGCCTCCAATACCCTACTCAACAAATTGGATGCAGTCTATCACAGTGCTATCCGTTTTGTCACCAAAGCCCCATATACTACCCACTATTGCGACCTGTACGCTCTCGTTGGCTGGCCCTCGCTTCATACTCGTCGCCAAACCCACTGGCTCCATGTCATCTACAAGACCCTGCTAGGTAAAGTCCCACATTATCTCAGCTCGCTGGTCACCATAGCATCTCCCACCTGTAGCACACGCTCCAGCAGGTATATCTCTCTAGTCACCCCCAAAACCAATTCTTTCTTTGGCCGCCTCTCCTTCCAGTTCTCTGCTGCCAATGACTGGAACGAACTACAAAAATCTCTTAAATTGGAAACACTTATCTCCCTCACTAGCTTTAAGCACCAACTGTCAGAGCATCTTACAGATTACTGCACCTGTACATAGCCCACCTATAATTTAGCCCAAACAACTACCTCTTTCCCAACTGTATTTAATTTATTTATTTATTTTGCTCCTTTGCACCCCATTATTTTTATTTCTACTTTGCACATTCTTCCATTGCAATACTACCATTCCAGTGTTTTACTTGCTATATTGTATTTACTTTGCCACCATGGCCTTTTTTGCCTTTACCTCCCTTCTCACCTAATTTGCTCACATTGTATATAGACTTTTTTTTTTTTTTTTTTTTTTTTTTACTGTATTATTGACTGTATGTTTGTTTTACTCCATGTGTAACTCTGTGTCGTTGTATGTGTCGAACTGCTTTGCTTTATCTTGGCCAGGTCGCAATTGTAAATGAGAACTTGTTCTCAACTTGCTTACCTGGTTAAATAAAGGTGAAATAAATAAATAAATAACTGAGCAAGAGGACAAGTACATTAGAGTGTCTAGTTTGAGAAACAGATGCACCACAAGTCCTCAACTGGCAGCTTCATTAAATAGTACCCGCAAAACACCAGTCTCAACGTCAACAGCGAAGAGGCGTCTCCGGGATGCTGGCCTTCTAGGCAGAGTTCCTCTGTCCAGTGTCTGTGTTTTTTTTGTCCATCTTAATCTTTTCTTTTTATTGGCCAGTCTGAGATATGTCTTTTTCTTTGCACCACCGGCCTAGAAGGCCAGCATCCCGGAGTTTCCTATTCACTGTTGACGTTGAGACTGGTGTTTTGGGGGGACTATTTAATGAAGCTGCCAGTTGAGGACGTGAGGCTGATAATGGGGCTCTCTAATGTGGCTCTGTATGCCTATGTAGATATTCCATTAAAAAAATCAGCCGTTTCCAGCTACAATAGTCATTTACAACATTATGAATGTCTACACTGTATTTCTGATCAATTTGATGTTATTTTAATGGACATTTAAAAAAAACATTTTTTAAACAAGGACATTTCTACGTGACCCCAAACTTTTGAACGGTAGTGTATATCTATTATTCTTATAAGTATTACGTGTATCGTGGTGAAGGTGGGTTGGGACCTCATGCACAAGCTACCTGCACAAACACATGGAGATTGGACTTCCTTCGCAGGGTCGCAATCTAATGCTGCAACCTCATGCTACTGCCAACTACAGTATGTGTTGCCCCTAAGGCTAATAGAATGTTTTTGAAGTGTGTCACATAACGGAGAGCCTCAAGCATCAACTTTCCTCACTCTGTCTGCAATGTGGAAATAGTAGGCTACAGTACACTACAGCAACACTAAAGGGGGTCTTTATAAGGCCTCCCAAGTGGCGCAGTGGTCTAAGGCACTGCATCTTAGTGCTAGAGGCCTCACTACAGACCCTGGTTCGATCCCAGGCTGTATCACAACTGGTCGTGATTAGGAGTCCCATGGGGCGGCGCACAACTGGCCCTGCGTCGTTAGGGGAGGGTTTGGCCGGGGTAGGCCGTCAATTGTAAATAAGAATCTGTTCTCAACCGATTTGCCTAGTTAAATAAAGGGTCAATAAAATAGGAAGCAGTTCTTAGATGTGACATCTGCACATCTTTTAATTGCTGTATTTACCATTGGTAAATCAGGATAGAAAACGTATGGTCTCTGATTGCTGTATCAGCAATGGAAATGTTGGGGGGGACAACAAGGGTTGCGTTGTCATGGCGACTCCCTCTGGCCCTGTGACTCACTGGGTGCCTTGCCCTGTCTGAGACGAGGGGAAGGAGGGGGTAGAGTCTATGACCTCCCTCTGATACACTACACACCCTTCCTCTGACTGCTTCCTTTATCTCCTCAACTATCACTGCAAGCAAAACCTTTCACTTTCACAAGAGATTACATCATACTTCTAGGTCAAACATGTCAGTTTCAGAATGACTATGGCCCTTACCTATACTCTTGCATGTGTGATGCTAATTAACAACAGTATTGATAAGCAACTGGTAGGCAGAAAACCTGAAGAGAAGGATATGAGTATGTGTTAATCGCCAGTAGCTGTTCAGCCAACAGTAAACAGGTCTCATATAATTAAATATTACTCATATTTAGATGTAGCTCCTTTCACTGGGTTCACAAAAGAGTTGACCTTTGTTGACAATGCTATCAACAATACAATGAACGTTTGTGGAGGGTTCTTGTAGTTCACGGGACAGCTGCAAGTCTATTGAGGCTGGGAACCGCTGGGTGGAGATCACACAATGTGGAAGAGTGATATTTGAATTGATTTGACTCAAGATAACAATGTGTGCGAGTCCAATGAAAAAAGCAATATGATGTGAATCCTAAAACAAACGTGTAAATCATCTACTGTACCACATCTGGACTTTTAGTGCTGAGCCTTCTACTTGGGTTCTGTTGAATTGCAATGTCCTTTAACTGACAGCTTTCTCTTAGTCGGCAACTCTGGTTGAAATTCCGTTCCTTACAACCAGACAGTTTTAATAACTTTTCCCCTCTGGGTTTCTTAACATTTTTATCTGTGATGTAGATTTGTATACATACATGTGCATTTTAGCAAAGTGTAAATATAACTTGTACAGTAGCAGGGTCAAGTGTAGGGTAGGTACAGCTGTCCTATTTAGGTCAGTTCGGACACAGTGCAATAACTTCCATTCATCCCATTGACACACCAATGTTAGCAATCTCGCCCGTGCTAATCAAATCACAGTTTAATATGGGACGTGGGAACAAATCCAATTAACAACCCAAAAAGCACTGTAACAGTATTCCAAATTCCATCTATGTACAGTACCAGTTTAAAAGTCACACTTACTCAATCCAGGGTTTTTCTTTATTTTTTAAAACTATTTTCTACATTGTAGAACAATAGTGAAGACATCAAAACTATGAAATAACACATATGAAAACAAAAAAAGTGTTAAACAAATCAGAATATATTTTCTATTTGAGATTCTTCAAATAGCAACCCTTTTGCCTTGATGACAGCTATGCACACTCTTGGCATTCTCTCAACCAGCTTCAACCAGCTGGAATGCATTTCAATTAACAGGTCTGCCTTAATTTGAGGAATTTCTTTCCTTCTTAATGTGTTTCAGCCAATCAGTTGTGCTGTGACATGGTAGGGGTGGTATACAGAAGATAGACATATTGGCAAAATACCATGTCCATATTTTGTCAAGAACAGCTCAAATAAGCAAAGAGAAACGACAGTCCATCATTACTTTAAGACATGAAGGTCAGTCAAGTGCTGTCGCAAAAACCATCAAGTGCTATGATGAAACTGGCTCTCATGAGTACCGCCACAGGAAAGGAAGACCCATACTTAGCTTTACAGAGGATAGGTTCATTAGAGTTAACTGCACCACAGATTGCAGCCCAAATAAATGCTTCATAGTAACAGTTTAAGTAACAGACACATCACAACATCAACTGTTCAGAGGAGACTGCATGAATAAGGCCTTCATGGTTGAATTGCTGCAAAGAAACCACTACTAAAGAACACCAATAATAAGAAGAGACTTGCTTGGGCCAATTGAGATGGTTTGGGATGAGTTGGACCACAGAGTGAAGGAAAAGCAGCCAATAAGTGCTCAGCATATGTGGGAACTCCTTCAAGACAGTTGGAAAAGCATTCCAGGTGAAGCTGGTTGAGAGAATGCCAAGTGTGCAAATCTGTCAAGGCAAAGGGCGGCTACTTTGAAAAATCTCAAATGTAAATTATATTCTGATTGGTTTAACACTTTTTTTGGTTACTACATGATTCCATGTGTTTATTCAGTAGTTTTGATGTCTTAAAGAAAAACCCTTGAATGAGTAGGTGTGTCCAAGTTTCTGACTGGTACTATGTACGCACCGGATGAATTTACACAAGATATACTAAGAATGATATTTACAGCAATAGATATATAAGTGAGTTAATCCCACTGGTGTGTCTGTTTCAGAGATTTACGTGATGCCTATAGCTGGAGCCATGTCCCACATAATACCCAATCACATTCTGAGGGTGGGTCAGAGTACCTGCCTGGACTCTGCTCGTGAGGTAGCTCTGGGGTGCAGTCCGAGCGCCATGATGGACCCCAACGGGAGTTGCAGTGAACAGGACGACCTGGACATCTCCCTAGATAACCTGAACCAGCTCATTCTGGAACTGGACCCCACGTTTGATCCCATCTACTTCAACAAGAGGTCCCAGTCCAGTAGCCTCCACACAGGTAGGACAATGAGTGAGAGGGCATATAAAGCCCAATATTTATTCATTGCTGTAATATAGGCCTATTTATTTTCTACAGTACAAACTCACATGCTTTATTTAAACTGTAGTTTATCTACATACATATATTTTTTTAATCAATATTTCTACGTAGATCTGTCAGGAGGCCTACGCCTACAGAATTACTTTCGCTCGTTCAATTCAACCGTTTTGAAAATTGAAAAATGTCCAACTCGGTCGACAAAAGGGTTCAGACCTATGGTACTTTTCCGTCGTAAAACATGGCTAGAAACATCTGCAGTTACGTTGGCTGGAGACCAAGCCTGAGAACCTTGAATAACAACTTCCATTGTGCCCCATTCATGTGCCTGTGGCCCGGGGATATGTAAAAATCCACCCAGAATTTCACATCAGTTTAATGTTACAAAATAGAGTACATTTGTCTGGGGTTACTGCCCAGACAAAAAAATAAATAAATACCACACCCAGAACATCTGAGGCAGACGCACTGGTGCTTTAAATACAGTCAATCTGTTCGACAGTAACTGTCTGACATGGTCTGAACAACTGAAAAACAGAAGTGAGCACAATTCCATACAGAAGTATTCATTCTTAGAAAAGCAAAAGAATAAATGGCGTGGGATGTACTGAATGAGGTCACAGTAATTGTGATGGATATAGTTACTGTTACTACCTACTCATCAACGGATCTCCCCCTTGGTACTAGTCACCGTTCCACGTCAACTCTAGTCACAACAGAACAGTCTCACTCACCCTGACCACAGGACACCTCACCTCAGTGTCATGGGGCAACAGACTCATCTATTTCAATAGGTTCCCGCCGTTACTGACAAGCGGGTAGATCATACAGTCAGACAGAATTTTTGTTTTGGGGGGGGACAAGTTGAAACTTCTCCGTGGCAAATTACTGCATTCTCATCCTCACAGCAGGAACACAGTGTTTGCTTGGTGTATTTGAAGAGGCTGGGTTGGGACTCACTTGAACAAGTAAAAGCCTGCACGACGTGGAGGAATTTCAACCTGCTGTCTTTAGCCTCCCGGTAGACACTGAGTGTACAAAACATTAAGAACGCCTGCTCTTTCCAACACATAGACTGACCAGGTGAATCCAGGTGAAAGCTATGATCCCTTATTGATGGCACTGGTTAAGAATGGCCCACCAACCAAAGGACATCCAGCCAACTTGACACAACTGTGGGAAGCATTCGAGTCAACATGGGCCAGCATCCCTGTGGAACGCTTTCGACCGCTTGTAGTCGATGCCCCAACGAATTGAGGCTGTTCTGAGGGCAAAAGGGGGGCGAAACTCAATACTAAGATGTTTTTAATGTCTGGTACACTCAGTGTAGTATTGCCATAATAAAGCCACACCCATCTAATACAGACAACGCCATAGAAGGGAAAGGAATGGGATGTCTGTGTGTGTACACGTATGAGATTAAACAAGTCTCCACAATCTGCTCTGACTGTAGAATATGGGTATGCGGCTCTTGAAAAGGCAATACATTTGATCTGTGACGGCACTCAGTGGATGTGATTGTTGATCACAGGAAAACAACCATTTCAACACTTCTCATTCATATTATGGGGAAGGAAACGTTTAAGACCATCCAACTTGAAATGTGTGTGATCACTTCTCGTAAGTGACTGTATGTTAGAAACACCGGGAGAAAAAAAAAATATCTGACGAATTGTGTGACTCGTTGCTCACCGAATAGGGAAGTTCAGTTCATTCACTGGTTAAGCCACCTGAAACCCCACCTCTTTCAGGAATACCTAGGATAGGATAAAGTAATCCTTCTCACCCCCCCCCCTTAAAAGATTTAGATGCACTATTGTAAAGTGGCTGTTCCACTGGATGTCTTAAGGTGAACGCACCAATTTGTAAGTCGCTCTGGATAAGAGCGTCTGCTAAATGACTTAAATGTAAATATAAATGTAAAAGCCACTGAACATTCCTTTCTCGCGCTTCTCTCGGGTTTGTTCTTCCTCTCTCCTCTCAGATAACACAACATTTGCAATTTCTTATATTGTCTAGACCCATTAGGTTTTTCATTCCCCTTTTCATTCCCTTTATCCATTCGATATTTAGCACCAACTTCCTCTGGCGTTCTCCCTCTCTCCTCTCCAGATGACTTCTCTCCAGATGAAGACGTCTCCAGCTGTGTGGCCGGAGGCTGTTCTCCAAGGCACATCTCCACCTCCGTCTCCCCCTCCTGCAGCATTCCCATCCCACTGTCCTCTGCTTCTGGCTCCAGGTGCAGCCCCCAAGGCTCCCTGGTGTTCTCTGACGCCTCCTCTCGCCCCCCACTGCCGTGTGGAAGTGTCGTCCGCCGGCGGCTGCCCTCGACGCAGGGAGGCGATGTGGGCACGTGTTCATCCCCGGTTACCCTGCGCATGTCACACTCTCACAGGAACAGTGCCGTCTCGATGGTCTCCACGTCGCCCGGCTCAGAAACCAGTTACATGATGGGCAGGTCAGACTCCTTCGCACTCTGTTAATACATGCTTTTGGAAATGACTTTAATATCGGAGTTTGATGCAAAGATAATGACAAGTTAGACCAGTCATGACTCCATAGAGCAACACTAACTGGTGCTGATACAGATTGACACTTGAAAGCTCAATCTACCCTCTGTCTGGACTCCACAGTGCCGTAAACATCTTCTCTTCCACTCATCTCTCTTCCACAGCTATCAGTCCTTGCTCAGTGACAGTGAAGGCGACAGCCCCGAGTCTCTCCTCCTCTACCGCACGTCCAGCTCCTACAGCGACGTGTCCAGGTCCTCGACCAGGCCGTTCACCAACAAGCGTTCGCCGACCGGCCCATCACCACTCGGCCACTTCCAGGGGATCCACAGCAGCCCTGCCTCCCTGGCCGGTTCACTGACAGACATCCCTGTGGTGTTGGTCAACGGAGCCCCAGAGCGGGAGCTCAGCCCCCAGTCACCTCCAGAGGCAATGGTCCCAGACGTACAGATCAAGCAGAGGCCCAGCTTCAGGCCATCCTCGCCATCTCCCTCTCACTGTGAGTCCTGATGATGATGATCCTCGCCAATCTGTTTAAAATCTAAAATCTCAGTCCAGTGCTCTCTGCTGGGAAAAGGTTTGTGCGTATACAATAATAAAAGCATGTGCATTTTCTTTTCATGGTCCCTCAGCTTTGCAAGGCCAATTCCACGGCAACCAGCACTCCATGAAGTTTGTAATGGACACCTCTCAGTTCTGGTTCCGCCCACACATCAACAGAGTTCAGGGTAAGCGTTTTGAGAAGAAACGGGGCGCCAATATATTTGGCAGCAACTGTTGCATTTTATGTTCTAAATTACGTTTCAAAGACGCAAAGCAAATTTAGGTTGAAACAGAAAACAAAAGCTGATCTTAGGCTAAAATGAATGATTTTTATTGATACTCGGTCTGCAACAGAGTGACAAACAATGATGACTATGGGGATAGCCCTGCACAACAATGGTTACTATGGGGATAGCCCTGCACAACAATGGTTACTATGGGGATAGCCCTGCACAACAATGGTTACTATGGGGATAGCCCTGCACAACAATGGTTACTATGGGGATAGCCCTGCACAACAATGGTTACTATGGGGATAGCCCTGCACAACAATGGTTACTATGGGTATAGCCCTGCACAACAATGGTTACTATGGGGATAGCCCTGCACAACAATGGTTACTATGGGTATAGCCCTGCACAACAATGGTTACTATGGGGATAGCCCTGCACAACAATAGTTACTATGGGGATAGCCCTGCACAACAATGGTTACTATGGGGATAGCCCTGCACAACAATGGTGACTATGGGGATAGCCCTGCACAACAATAGTTACTATGGGTATAGCCCTGCACAACAATGGTTACTATGGGGATAGCCCTGCACAACAATGGTGACTATGGGTATAGCCCTGCACAACAATGGTTACTATGGGTATAGCCCTGCACAACAATGGTTACTATGGGGATAGCCCTGCACAACAATAGTTACTATGGGGATAGCCCTGCACAACAATGGTTACTATGGGTATAGCCCTGCACAACAATGGTTACTATGGGTATAGCCCTGCACAACAATGGTTACTATGGGGATAGCCCTGCACAACAATGGTGACTATGGGGATAGCCCTGCACAACAATGGTTACTATGGGGATAGCCCTGCACAACAATGGTGACTATGGGGATAGCCCTGCACAACAATGGTGACTATGGGGATAGTCCTGCACAACAATGGTGACTATGGTGATAGCCCTGCACAACAATGGTGACTATGGGGATAGCCCTGCACAACAATGGTGACTATGGGGATAGCCCTGCACAGCAATGGTTACTATGGGGATAGCCCTGCACAACAATGGTTACTATGGGGATAGCCCTGCACAATCTGATCTGTATCTGTGGTACCTGTGTGATTGTAGCTGAGGCCATAGTGATAGATAAGGAGCCGGGGACCTTCGTGGTGAGAGACAGCACGTCCTTCAGAGGCTCCTTCGGGCTGGCTATGAAGGTGGACCAAGCGCCCGTCAACATATCCCCTACTGGCCAACCAGGTAAACGATCCTTAAGTCCTTCTCAGTACAACACCGCTGCTCAGAACCACCACCACCACACATCACACAGTCCTATAAACAGAGTACACACAACTAAAGCACACTAAATGCCAGGATCAATACCAGTGTGTCTTGAAAAGACCTGACAGGTCTCACCTAACTCTCCCCGCTGCTAACTTGAGTGGGAATGTCAGTCTGTGTTGACCCTGAAATCTGTGGTGCAACCGGAGGTCGCTCATTACTCATAATGTCTACCTCTGTGGCAGTGCAAACACTCCATAGCATTTGATTACCGGAATGCTATTATAGAGATTAAATCCTGGCTTCTTACATCAGTAGTAACTATTATCAATTTAACACAACACCGCATCATCACAGTAGAATCAAAGCCATCTGTCCGTATGTTATCTAACGGTCATATGTCATATCAGATTTGTTTTCAGTAAATACTACACTGCCTATCTGCCTTGTCTCTTTCCTGACTCTTGGCTTCTTTATTGCAGCGGAGGGCAGCTCAGATCTCGTGAGGCACTTTCTCATTGAATCGTCGGCCAAGGGCGTCCGTATCAAGGGCTCCTCACATGAACCGTACTTTGGTAAGAAGTGGGCTACGTCAACTTGTTCATTCATAGTGTGACAATCTATCAATCCCACACTTCTTTGACAGATTGCTCATTCATGGTAAACAGTCTTGACAAAAGGCCCACACCCTGGTTGAGGAGAAGCACGACGAATCACAAGACTTGAGTCAGCCATGTCTGGTCTGTGTCCTGAAAACTGGGAGGCAGAGGGATGGAGACGTTTTCATTTCAGGGCTTTGAGAGATGTGGGCTTCTATCCTGTCCTGTAAGAAAGAATGAAAGTAGATGAGATTTATATTGGCTGTACCGCAACAATCACACTATAGAAAAACAACAGTTGAGTCTGATTGTGACAATCTATGCCGATCTCAAACACATTTGTGATGTCGAGGTTGCTTTGTTGTTGCCTTGGATCATCAAGGCTCCTCTGGTGCACAGACGTAATGCCATGACTCAGAAAGATCACCCACGCCCTCTGGTGGACATTCCTTGAAACAACATGAATACTTTTATCATTTGATATGTACATTCAACCACTAAGTTTTTTTTTGTATCCCCTTGCAGGTAGTCTGTCTGCCCTGGTCTTCCAACACACCGTCACTCCGTATGCCCTACCCTGCAAACTTCTGCTCCAGTCACATGGTATGCTATAATACTTTAACGAATAGCCTAAATCTAACCAGGCAACAAGCCACAGATGATGTTGACATACGTTTTATGATGATGTGAATAATAGCGTATTCCACATATAAGACGACATTTTCATTTCTAAACCAGGCAATTAAATAGTACAGTTGAAGTCGGACATTTACATACACTTAGGTTGGGAGTCATTAAAACTCGTTTTTCAACCACTCCACAAATGTCTTGCTAACAAACTAGTTTTTGGCAAGTCGGTTAGGACATCTACTTTGTGCATGACAGAAGTAATTTTTCCAACAATTGCTTACAGACAGATTATTTTACTTATAATTCACTGTATCACAATTCCAGTGAGTCAGAAGTTTACATACACTAAGTTGACTGTGCCTTTAAACAGCTTGGAAAATTCCAGAAAATTATGTCATGGCTTTAGAAGATTCTGATAGGCTAATTGACACAATTTGAGTCAATTGGAGGTGTACCTGCGGATGTATTTCAAGACCTACCTTTAAACTCAGTGCCTCTTTGTTTGACATAATGGGAAAATCAAAAGAAATCAGCCAAGACCTCAGAAGAAAAATTGGAGACCTCCACACGTCTGGTTCATCCTTGGGAGCAATTTCCAAATGCCTGAAGGTACCATGTTCATCTGTACAAACAATACTACGCAAGTATAAACACCATGGGACCACACAGCCGTCATATCCATCAGGAAGGAGACTCGTTCTGTCTCCTAGAGATGAACGTACTTTGGTGTGAAAAGTGCAAATCAATCCAAGAACAACAGAAAATAACCTTGTGAAGATGCTGGAGGAAACAGGTACAAAAGTATCTATATCCACAGTAAAACGAGTCCTATATCGACATAACCTGAAAGGCTGCTCAGCAAGTAAGAAGCCACAAAACCGCCATAAAGCCAGACTACGGTTTGCAACTGCACATGGGGACAAAGATTGTACTTTTTGGAGAAATGTCCTCTGGTCTGATGAAACAAAAATAGAACTGTTTGGCCATAATGATCACCGTTATTTTTGGAGGGAAAAGGGGGAGGCTTGCAAGCCCAAGAACACCATCCCAACCATGAAGCACGGGGGTGGCGGCATCATGTTGTGGGGGTGCTTTGCTGCAGGAAGAACTGGTGCACTTCACAAAATAGATGGCATCATGAAGCAGAACAATTATGTGGATATATTAAAGCAAAATCTAAAGACATCAGTCAGGAAGTTAAAGCTTGGTCACAAATGGGTCTTCCAAATGGACAATGACCCCAAGCATACTTCCAAAGTTGTGGCAAAATGGCTTAAGGACAACAAAATCAAGATATTGGAGTGGCCATCACAAAGCCCTGACCTCAAGCCTATAGAACATTTGTGGGCAGAACTGAAAAAGCGTTGTGCGAGCAAGGAGGCCTACAAACCTGACTCAGTTACACCAGCTCTGTCAGGAGGAATGGGCCAAAATTCACCCAACTTATTGTGGGAAGCTTGTGGAAGGCTACCAGAAACGTTTGACCCATGCTAAACAATTCAAAGGCAATGCTACCAAATACTAATTGAGTGTATGTAAACTTCTGGCCCACTGGTAATGTGATGAAAGAAATAAAAGCTGAAATAAATCATTCTCTCTACAATTCTGACATTTCACATTCTTAAAATAAAGTGGTGATCCTAACTGACCTAAAACAGGGATTTTTACTAGGATTAAATGTCATGAATTGCGAAAAACTGAGTTTAAATGTATTTGGCTAAGGTGTATGTAAACTTCCGACTTCAACTCCATCTGTTTGGTCTACAGATCTGAACAAAGGACAGGAGGGAACAAATGACAGATCATCACCAGAAGACAAGACCAAGACAGGTGAGAATTGTGCCCCCACCGTTCATCATTAGGTTGTCGAGTTGTGGTATCAATTCGCCAATCAGCTAGCTAAGTTTTATACTATTCTGCCTCTAAGGAATAACATGCATCAACATCATTTCATGAACATGTTTGGTAGGCCTTAATGGTGACTGGCTAAAGAAGTATTCCAAGCTAGCTAGCTATAGTAGCCAGCATTTCATTGTAATATTAGCTAATTATCTGTTAATGGCTTACCTGAGTAAACTTGGCCTTACAAAAAAATATTGCAGTTTTGATACAGCAGTAAAAGTAGAGTAAATACAGTTGACTGGTATTTTAGCAGAAAGAATTGCAGCATACTGCGGTTATACTGCACTCTGACTGCACATTTTGTCTGTAAACTGCTGCATTGGTTATCTTGAACTTGTTAGTTCAACTATAAGTTAGTTTCCCCGTAATATACTTTTGGAACATCTATAAATATGTACAAAGTCAGCGAACGGTATCTTCAGCTAAGACGTGCAGAGTTTCCCTAAAAACACGCCACTTTGATATAGCTACTACTTGTGTGTAGTTGGTTAGGAGAATTAGGTTAGCGAAAATGCTATCCTAACCTGCTACAAAAAGTCACTTAAATCGAAGTGGCATGTTTTTTAGGGATTCCAAAGCAGTGCATGCCAACAAAGCTCAAAGGTGAGGTGATAACCTGACTCCTGCCAAGTATCTGGATCATCACAGTATTCTTGATAAAGCCAGAGATTTGGATATTGACGAAATACCTATGTATTCGTCTCGGGCAATTGGATTTGTTGTCTACAGAGCGGAATGGCGCGCTGTCAAGCTTCCACATATTCCTCTATTTGGATTGGTGGATATATTTAGTTATTTAAAAATTATTTTGAATATTCGATGAGGGGTGTTGACGTCACCCGCCTGTGTTCAATGGAGAGTACGATTCTATTCAAGCCTAATAAATAATATGCATAGACTGTCTCGAATTTCAACAGGGACAACACTGATAGAACGTTTTCTCAAAGTTGCCAGGATGTCACGTGAATAACAGTTATATCACTTATATCAACAACCTAAACATGATGAAACTTATATTAGATCAAATAAGCCTCACGTATCAAAATAGCAATTCATGTTTATCTTGGCTAAATTCAACACTCATTGCCACCCATACAACTTCTCGCCTGCTTATTAATTAGGAATCTGCTTAACGTGGACAGATTTTATACAGCGCTGTATGAGTGCAACACAAGCTGCAACAATGTTGCAACTTCTTTGCATTCAATCAATTATGCTACATTATAAACAGTCATAGTAGGTTACATTGCACACAGCATTTGGACTCCTATAATATTTAGGGAATGACTGATAAGTGTAGAAATCTGCAGAACAATGTAGTGGTTGTCCCCCTGTCCTGCATGCCGCAGTAGACAGCTGTGATAAAAAAAAAGCACCACACTGGTTTCTCTTCTCTCAAATGAATTCATGATCTTCCCTGTCTTCTCCCTAGTTTGCAATTTCCTCTACCTGAGTGCAATCCCCACTGAGACGTTGACAGGGCTGTGTGCTGTACAAAAGGCTGTGTCCTCCACCTTCACGATGGACCAGGGCACCATCACACCCACCATAGTCAACCTGAAGGTGTCACCCAAAGGTGTCACCTTGACAGACATCCAGAGAAAGTAAGAAAAATATGGCGTTTTTTTTTTCTGAATGACATTTTCTTTTGAGTTGTTCGGTGACTCTACAGCTGATGATGGTAAATGACTTCTAAGACCTTTCTTGATGAAATGAAATCTGATGAATGTGTGTGTTCCCGTTAGACTTTTCTTCAGACGTCATTACCCTGCACACATGCTCAGCTACAGTGGTGAAGATCCAGACAAGAGACTGTGAGTTGATTCTTTCAAAAGCTTGTGTTTCAGGGCCCCGAGTTTTTCCTGGTAAGGTCATGAGGTCAGGAAAAACATGGGGCCTACAAATCAGAAATAAAGTCCACTCTGAATGGACTGTTTCTCTCTCCATTTTTAAACATAGTTTTCATCTCTAAATTGAACCACTTTTTATCTTCACAGGTGGCACAAGAGTTCCAAACCAGCAAGGTAATGTTCTTCATTATTAGATCGCTTCAGCATGCATTTTCCCACATTATAATAGGTATAATTTGTGAATGAAAGCTAACAACAATGTAGGCTAATATCCAACTTTGATTCTTTTTTTCCCCCCCTCCAGGATATTTGGTATAGTGGCAAAGGGCACTGAAGCGGGTAGGGAGAATGTGTGCCACGTCTTCGCAGAATACGACCCTCTTCAGCCCTGTAATCCGACCATTGAGTTGATACAGGGCATAATTTTCAAACCATAACCTCAATCTGTCCAGTATGGGAAGGTGAGATAAGACAACATCACCAGACTGAATGTTGGAAGCTCTTTACATCACTACGGTCTACGAGGGCGCCCAGAGCATCTTGGCATTAAATGTGGTCGGGAGTTTAGAAGAATGCGCGATGAAGAATGAATGAGTGTCCGGTATTAGCTATAGAGGCAATGCTTCTAGAATGCCTTGCACTAGATTTGAGATGTTATCCATTTTGAAAATCCAAATGATGTATGCAGCTGCAAAGAAATACAATAGGCACCTTTTACATAGGCTGAAACACTCTTCTAACGAAGATATCGCTGACATTGCCAATGGGCAGACAGATTGCCAACAACAACCTTTTTGAGCAGAGTCTGGTCAACATGCGCACGGATCAGGCCTGGAGAGAAATCGGCTGTGACGCTGGGGATATTGGTCTTATTCCACAGCAATGCAGACTGCGAACGAATATTCAGTCTCGTTTCCAATAACAAAACCCGGTATAGAGTCTCCCCCAGTACAGACATTCTGAGTGCCCTCGTTACCAAGGTTTCAATGATGGGCAGTGGAACTGTTTGCCACAGAGAAGTCTACCCTAATCCCTGCTGCGTAATTCTAAATCCACTAGCTACCAGGCAAGTCTGCCTAGGAAATGATTTCCTGAACATTTGAAGGTCTCTAGAAGATTTTTTCTCACCCACTGTTTCCTATCATAGCTTTTTCGTTTGTACTGTATTATGGATAAAATGTTTATTTGATACTGATGCTCTGCTTCAAACATTTGTTATTCGTATCATGTCAGAGTTTTTTTTAAAATCGTGGATAAGACGTTTGCACATGTTGTACCTAAACAAATAACTTGTTATTTGTTTAATAAAATAAAAACTCAAAGAATAAAGGCCCTTTGTCTTTCTAATTAGTTATTGTTAGTGACTTTTACCATATGTGTAATTGGAATGCTGTCAAGAAGGAAAGAAAGTATTCCAACCTTGTATAGACTTGATTTGGTACAATTATATAATTGCGATCAGACTCACAAACAGCGCGCGCATGAACATGTGGGGGGGAACCCCATTTCGGCGCGTGCTACGCGCGCGAGTTGAATCTCCAATTTGACGCGCGCGTCTGGTACTCTAAAACGTTGGACAGGGTTGGCAGGTCTGCAAGTGATTCCTGTTGCAGGTTTGATGACCCACTGAGCCCAAAAAGCTTACTTTCCATCAAAGCTAAGACTGTGGTGTCCGTTCATGAAAATGTGGTACCCCCAATTAATTTCATACAAGGTAGGAAGATACTGTAGATTTCAAAATCGATAGGTCATATAGATGTTACAAGCTATAACTTTGGATGGGAAGGGTTAGACAAAGTACACTACTGATGTACTGTATATCAGTACCTTATTTAATAGTCAACCCCTGATTATGTGGAGGGCACAGTAACTGGAGCTCTCTTCATTTCTACAGGAAACTGTGATAAATCTGTAGTAGTTATCTAACGAGGTTGAAAAGCACTAGAGGTTCATTAGATAAGTAGAGATATCCTCTCGGGGACAAATTCTAACTTGAGATCCATGTGTCACTTGCATTTTGGCACAACTCTCCCATCTACACTAATGCATGAGAACATGTGATTTATGGGCATGCAAGTTAGAATTGGGCCCTAGTATGGGTAATTTGATTATTTATAGCCTATTGCTATGCTTCATGACAATTATATTTTTTCCTGCACTAACTTTATCATATCTATTTTGTCAGATGTTGTATATTATTGTGTATTGAATACAAAACGTATCTATTTCATATTTTGTCATGTTTATTTTATATTTAGGATAATAATAAACTTAAAGTGACAAGTGTTTGTGTCTTGTCCGGTAATGGATCTTTAATATCCCTGCAGGGTGCACCCATACCCCAAATACATACCTGCCAAATACATGAAAGAATCCGGAAATACATTAAACATTTACATTTACATTTAAGTCATTTAGCAGACGCTCTTATCCAGAGCGACTTACAAATTGGTGCTTTCACCTTATGACATCCAGTGGAACAGCCACTTTACAATAGTGCATCTAGGTCTTTTAAAGGGGGGGGGAAGGATTACTTTATCCTATCCTAGGTATTCCTTAAAGAGGTGGGGTTTCAGGTGTCTCCGGAAGGTGGTGATTGACTCCGCTGTCCTGGCGTCGTGAGGGAGTTTGTTCCACCATTGGGGGGCCAGAGCAGCGAACAGTTTTGACTGGGCTGAGCGGGAACTGTACTTCCTCAGTGGTAGGGAGGCGAGCAGGCCAGAGGTGGATGAACGCAGTGCCCTTGTTTGGGTGTAGGGCCTGATCAGAGCCTGGAGGTACTGAGGTGCCGTTCCCCTCACAGCTCCGTAGGCAAGCACCATGGTCTTGTAGCGGATGCGAGCTTCAACTGGAAGCCAGTGGAGAGAGCGGAGGAGCGGGGTGACGTGAGAGAACTTGGGAAGGTTGAACACCAGACGGGCTGCGGCGTTCTGGATGAGTTGTAGGGTTTAATGGCACAGGCAGGGAGCCCAGCCAACAGTGAGTTGCAGTAATCCAGACGGGAGATGACAAGTGCCTGGATTAGGACCTGCGCTGCTTCCTGTGTGAGGCAGGGTCGTACTCTGCGGATGTTGTAGAGCATGAACCTACAAGAACGGGCCACCGCCTTGATGTTAGTTGAGAACGACAGGGTGTTGTCCAGGATCACGCCAAGGTTCTTAGCGCTCTGGGAGGAGGACACGATGGAGTTGTCAACCGTGATGGCGAGATCATGGAACGGGCAGTCCTTCCCGGGAGGAAGAGCAGCTCCGTCTTGCCGAGGTTCAGCTTGAGGTGGTGATCCGTCATCCACACTGATATGTCTGCCAGACATGCAGAGATGCGATTCGCCACCTGGTCATCAGAGGGGGGAAAGGAGAAGATTAATTGTGTGTCGTCTGCATAGCAATGATAGGAGAGACCATGTGAGGTTATGACAGAGCCAAGTGACTTGGTGTATAGCGAGAATAGGAGAGGGCCTAGAACAGAGCCCTGGGGGACACCAGTGGTGAGAGCGCGTGGTGAGGAGACAGATTCTCGCCACGCCACCTGGTAGGAGCGACCTGTCAGGTAGGACGCAATCCAAGCATGGGCCGCGCCGGAGATGCCCAACTCGGAGAGGGTGGAGAGGAGGATCTGATGGTTCACAGTATCGAAGGCAGCCGATAGGTCTAGAAGGATGAAAGCAGAGGAGAGAGAGTTAGCTTTAGCAGTGCGGAGTGCCTCCGTGATACAGAGAAGAGCAGTCTCAGTTGAATGACTAGTCTTGAAACCTGACTGATTTGGATCAAGAAGGTCATTCTGAGAGAGATAGCGGGAGAGCTGGCCAAGGACGGCACGTTCAAGAGTTTTGGAGAGAAAAGAAAGAAGGGATACTGGTCTGTAGTTGTTGACATCGGAGGGATCGAGTGTAGGTTTTTTCAGAAGGGGTGCAACTCTCGCTCTCTTGAAGACGGGAGGGACGTAGCCAGCGGTCAGGGATGAGTTGATGAGCGAGGTGAGGTAAGGGAGAAGGTCACCGGAGATGGTCTGGAGAAGAGAGGAGGGGATAGGGTCAAGCGGGCAGGTTGTTGGGCGGCCGGCCGTCACAAGACGCGAGATGTCATCTGGAGAGAGAGGGGAGAAAGAGGTCAGAGCACAGGGTAGGGCAGTGTGAGCAGAACCAGCGGTGTCGTTTGACTTAGCAAACGAGGATCGGATGTCGTCGACCTTCTTTTCAAAATGGTTGACGAAGTCATCTGCAGAGAGGGAGGAGGGGGGGGAGGGGGAGGAGGATTCAAGAGGGAGGAGAAGGTGGCAAAGAGCTTCCTAGGGTTAGAGGCAGATGCTTGGAATTTAGAGTGGTAGAAAGTGGCTTTAGCAGCAGAGACAGAGGAGGAAAATGTAGAGAGGAGGGAGTGAAAGGATGCCAGGTCCGCAGGGAGGCGAGTTTTCCTCCATTTCCGCTCGGCTGCCCGGAGCCCTGTTCTGTGAGCTCGCAATGAGTCGTCGAGCCACGGAGCGGGAAACTAATATGACTCTGTGGAAATACATTATCTCTGAAAAATTTGCAGCATTTGTACAAATACCCATGACTAGAGAAATATACTATTCTATATATATATATTTTTAAATCCACTGAAGACAGCGTTTTTGGTGTTTTATTTAAATGAATGCATTATTAGATAAAGGCATAATTCTTCATTCTAAAGAGCTCCAAAAACGAAAAGAAGATTTAGTCCCAAATACTCCGCGAAGCAGAGCAAATCAAGCGCATGAAGAACTGCATAGAATATAATTGTTTAACATTTGTACACAGGAGGGACCCAACTGCAATGCACAATGGTATTATCTTCGCGTCATATATTTGGTGCCAACTCAAAAACATAGCAATAAAATAAAGATACTGTCTTATAGAGTGTAATCAGTCGTATAGATATTATGTATACGACACAACAATACCAAAATAAAGCATTCAGGATACTGTAGAGCAACTATTTACAAATACCGGCCCCTGCTGGCTAAACCAGGGTATATCTCTGCGATACAAGAGGCGGGGTTAGATTAGAAAAGGGCTCTCCGTCTCCAACCGTTGGAGAGCTTCCGTCCTGTAGGTTTTCGCTCATATCCTAATCTAGCGCACCTGATTCTAATAATTAGCTGGTTGATAAACTGAATCAGGTTAGTCACAACTCGGGTTGAAACGAAAACCTACAGGAGGGTTGCTCTCCAGGAAGAAGCCTCACTGCAATTTCGGGTCACAGTGAGCAGTGTGGGGGAAATATTAGCTTTTTTTTCTTTTTTTAACTGTACATTTCTAATTTCGTTGCTTTGTTTGGACTTTGTCCATATATAGATCATATATAGACTACAGTTGATTTACAGCATTATAAGGAAAAAGCCCGAAGTACAGGTTTCAGACATAGGCAAAACTGTCAGTGCTGGGTTGATCCATGACTGCGTAACAAAACCATTCGCATTTTACACACAGCGAATTGAGAAGTAAACCACCCTTAAATAGTCCACAGTAGAATTCCACATACAACTCTGTGATGCCTCAGCTTTTTCCCCATGTTTATATTTTTCACCACCTGTATAAAGTGTCAGTTAACGAGGGATGGTTGGATTATACATTTGTTAAATGTGATGACCACAGTGAGTACTATATATTCTATCATATATTATTGACCACAGGGGAAATCTCTTGAACATGGCATTTTGTCACATTTGCCTTGGATGGCAAAATCGCAAGTAGGCCATATGACTTTCTACTTTTACACATGATTAAGAAATGCTGATATATCAAATGAAACACACATTAACCCCTCATGTACGTGGTCTTCTGTGGCTGGTTTGGTCTTGGGGGTTGCAAAATGGCTGCTGGTAATGCTGATGTCACAATGATGATTGTGGGTGATAGTGGAGTTGCAGGAACTTTGATGTCATGACAATACCACTCTGGTCAATTGGCTAGGTTCAAAATATACAGGTTAATACAAGAGGATTCTAATGAAGCAATAAGGCCCGAGGAGGTGTGGTATATGGCCAATAGACAGCGGCTAAGGGCTGTTCTTATGCGCAACGCAGAGTGCCTGGACACAGCCCTTAGCCGTGGTATATTGGCATATACCACAAACCCTGAGGTGCCTTATTGCAATTATAAACTGGTTACCAACGTAATTAGAGCAGTAAAAACAAATGTTATCATTCCTGTGGTATATGGTCTGATATACCACAGCTGTCAGCCAATCTGCATTCAGGGCTCGAACCACCAGTTTATAATATTTCATAACTCTTTGCAATTCATGGGACCAGTGTTGCTAGTTAGCAATGGCGCTAATAGTTATTAATGGACCTGGTCGGTCCCATGAATGTGTTTTATATTTTGAACGCTTGCGCATGGAATGTCTTAATTGTTTTAACCTTCCCGTCTTCAGCCTAGGTCAATGGGAAGCAATGCTGATATCACGGTGATATCACTGTCAAGGGTAGGGATGCTGTTGCCAGATCACAACATTTATGAGGGAGGCAATTCAATGATGATATCACCCATCAAGGATGGGCATACTGTTGCATCGACTATACTGTTGCCTCGACATTTGCCGCGATGGTGGGGATACTGCGGGACCTCTTCATCACCAGGCGGACCTCCACGTCGGGCAGGCTGTCCTGCTTGGTCTGGGCGCAGCCCTCGTCTGCCGCCGCCATGTGCAGGTCGAATCGTAGCGACACCGACTTCTTCCGCAGCTTGGGGTTCCCCTTGAAGAAGGAGCCCTCCCACTGCTTAATCACCTTGTCGATCCTGTCCGTCCTGGAGGGTTGGGGAAACAATGGGTTCGGTTTTAAAGGGCAATAGATGCTAGACGGCAACTGGAAGCGTAGAGTACATGTTTAGAAACAAACAAACATTCCTTAACAAAGCTGGTGTTGTGAAGTGTACCCTGGCCACAGTAAACATGGGGTAAATCCTAATATGGTATCTCTAACTGATGATTGGTCCTATATGATTGTATGGGTGGGACTTTTACAGTAAAAGGTATGTCAGAGAACCCTTCCCAAACACACACTGATTGTACATGCCTCATGAACAGCTAATTGTGATAATTATCTAACTCAAAGTCAAGGAAAGTTTACGAGATGACGCAGTTAGTAAAACAACTGGCTTTAAGCACCAGGGCGACGATGACTCTGAAAGCAAACATATTTATGCGGCCGTTCCCATCCTGGTTGGTACAGAGTGTGGTTTTAACACCTGATGTGTGCACAAAGAATTTAGGAATGACAGACGCCACTCCCTCTTGGGAAACGCCGGTGTCTCCACATCTAATGGAGCTCATTAAGGAATGTCTCTCAATGAGAAAGATTCCTAACAACCCCCAGACAGAGAGCTCATGCCAAATTTATGCCACATTTCGCAACTGAATAAACTGCTGTTAATCACTCCTGGCTTAGGCATGCAGAGGTACTTCCCTGTGCGTTTGCGTTTCTGCACATCTTGTCTCTCGGACTAGATGTCGCTAAGGGAGGGAAAATGAAAGTGTCTATTGGTGTCCTCTTTAGTCTAACAAAGACAATACACACGGAAATGTGGTTCGTGTGAAAGATACGTTCAGCTGCTACCGAAAGTGGCAAAAAAATGTGTCCTGAATTATATTTAGAATACCTCATTTGACAGTTTGAAAAGATATCCCATATTGGTCTCTTGAATAACATATGTAAAGCATCCTTGCTCCCTTCATTGTAGTTGACACTCAGGAACGTTTACTTTTCACACTTACTGAATCAGGCGGTGACACTGGGTCAACAATCATGATTAAATAGGTCTGATTAGGGATGTGGCGATCATGACATTTCGTCAGCCGGTGATTGTCAACCAAATAACTGCCGGTCTCACGGTAACTGACCATTAATGAACCTAAACACATTTAGCATCTGCTGGCTTCCACACACGAGCCACTGATGCATACCTTCGGAACATCTCAATTTGAAAAAGTCTAATAAATCCATGTAATATAGCCTACACCTTAATTAACAATAAATCCATTCTTTATTTTAGACATGTATAAAGAAACATGATATGAAAATGTATTTTTTGTCTATTTCATAAGAACAGAATAGCATACGTAAGTTGACCTTATGTTAGGCCCTGATCTGGCTATGCCATATGACTGTGGGCTACACTAGTTCATTTAGCAGACAAGATTTCCTTAGAATTCCGTGGCATTATTTTACATGATTTTATAGTATGAAGAATACAATAGAATAAAGCTGAATAAAATAGAAATGATATTTTCTCCAAATGATTCGAGGGAATGCGCATATGCAGCTATTCTGTGTTGAGCAGTTAACAACGAAATAGGTACTCCTATATTCTTAATTTAGTTTTTAATGTACCTTTAGTTCTTCAAACATTGGGCTATATGTTTAGATTTTTAATACATTGGAAGGCTGCATGATGCCACTCTAATGATGATTTGAAAAAAGGTTGCTTGAAAGGCATGAGCTCTGCTTAGTTTTTTTTGCACAGGCTGTACACACTTCATCAGTCTCTCATTCACAATTTGACAAGCACTTGATAATGCCTCGAATTTCCCGGCGGCATCCCCTTCGTGTGACCGTAATGCACTCTTAAAAATCCATGCCTTTTGCGGGCCAGTGACCGTTGTGCCCTTGGGCTCAATATAATAATTATAATTCCCTTTTCTCTAAGTGCTACGTGCTCCGAAGCACTTCTCACTCACATGGCTCTCCATCATGTGATCGGGTCTTTTTCACAGGCTACAAGTGTAGACAGACACATCGGGGACGCAAGTGCACGCGTCCTTATCCAATTCCGAGGTGCATATTGAAGATATTGGAAGAACTGTCCACATTTACTTTTCGCCAGCCAACAAGATGAGGAGGCCTAACGACGAGCAAAAGCACTAGCCTATGTCAATCTACCACCCCCCATTGTAGAAAAGTTGACCTATTCTGTTCTGTGCAATAAATAAATATTCCAAACATAGTCTGGGACAGTTGTGGGATGTGATAGATTCCAAATTAATGCAACCACTACGCAATGAGGCTGATGCAACAGATCAGAACATTTAGCTTAAAATGTTGATAAACTATTAGGCTATTTCTTCACATTATAAGCGCAGCAATGCGCACACGGTAGTAGGCTATAAGCACGAATGTTTCATTAGGAGGAAAACACCATGATCAAAAGTGACCGCAAATGCGATTATTTTATTATAGAGGTGCATCTTTATGGTGAAAAGGATCTTTCCCAAACTTGAAACACATTCGCTGCCTATGTATGACAGTTGGACTCTTACACCCCTTGTAAAGTGGATTGATGTGCTTAATTTTAAGAAGTTATTTGGCCACTTTAAGATATAGACCTACGGGCTAGGCTACATGAGTTGTGCGACTATGAATTGAAAAAGATGAAAAAAAAAGGCCTTGTTTCTTGCCACACGCTAGGCATCATTCACAAGTGATAATATATAATTCAGTTCAAGTGATAGGCAAATATTGTCACCCATCAGACTATTCCTGATTTAATCTTGTCTTTCCATACACTAAATAATATATGTGTGAAATTAGTTTTCATTCAGAATGGACCATCATTATGCACTTGTCCCGAAACTGGCAGGGGAAAAAATATATGTCACCTATGCACTTAAATAGCGAACGGAGGACGATTTTCCCGTGGGAATTTTTATATGCTAGCCAGGTAGGCTATACTGTTGTAAAGAGAAGCAATGTGCTTAATATTGAGGAAAGTTGAGAAGAAAATATAGTAGGCCGAGTCTATACAATCTGATGGGATGCTATTTTTAATAGAGGCCATCACTCTGTTTTCTCACACAATTGCATAGCCTATAGAAATGTTGCGCAACATGAGCTCATGGGCTCTCATGAAGTGTTTAATTCGATTTTGAAATACATTTTTATTGATGTCAGAGTGATTAGAGGGACATGCTAGACTACAACTAGAAGCGTAGAGTACACGTATTGGAAACAATCAAACAAACATTCCTTAACAAAGCTGGTGTTGTGAAGCCACAGTAAACATGGGGTAAATCCTAATATGGTATCTCTAACTGATGATTGGTCCTATATGATTGTATGGGTGGGACTTTTCCAGTAAAAGGTATAAGTCAGAGAACCCTTCCCAAACACACAAGGATTGTACATGCCTCATGAACAGTTAATTGTGATAATTATCTAACTCAAAGTCAAGGAAAGTTTACGAGATGACACAGTTAGTAAAACAACTGGCTTTAAGCACCAGGGCGACGATGACTCTGAAAGCAAACATATTTATGTGGCCGTTCCCATCCTGGTTGGTACAGAGTACTCAGCACAAGTGTGGCGGTAATACGGTCACCGCAACAGCCCTAGGTCTGATAAATACTTACTCCACGGTGCCAGTGCCCTCTGCACTCTCCCTCACCACGTTGCCTTGGAGGATCTCCTGGGTCTTCACTGTGGAAATCCTCAGATCGTTGTCTCTCTCTGGCTCTGCACATAAAACACATACTCAAATCAAACAGAAATTTGATTGGTGACACACACATACGCTACATGACCAAAAGTATGTGGACACCTGTTCATCGAACATCTCATTCCAAAATCATGGACATTAATATGGAGTTGGTCCCCCCCCTTTGCTGCCATAACAGCCTACACACTTCTGGGAAGGCATTCCATTAGGTGTTGTAACATTGCTAGGGGGACTTGCTTCCATTCAGCAACAAGAGCATTGGTGAGGTCGGGCACGGCTGTTGGGCGATTAGTACTGGCTCACAGTCGGTGTTCCAATTCATTCCAAAGGTGATTGATGGGGTTGAGGTCTGGGCTCCGTGCAGTCCAGTCAAGTTCTTCCACACAGATCTCGACAGACCATTTCTGTATGACCCTTGCTTTGTGCACGGGTTCATTGTCATACCGGAACAGGAAAAGGCCTTCCCCAAACTGTTGCCATAAAGTTGGAAGCACAGAATCATCTAGAATGTTATTGAATGCTGTAGCGTTAAGATTTCCCTTCACTGGAACTAATGGGCCTAGCCCAAACCATGAAAAACAGCCCCAGACCATTACTCCTCCTCCACCAAACTTTACAGTTTGCACTACACTTTGGGGCAGGTAGTGTCCGCCAAACCCAGATTCGTCCGTAGGACTGCTAGATGGTGAAACGTGATTCATCACTCCAGAGAACGCGTTTTTGTTGCTACAGAGTTCAATGGCGGCAATCTTTATGCCACTCCAGCCAATGCTTGGCATAGCGCATGGTAATCTTAGGCTTGTGTGCGGCTGCTCAGCCATGGAAACCCTTTTCATGAAGCTCCCGACGAACAGATCTTGTGCTGACGTTGCCTCCAGAGGCAGTTTGGAACTTGGTAGTGAGTGTTGCAACCGAGGACAGACGATTTTTACGCGCTATGCGCTTTAGCACTCGGTGGTCTCGTTCTGTGAGCTTGTGTTGCCTACCACTTCGCGGCTGAGCCGTTGTTGCTCCGAGACATTTCCACTTCACAATAACAGCACTTACAATTGACCGGGGAAGCCCTAGCAGGCGAGAAATTTGACACACTGACTTGTTGGAAAGGTGGCATCCTATGACGGTGCCACATTGAAAGTCACTGAGCTCTTCAGTAAGGCCTTTCTACTGCCAGTGTTTGTCTATGGAGATTGCATGGCTGTACGCTCCATTTTATACACCTGTCAACAACGGGTGTGGCTGAAATATCCGAATCCACAAATGTTTTTATATATAGTGTATTTAGCATACTTAATGTGTGTATGGTATTCCTGCCTGATTGTGTGTATACGAGTGTGTATATGACTATTAACATGAATATGTGTGTACCATTCTGTGTGTGTATGTGTCTGACCACGTCACCCACCTGTAAGGATGACCAGGCTCTGTTGCCTATACAGCGTTAGTGCAGGGCTCTTCCTCAGGCCGTTCTCTGTCACAGACCACTGCTGGGGTCTCTCAGGCAGGGGCTCGGACAGTGGCTCCTCAGGGGTCACTGCGGGGTCACTGAGGCCATTCTCCTCCACTCCATTCTCCTTGGGCTCCTCCCCTATGGGGCCTGGCTCTCTTATGGGGCCCCTCCAGCGCCGTAGCCCCATGACCTGTCCGTTACGCCCACCTGGGTACCTGTGAATAGATGAGAAAACATGGTGAGTAGGACTCAATGGAATCTGTGAGGGGGGACACTCCTTCGGCAGCTGTCTCAGATGCTGTCTACATATTTGATGGGATAACTTTAGCCATTTCCGTGCACTCAAAGAAATTGCCTGGCGGAAGGATATCTTATAGTGTGGTCAGCACATCCGAATCATGATATGACATGACAGAGCAGATTGATACGCAGAGAAATTAGTCTGTCTGTCTGCCTGTATTGTCTGTCTGCCTGTCTGTCTTACTGCCTGCCTGCCTGTGCCTGTCTGTCTGTCTTACTGCCTGTCTTCTTGTCTGTCTTCTTGTCTGTCTGCTTGTCTGTCTGCCTGTCTTTCTGCATGTCTGTCTGTCTGCCTGTTTTCCTGCATGCCTGTCTGCCTTCCTGCCTGGCTGCCTGTATTGTATGTAAGTAAATACACTGAGTGTACAAAACATTAAGAACACATCCCCCGCCCCCACCCCTTGGACTCTACAAGGTGTCAAAAGCATTCCACAGAGATGCTGGCTCATGTTGACTCCAATGCTTCTCACAGTTGTGTCAAGGTGGCTGGATGTCATTTGGGTGGTGGACCATTCTTAAATCTTGAAAAACCCAGCAGCGTTGCAGTTCTTGACACAAACCTGGCACCTACCATACCCTGCTCAAGGCTTAAAAATCCTTCTTTAAGCCGTCTCCTCTCCTTCATCAACATTGATTGAAGTGGATTTAACAAGTGCCATCAATAAGAGATCATAGCTTTCACCTGGATTCACCTAGTCAGACTATGTCATGGAAAGAGCAGGTGTCCTAAGTGTTTTGTACACTGAATTTCCAGTAACCAAAAGTTTCGCAATTATATTGACTCACCACCAGAACATCACTGTCTCAACCTGCAATAATTTTTTGATTCTCTATGCAGCTGCAACAGAAAGAAAATCACACTCCTCAACAAAAGAGAAAGACTCAACACGTAAATCTAGTTGTTTGGACAGAGAAACAAAGGGGATAAAATATGAGGAATCCTTTTTTAAACGACCTTCATCCTTTAAGCTCATTTTCAAATCCAATCAAATTTTATTAGTCAAATGCGCCGAATACAACACGTGTACACCTCACAGTGAAATGCTTACTTACGAGCCCCTAACCAACAATGCGGTTTCAAAAAAATACAGATAAGAATAAGAGATAAAAGTATCAAGTAATTAAAGAGCTGCAGTAAAATAACAATAACGAGACTATATACAGGGGGATACCGATACAGAGTCAATGTGCAGTGGCACTGGTTAGTTGAGATAGTATGTACATGTAGCTAGAGTTATTAAAGTGACTATGCATAGGTTACAACAGAGAGTAGCAGTGGTGTAAAGAGGGGGAGAGGGGTGGGGGACAATGCAAATAGTCTGGGTAGCCATTTGACTAGATGTTCAGGAGTCTTATGGCTTGGGGGTAGAAGCTGTTTAGAAGCCTCTTGGACCTAGACTTGGCGCTCCGGTACCGCTTGCTGTGCGGTAGCAGAGAGAACAGTCTATGACTAGGGTGGCTGGAGTCTTTGACAATGTTTAATGCCTTCCTCTGACAATGCCTAGTAGAGGACCTGGATGGCAGGAAGCTTGGCCCCAGTGATGTACCAGTTTGTTCGCACTACCCTCTGTAGTGCCTTGCGGTTGGAGGCTGAGCAGTTGCCATACCAGGCAGTGATGCAACCAGCCAGGATGAGGGGGAATAGGTTTTGTCGTGCCCTCTTCACGACTGTCTTGGTGTAATTGGACCATGTCAGTTTGTTGGTGATGTGGACACCAAGGAACTTCAAGCACTCGACCTGCTCCACTGCAGCCCCGTCGATGAGAATGGGGGCGTGCTCGGTCCTCCTTTTCCAGGAGTCCACAATCATATCCTTTGTCTTGATCACGTTGAGGGAGAGGTTGTTGTCCGGGCACCACACATCCAGGTCTCTGACCTCCTCCCTATAGGCTGTCTCGTCGTTGTCGGTGATCAGGCCTACCACTGTTGTGTCATCGTCAAATTTAATGATGGTGTTGGAGTCGTGCCTGGCCGTGCAGTCATGAGTGAACAGAGAGTACAGGAGGGGACTGAGTACGCACCCCTGAGGGCCCCCTGTGTTGAGGATCAGCGTGGCGGATGTGTTGTTACCTATCTTTACCACCTGGGGGCGGCCCGTCAGGAGGTCCAGGATCCAGTTGCAGAGGGTGGTGTTTAGTCCCAGGTTCCTTAGTTTATTGATGAGCTTTGAGGGCACTATGGTGTTGAACGCTGAGCTGTAGTCAATGAATAGCATTCTCACATAGGTGTTCCTTTTGTCCAGGTGGGAAAGGGCAGTGTGGAGTGCAATAGAGATTGCATCATCTGTGGATCTGTTAGGGTGGCATGCAAATTAGAGTGGGTCTAGGGTTTCTGGGATGATGGTGTTGATGTGAGCCATGACCAGCCTTTCAATGCACTTCATGGCTACAGATGTGAGTGCTACGGGTCAGTAGTCATTTAGGCAGGTTACCTTAGTGTTCTTGGGCACAGGCACTATGGTGGTCTGCTTTAAACATGTTGGTATTACAGATTCGGACAGGGAGAGGTTGAACATGTCAGTGAAGACACTTGTCAGTTGGTCAGCAGTACAAGTCCTGGTAATCCATCTGGTCCTGCGGCCTTGTGAATGTTGACCTGTTTAAAGCTCTTACTCACATTGGCTGCAGAGAGCGTGATCACACAGTCTTCCCGGAAGAGATGGTGCTCTCATGCATGTTTCAGTGTTCTTTGCCTCAAAGCGAGCATTGAAGTAGTTTAGCTCATCTGGTAGGCTCATGTCACTGGGCAGCTCTCGGCTGTGCTTCCCTTTGTAGCCTGTAATGGTTTGCAAGCCCTGCCACATCCGATGAGAGTCAGAGCCGGTGTAGTACGATTGGATCTTAGTCCTCAATTGACGCTTTGCCTGCTTGATGGTTCGTCGGAGGCCATAGCGGGATTTCTTATAAGCTTCCGGGTTAGAGTCCGACTCCTTGAAAGCGGCAGCTCTAGCCTTTAGCTCAGTGCGGATCCTGCCTACAATCCATGGCTTCTGGTTGGGGTATGTACGTGCGGTCACTGTGGGGACAACGTCATCGATGCACTTATTGATGAATCCAATGACTGATGTTCTGTACTCCACAATGCCATTGCAGGAATCGAGGAATATATTCCTGTCTGTGCTGCAAAACAGTCCTGTGGCTTCGCATCTGCTTCATCTGAAAACCTTTTTATTGATCTTGTCACTGGTGCTTCCTGCTTTAATTTTTGCAGGAATCAGGAGGATAGAATTATGGTCAGATTTGCCAAATAGAGGGTGAGGGAGAGCTTTGTATGCGTCTGTGTGTGTGGAGTATAGGTGGTCCAGAGTTATTTTTCCTCTGTTTGCACATTTAACATGCTGATAGAAATTTGGTAAAATGGATTTAAGTTTCCCTGCATTGAAGTCCCCGGGTACTAGGAGCTCCGCCTCTGGGTGAGTGTTTTCTTGTTTGCTTATGCAGATCATTCAGTGCCGTCTTAGTGCCAGCCTCTGACAGTGGTGGTATGTAAACAGCTATGAAGAATACAGATCTCTCGGTAGTTAGTGTGGTCTACAGCTTATTATAAGATATTCTACCTCAGGCGAGCAATTGCTCGAGACTTTCTTAGATATCGTTGACAAGCTGTTATTTACAAAAATACATAGTCTGCCGCCCCTTGTCTTACCAGACGCTGCTGTTCTATCTTGCCGGTACATCGTATAACCAGCCAGCTGTATGTTGATATTGTCGTCGTTCAGCCACGACTCCATGAAGCATAAGATGTTACAATTTTTAATGTCCCGTTGGTAGTTTCATCTTCCACGTAACTCGTTGATTTTATTCTCCAAGGATTGCACGTTTGCTAGCAGAATGGAGGGAAGTGGGGGTTCATTCGATCACCTACGAATTCTCAGAAGGCAGCCCGCTCTTCGGCCCCTCTTTCTCCGCCTCCTCTTCACGTAGATCAAAGGGATTGGGGCATGTTCCCGAGGAAGCAGTACATCCTTCGCGTCAGAGTCGTGAAAGGAAAAAAATGATTCAGCTAGTCCGTGGTAAGTAATCGCAGTCCTGATGTCTTGAAGTTATTTTTGGTCCTAAGAGACTGTAGCGGCAACATTACGTACAAAAATAAGTTATAAACAAACAAAAAACCACAATCGGCTGGGGGCACGTAAAATGTCTGCCTTCTTCTCCGGGGCCATCTTTTGGATGTTTAATTTATTTGAAAATGTTTGGAACATGGTAGTGTTTTCCTACAAGTCGGAAGTTTACCTACACCTTAGCCAAATACATTTAAACTCAGTTTTTTACAATTCCTGACATTTAATCCAAGTAAAAATCCCCTGTTTTAGGTCAATTAGGATCACCACTTTATTTTAAGAATGTGAAATGTCAGAATAATAGTTGAGATAATTATTTATTTCAGCTTTTATTTCTTTCATCACATTCCCAGTGGGTCAGAAGTTATACATACACTCAATTAGTATTTGGTAGCATTGCCTTTATACTGTTTAACTTGGGTCAAACGTTTCCGGTAGCCTTCCACAAGCTTCCCACAATAAGTTGGGTGAGTTTTGGCCGATTCCTCCTGACAGAGCTGTTGTAACTGAGTCAGGTTTGTAGGCCTCCTTGCTCGCAAACACACTTTTTCAGTTCTGCCCACAAATCTTCTATAGGCTTGAGGTTAGGGCTTTGTGATGGCCACTCCAATACCTTGATTTTGTTGTCCTTAAGCCATTTTGCCACAACTTTGGAAGTATGCTTGGGGTCTTTGTCAATTTGGAAGACCCATTTGCGACCAAGCTTTAACTTCCTGACTGATGTTTTGAGATGTTGTTTCAATATATCCACATAATTTTACTTTGTGAAGTGCACCAGTCCCTCCTGCAGCAAAGCAACATGATGCTGCCACCCCTGTTCTTCACGGTAGGGATGGTGTTCTTCGGCTTGCAAGCATCCATCCCCCTTTTCCCTCCAAACATAACGATAGTCATTATGGCCAAACAGTTCTATTTTTGTTTCATCAGACCAGAGGACATTTCTCCAAATAGTACGATCTTTGTCCCCATGTGCAGTTGCAAACCGTAGTCTGGCTTTTTTATGGCGGTTTTGGAGCAGTGGCTTCTTCCTTGCTGAGTGGCCTTTCAGGTTATGTCGATATAGGACTCGTTTTACTGTGGATATAGATACTGTTGTACCTGTTTCCTCCAGCATCTTCACAAGGTTATTTGCTGTTGTTCTGGAATTGATTTGCACTTTTCACACCAAAGTACGTTCATCTTTAGGAGACAGAACGCGTCTCCTTCCTGAGCGGTATGTTGGCTGTGTGGTCCCATGGTGTTTATATTTGCGTACTATTGTTTGTACAGATGAACGTGGTACCTTCAGGCATTTGGAAATTGCTCCCAAGGATGAACCAGAATTGTGGAGGTCTAGAATTTTTTAGTTTATGTCTGTGTAATTGACCAGAAATCGCTCAGCTGCTCCATTCTAGAGTAAAGCCTTTTGCTCTGGGGGATACAGTTACACATGTCAAATCTCAGGGAAGGTTACTCGTCACCATGTAGTTCACCAAACCTCCTCTGCTATATCTGCTCCAGGATATGTACCAAATGGCATCCTATTTCATTTTTAGTGCAACATTTTTTTTGAGGGCCCATATAGCCCCTGTCTGTGACCGTTAGCCTCCTCACCTGCCCTCCTCGCGCTCCAGCAGGCGCCTGTAGGTGGCGATCTCTTTCTCCAGCCTCATCTTGGTATTGAGCAGCTGGCCGTGGCGCTCTCGCTGCGTGGCCAGGCCGCCCCTCACCTGCTCCAGTTCGCCCTCCAGACCTTGGATGACCTGGGACAGGCCCTGCAGCTGGCTGGAGTACTGACGCTGGGTGTGGTGGAGGGAACTCTCCAGACCTTTCTCCTGGTGAAGGGAAGGACGGGGGAGAGAGGAGAGAGGGTGGACAGGAGAAAATGATGTGGGACAGAGAGAGCAGATGAAAAGGGAGAGAGCGGACAGAGGAGATAGAGGAGGGGGCAGAGGAGGTGAGAGGGGAGAGGGAAGAGGGGATAGAGGAGAGAGGGTAGAGGAGATGGAGGGGAGAGGAGAGGGAGGAGAGAGGGGAGAGGAGATGGAGGGGAGAGGAGATGGAGGAGAGAGGGGAGAGGAGATGGAGGAAAGGGTAGAGGAGAAAGAAGAGAGGAGAGAGGTGAGAATAGAGAGGAGAGAGGGGAGAGGAGATGGAGGAGAGAGGAGATGGAGGAGGGAGGGGAGAGGAGATGGAGGAGAGAGGGGAGAGGAGAGAGGGGAAATAGCAGGATCAGAGAGATTAAATAATTGTAAAAATGGAGAGGGGAGAGAGAGCAGAGAGGGGATGGAGAAGGTGGAGTACAGCGATGGAGAGGGAGGACAGTGTAGAGGGGAAAGAGGGAATATGATAGAGAAGAGGGTGGATAGGGACAAAAGGTGATGAGAGGATGACACAGACGGTGGAACAGAAGAGATAGAGAGAGGGGACGGGGTCGAGAGTATAAGAGTGAAAGAATCCCCAATAGTGCTTTCAGAATCAATCAAGATGTATGTTCTCATACTCTACTGATCCACTCTACTGATCCATGGGTGTTTGTCTGCTGCAATGCTAAGCTTATAGTGGTGTGTGTGTGTGTCTGTGCATGTGTGTGTGTGTGTGTGTGTGTGTGTTCACCAGAGCATGTAGGGACTCGATCTCCACCTGCAGGCAGTGCCACTGTTTCCTGGCCTCGGCCAGCTCTGCCCGCGCCTCCCTGAGGGCAGTCCCTCCGAGGTTCACCTGGGCCCATGCTGCCTCTTCTGCATTGAGCTGGGGGAGAGAGAAAGAGATCATATAACACACACACATACACCTACACGTGCGCACGGAAGTACGCATGCATGCACCTACCCACACACACACACATCATTCACATGGACGTACACGAAAATAAAGTTCTGATGGAGATAGACACACACACAAACAGGAACAGTTCACATGGAACTCAGGGACACACACACACACTCATACAAATTGGCACCCGCACACACTCATAAAAACGGGTACCCACACACACCCATAAAAACTGGCACCCTCACACATTGGCACAGAGCCAGAGGACTCTGTGCAGGTACACAAAGTAAAACAACTCTAAACCATGACTTAAACTTGATGAAACATTGTAAATAAGCTTCACACCTTTATAAATCTACCTGTAATCATTTTCCCCACAGATTCCCACAGGGCACAAACACGTTGAATCAAGTTTGTTAGTTAAACATGAAACTGACACTTGTGCTCAATGGATTCCTCGAACCTGTGGACATCATAATATTACTCTGTAATTACTGTGTAAACAAGAACATATTAGGGGCAATTATTGTAAATGTTAACCTTAACCAGTCATTTTACAGTAAGATGGATAACATAAGAGCTAGTTAGCCTCGTCCCATACAGTATGTACAGTGCATTCGGGAAGTATTCAGATCCCCACTCAGGCCCTATTCTAAAATGGATTCAAAAAAATGTCCTCGTCAATCTTCACACGATACCCCATGATGAGAAAGCAAAAACAGTTTTTTTTAGACTTAGACATTTTGAAAATAGGACATTTACCTTACTATTCAGACCATTTACTGAGTACTTTGTTGAAGCACCTTCGGTTATTACCTTGAGCCTTCTTGGGTATGACGCTACAAGCTTGACACACCTGTATTTGGGGAGTTTCTCCCATTTTTCTCTGCAGATCCTCTCAAGCTCTGTCAGGTTGGATGGGGAGCGTCGCTGCACAGCTATTTTCAGGTCTCTCCAGAAATGTTCAATCGGGTTCAAGTTCAGGCTCTGGCTGGGCCACTGAAGGACATTCAGAGACTTATCCCGAAGCCACTCTATTGTCTTGGCTGTGTGCTTAGGGTCGTTGTCTTGTTGGAAGGTGAACCTTCGCCCCAGTTTGAGGTCCTGAGCACTCTGGAGTAGGTTTTCATCAAGGATATCTCTGTACTTTGCTCTGTTCATCTTTCCCTCAGTCCTGACTAGTCTCCCAGTCCCTGCCGCTGAAAAACCTACCCACAACATGACGCTGCCACCACCATGCTTCACTGTAGGGATGTAAGACATGATGCTTGGCATTCAGGCCAAAGAGTTCAATCTTGGTTTCATGGTCTGAGAGTCCTTTAGGTATCTTTTTGCAAACTCCAAGTGGGCTTTCATGTGCCTTTTACTGAGGACTGGCTTCCCCAGATCTATGCCTCGACACAATCCTGTCTCGGAGCTCTACGGACAATTCTTTCGACCTCATGGTTTGGTTTTTGCTCTGACATGCACTATCAAATGTGGGACCTTATATAGACAGATATGTGCCTTTTCAAATCATGTGCAATCAAGTTGTAGAAACATCTCAAGGATGGTCAATGGAAACAGGATGCACCTGAGCTCAATTTCAAGTCTCATAGCAAAGGGTCTGAATAATTATTTAAATAAGGTATTTCTGTTTTTATTTTTAATACATTTGCATCATTTTCTAAAAACCTGTTTTACTTTGTCATTATGGGGTATTGTGTGTAGATTGATGAGGATTTTTTAAATATTTTTTTAAAGTAATCTCATTTAGAATAAGGCTGTAACGTAACAAAATGTGGAAAAAGTCAAGGGTTCTGAATACTTTCCGAATGCACTGTATGTGCTTCAGCCAACTCTGCTTCGCCGACAGATCTGGAACCAGGCTGTAACAGGGCTGTATTCCACTCCAGACTCCAGTCCACTCTGACATAAGGGGGCTCTAACTAGGAGGGCAACAAACAAAGTCATTCTGTAGAGCAGACGCTGGTGAAGTACCAGTCGCTGCCTGCCTGCAGCCATGGGCCAAGGTACTTAATCACGCCTGTTACATCAAAGTCACTGGCTGCATCCCAAATGGATCCCTATTCCCTAAAAATTGCACTACTTTAGACCAGAGCCCTATGGGAGCCCTATGGGCCCTTGTCAAAAGTAGTGCACTAACCAAGGAATAAGGTGCCAACTGGGATGCAGCCAGACGGTAAAACTGACCAGACGGAAACAAGACAGCCATGATGAGTGACTCATTCCATTCCCCATATTCAATTGAAACTGAAATGCTCCTATTTCAAAACCTGAAATATGAGCTGAAATATCATCTCAATGGGCAATAAGCAAAACTGACTAGATGGGCTGCGTTATTGTTGAAAACAACACAGCTATGAGAGGAAGCTATAGCCCATTTGCTAAACATATCATATTCCCTGAAATCAAAATGCTACTATTTAAAAGCCGGTAATACTGTCCCCATCCGATGTGATGTCAAAAACAACAGCTGTGCCAATTGCAAGTTCTCCTTTTCAACTGAAATCCAAATGCTCCTATTTCAAAGACTGAAAAGATTACCGTCCTCAGCTGATGCCTTATAAGGACTTAGCAGTAAACAGATCAGAGAGGCCCGTTACAAGTGGTGTATTACAATGCTGCGGTTGTGGTTCACGACGTATCGAGATCTAAAGAGGTTGTGTGGAGCAGCGTTTCAATATCGCAGTAAAAGTGGATCTCTTCTTCTTCGGAGGTAATGGATTGTCCACGGGTACCTTTCTGTATGTGGAGTGGTGTGTGATGAGGATGAAGAGGGAAGGAGAGAGAAAGAGAAGGAGAGAAAGAGGGAGAGAGGTGAACAACCCATCTCGGACCTCAGACCACCTCAGAGCTCCGACCCCTAATTCAGTACAACAAATCAAAATTAAACCAACTCCTCTTATCTTACCACATGTCACTGCGTTGCCTGGAAACAGCCGAGGTGAGCTATGGTCAGGGTGTGACTAGGTGGCAGGGAGCCAAGGGAGGATGAAAGGAAAGACAGAGAGAGGGATGGATGGATGGAAGGAAATGAAGAGATGCGGAGGGACGAAGGCAGTGGGACACTGCGTACCTGTGGGAGAGACCCTCCATGGGCCCGGGGTCTGAGTCTGGCTCCAAAACGGCTAGGCCCGGCAGCGGAGCATGGAGCTTGATTTGGGCCGGCGGCCAGGCCGGGGTGTCGGTCATCTGGGACTCGACTTAGGCCGGTGAGGCTGAGGCGGTCGCACTGCGTCCCGATTCGGTCGAGGAGCTGGGAGAGCTCCATCCCTGTGCCATCCTCCTCCCACGCTGTGGCCGTCACTAGCAGCGCATCACGAGAGTCGGCCCGCTGCTGCTGCAGAGCACGGGCTGCCTGAACAATGAGCCAACCAGTGAAAGGTAGAGAGAAGAGGGAGAGAGAGACAGGGAGATATATGCATGTAAGAGAGTATACAAGTGTGTGTGTGTGACAGCGAGAGGCGATGGATCGTGAGAATGAAGGAGAAAAGGGAACAGAGAGAGAACGAGGGCAGAGGAAGAGAGCAAGAGAGAGAGAGAGAACAGTGTGAGATCAGACACACGCAATGCAGGGGAGGGAGTCTGTTATTGAGCCTGTGAGTCTGGGACAGTGTGTGTGTGTGTGTGTGTGTGTGTGTGTGTGCGTGCGTGCGTGTGTGTGGGAGAGAGTAGCTGGATCACGTAAAGACCTGAGTGGAGGAAGGGAAGGGGAGTATTAGTCAGCAGGAATAAAAATGGTTAGTGAAAGAGAGAGAGAGAAGGGTGGGAGGATGACAGGAATGCATTGAAAGGGAAAGGATGGTGTGAAACCTAACAAGCCTTTCCACTGAGGTCAATAGGAGAGGTGTCTGGTTAATGGGATAATAAGGAGAAGGTGTTCTGAGACGCTGCTCTTTCTTTACAGTAGCTTGCTTCTCCCTCCCTCCCTCCCTCCCTCTCTGTCTCGTCTCCCCTCTCTTCTGTCTCTCTCTCTTTCTCCCTCTCTCGTCTCACCTTTCTCTCCCCTCCGCACATAAACATTCAAAAAAGAACGAGACAGTGGGAATTATCAAAGGTGGAATATACTGTACAAACGCACTGGATGCTGATCAGTAAAAAGTAAATTAATTTCCTCCTAATTGGAACAGGACGTAGAGTTGGATAACCCCTACCAGAGTCACTTCCCACTGGGCACAAACTGGTTAAATCAACGTTGTTTCAATCATTTTTTGATGTATTGTGAAGTGGAATCTACGTGGGAAATACATTGGATTTGAAAAAAAGTCATCAACGTAAACTGTTGTTTTGAGGGTGAAACTTTAACCACAGGATTGTGTCATCATGGTAACCATATTTCAACATAGACAAACCTTGTACAACAATTTGTAACTTTAAAACAATGTCAGATCTTCAACGTTATATCCAGTATCAGAAAAAAATGGTTATTATTTCAATTCAACCCAGAACTGGAAAAATAGACAATGAAATAGGCCAATGGCTTCAAGCTCTGGTTGATTGTAATGATATTTAGTGATATTGGAATGTTTTTGGTTGTCAACGCAACCAAATATCGACATTTGAAGGAGATGTATCTTCTGCTTGGATAGTTTCATCTGTGCTACTGACTTAGTCTGACTTTTATTCCTCTTTGTCTACAAATTAATCATTGATATGTTGGATTCATGTCTGCATCTCAAACAGAAATCGAAGTTAAAGAATTGGACTGAAACAAAACAAAACAAACTTGAAATGCCCATTCATCAACGTTTGTTTTGAATCAGTCCTATTCTTTAACTTCGATATTTGGTTGAGATGCAGATGTTTCATCAACATATCAATTATTAATTTGGAGATAAACTGGAATTAAAGTCAGTGGCACAGCTGGAACTATCTAAGCAAGAGATAAATCTCCTTCAAATGTTGATATTTGGTTGTATACCAAATAAAATAAAATAGCCTATTAACCTGTCGACATGTTAACAAATGATGTGTTGGATTCATGTCTCCAACTCAACCACAAGTTAAAGAATGGGATTAAGCCAGTGGCTCAGATGGAACTATACAAGCAGTAGATGCATCTCCTTTAAATGTCGATATTTTTGATGCAACCCAACACAATTCAATAGGACTTTTACAGTAAATAGCCTAAAGTTAAGGCTTCCTTACAAACGAATGTTACAGTATTTATTCAACCTTTTTTTAACGGATGTCTTTACTGAACAAAAGCAGCTGTCCGCAACCGTACAGACCCTTGCGACATGCACACGGACACTGGCACAAGACCGTACCGCATAGTCCTGGTGCATGTCCTGCAGCTCTGTCATGGAGTGGTGTAGCTCCGCCTCCAGCTGCATGTTGGTTTGCTCCACCCTCATCTGGTTCTCCCTCAGCAGAGCCACCTGTTGCTCCAGACATTTGGTCCGCCCCTCTTCCGCCTCACATCTATGACAGGACACACGACACATCTCATCATATCAACTGGGTTGTGTTCATTAGAGCACTCAATGGGAAAAAATACAATAAAATCGAAGAACACCTTTTTTGTTGTTGTTGTTGTTGTTTCTTACTGGACAGGTAGTCCCTGTTTCCATGTTTCAGTCGGTGATATTGACTTGTATTTAGCCTTGACCACAGTGGTCTTTGCAAAGCAGCTATAGGCCTATACGTTACCAAGAGGTGGTGGGGGTTACATAGGGAAATGTTTTTCAACGTAAGGCTACTGAATGTACCCGACTCTGGTTCAACTAGCCAGGGTAACCTACATGGGTGGTGAAACAGCTACACAGACTGTGCATGTAGGTAAACACCGTGACACAGTATATGGGAAACGTTACAGCCCCACATCCGTTGTATCTAAGCAGGTGCATAGCCCTTTCCTGCAGTCAGTGACTAAAAACACCCTCGTTGGCCTCACGGGTGGAATGTTATTCATATTATTCATAATTTCATAATTAACAAAGATGTTTTGTATTTATTTACGACGGAACTATGGTGTTTCTATGTCAACCGGTTGTGTTATAATTCAGTCTTCTGTGATGTACTGTATATAAAGTGTAACAGTGGGATGCAAACTCTATATCTGACATGGTACATGGTGTCTTCTGTTTTTAAGCCCAGAACCATGTGTGTGAGGTGTGTACTTTTGTTTCAAAGTAGATTTGTTTAAGACCGCCAAGAATCACTCTGTGTGACCCTGATGTAGCCCACTGCAGTAAGATGTTTTAAGATATACAAGTGTTTCCAGGTCAAGGTAAATAGACTGCACACTGCAATCTCTGCTCCCATGTGTTTTAATGACCTTTCACCAGCTCTGACATGATCATGTAAAAGACCTTATCATACAGTACGGAAAAAATCTTGCAACAGTCATTCAGTAGTTGCAATAGTCCTCACTTCCCAGCATGCTAAAGTCACAGTCACGCACATCAAATCAAAGTGTATTGGTCACGTACAACGGTTTAGCAGGTGTTATAGCGGGTGCTGTGAAATGCTTATGTTACTAGCGCCTAGTGATGCAGTAAAATGTCAACAAGTACACAAGCAATACATATATATTTGAAACACAATATAAACCTTGTGGCACAGAGTTGCAGACAACATTGTGACAGTGGCCCAGGTAAGGCCAGTAGGACACCGTATATAAATAGAGGAGGTGTGTATTCATAGCTCATAGTTGTCTGCATGCTGTTGCCCTCCCTTGCCCTTCAGGGGTTAATGGATATCCGTCTGCATCCCAAATGACACCCTATCCCCCATTCAGTGCACTACTTTTGACCACACTGGTCAAAAGTGGTGCTCTAAATAAGAATTAGGGTGCCATTTGGCACGCAGCTCTCTGGCAGTAGCAGGGGGGCTGGTGTGTCACTCTGCATCAATACCGATGGGGAAAGTGCTGACGAGGCACAACACAGCCGGGCTGCGATTTGTATGCAGGTTGTTGAGCAGGAGTGGGAACTAGCCGAGTTACAACAAAGTGCGGGCTGCACTGCTGCTACAGTAGAGAAGTGATTATAAAGTATCGCTGCAGGGGAAAATGAAATATCTGATTGTTATTCAAGAGGTGCATTTAAAGTGTTATAGACTGAAATTGGTAGGAGTAGGATTTGATGGATTTTTCCAGAACTGCTATGGTATAGCATTGTTTTCTTTAGATATGATGATAATAAATACTATGAGGGTGTATGTGTTACTGTATTAGTATAGTATTCTAGGCCTGACCTAGAATGTCCCAAACACTACTGACCTGGCCTGGATGGTAGAAGCCCTGGACATCATGTGGTCAGACTGCAGCACCAGCTCTGCATTCTCCATCAGCAGCTTACCAACCTACAGAACCAAAACACAGTCAACACACACAAGACAAAAATAACAAGGAAGGGAATAAGATGCGACGAGAAGCGTGTTAAACACGATCGATTTCAGAATGTGTTCAATCTTGTTGATCCATGTAACGTTATCGGTCCAATAGTTAGGAAAACACAATGAAACATGACATCACATACGAATACACCTCAGTACACTGGAAGTTCACATTACCAGGTGCTGCATCGAATTGGGGTCTGTTTTTAATGTGAAAACATACGGGGGAGGCTTATCGCAATAGAACAACTGCAGTAAAGGTTTCGCTTCCTTGTATTACACTAGCCTCGTCTCATACTGTGTGGCATGACATTGACCGACGGAAGAGTTGGCTACCGCACATAGAGTACGGGACAAGGCTAACACACTAGCAGCAGCATAAAGAGAGACGCCTTTGAAAGTTCATCAGAGAAAGGAAGTTGGAACAGAGACGAGAAATAATTATACTGTACACAGAGACATAACAATGGATTCCACAATTTCATCTGATTTTGGGGGAAGTAGATAAAAGGCTTCATTGCCAACCCCCCCCCCCCCCCAAAAAAAGTATCCCTTTAATCAATTTAGACAAATCAGTTGGAATTGCTCATTATTCTGTGAGAATAAGATCACTTGAGGTTGAGCCACTTCACATTCATTGAAACGACTGCGCAATAATATTCTGCCTGTTCATGCGTGTCAGATTGCCACCAGCTCAGTGAGTCAGATTTATTACATGATGACGTTCCACGATTCGGGTTCATTAAGACAAGGCCTGAAGCAGTTGTGGCACAGGTATTATTCAAGCCGAAGAGCCTCTCACAGGGATTCTAGTACTTGACCTCATAAGCCATAAATGTTTGGCGTTAACTGCAATGTGAGCACATGAAACTTTAACTCATGTTACCCAAAATCCCTTGCATCTTTGAAATTCGAACGCTTGCTGTACAACCTAGGGCCATTTTTGAGCAAACAATGTTGACTCGTCCTTTGCCAATCACAATGGCACAATGCTTACTCAAGGCCAACACACCCATTCTGAAGGAAGAAAGTCAGGAATAACTTGGACTTTATTGTGTTGTGCTTTTGCTCACAACAACCGCCTCAAAGGTTATGATCATATTTTCATTGCAATTACCCGTTCCATTATCTTAGCTCTGCCAGTTATTCATCTCTGACTGTGTTGATTCATAGCCCTGAGAGAGTACAAACCAGACATTAGCGGCTTGTTTTCGTCCGACAGGGCACTTCTCCAACTGAACATTAACGGATTGATTTAAAATGAAATCACATCAAATTGTATTTGTCGCATGTTTCGTAAACAACAGGTGTAGACTACCAGTGAAATTCTTATTTTACAGGCCCTTCCCAACAATGCAGAGAGAAAAATAGAGAAACAATAACACAGGAAATAAATACACAGTGAGTAATGATAACTTGGCTATTTACACGGGGTATCAGTATTCCTTATTATGGCTCGTCATTCAATGCTTCTAAATAGAACGAGGGTGGCGCCAGGTCTTAAAACCTAAACCCACAACAATAACACTAGTCTAGGACTGAAACCGGACTTGAGGAAGATGCACATAACAAAGTCAATTGTTACTATAAATCATGAATTCATGTCAAAGGAAGATTTGAAGAATGTTATCAGTTATGCGTATGTTAAGTCATACATTTTTAATTTAATTGGATTTATTTAGCCAGAATAGTCCACTCAGTAACAATTGCCACTGTTTTCCAGGGAGTCCTGGGTTCCACAGAAATCAATATTCCAGGTATTAGTCCAGGCGAAAGTGTGAGGAAATGTCATACATACACTACCGGTCAAGTTTTAGAACACCTACTCATTCAAGGGTTTTTCTTTATTGTGACTATTTTCTACATTGTAGAATAATAGTGAAGACATCAAAATGATGAAATAACACATACATGGAGTAACCAAAAAAGTGTTAAATCAAAATATATTTTATATTTGAGATTATTCAAATAGCCACTCTTTGCATTGATGACAGCTTTGCACACTCTTGCCATTCTCTCAACTAGCTTCACCTGGAATGCTTTTCCAACAGTGTAGAAGGAGTTCCCACATACAGTGGGGCAAAAAAGTATTTAGTCAGCCATCAATTGTGCAAGTTTTCCCACTTAAAAAGATAAGAGAGGCCTGTAATTTTCATTATAGGTACACTTCAACTATGACAGACAAAATGAGAAAAAAAATCCAGAAAATCACATTGTAGGATTTTTAATGAATTTATTTGCAAATTTTGGTGGAAAATAAGTATTTGGTCAATAACAAAAGTTTATCTCAATACTTTGTTATATACCCTTTGTTGGCAATGACAGAGATCAAACGTTTTCTGTAAGTCTTCACAAGGTTTTCACACACTGTTATTGGTATTTTGGCCCATTCCTCCATGCAGATCTCCTCTAGAGCAGTGATGTTTTGGGGCTGTTGCTGGGCAACATGGACTTTCAACTCCCTCCAAAGATTTTCTGAGATCTGGAGACTGGCTAGGCCACTCCAGGACCTTGAAATGCTTCTTATGAAGCCACTCCTTCGTTGCCCGGGCGGTGTGTCTGGGATCATTGTCATGCTGAAAGACCCAGCCACGTTTCATCTTCAATGCCCTTGCTGATGGAAGGAGGTTTTCACTCAAAATCTCACGATACATGGCCTCATTCATTATTTCCTTTACACGGATCAGTCGTCCTGGTCCCTTTGCATAAAAACAGCCCCAAAGCATGATGTTTCCACCCCCATGCTTCACAGTAGGTATGGTGTTCTTTGGATGCAACTCAGCATTCTTTGTCCTCCAAACACGACGAGTTGAGTTTTTACCAAAAAGTTATATTTTGGTTTCATCTGACCATATGACATTCTCCCAATCTTCTTCTGGATCATCCAAATGCTCTCTAGCAAACTTTCCGACGGGCCTGGACATGTACTGGCTTAAGCAGGGGGACACGTCTGGCACTGCATGATTTGAGTCCCTGGCGGCGTAGTGTGTTATTGATGGTAGGCTTTGTTACTTTGGTCCCAGCTCTCTGCGGGTCATTCACTAGGTCCCCCCGTGTGGTTCTGGGATTTTTGCTCATCGTTCTTGCGATCATTTTGACCCCACGGGGTGAGATCTTGCGTGGAGCCCCAGATTGAGGGAGATTATTAGTGGTCTTGTATGTCTTCCATTTCCTAATAATTGCTCCCCCAGTTGATTTCTTCAAACCAAGCTGCTTACCTATTGCAGATTCAGTCTTCCCAGCCTGGTGCAGGTCTACAATTTTGTTTCTGGTGTCCTTTGACAGCTCTTTGGTCTTGGCCATAGTGGAGTTTGGAGTGTGACTGTTTGAGGTTGTGGACAGGTGTCTTTTAAAATGATAACAAGTTCAAACAGGTGCCATTAATACAGGTAACGAGTGGAGGACAGAGGAGCCTCTTAAAGAAGAAGTTACAGGTCTGTGAGAGCCAGAAATCTTGCTTGTTTGTAGGTGACCAAATACTTATTTTCCACCATATTTTGCAAATAAATTCATAAAAAATCCTACAATGTGATTTTCTGGATTTTTTTTCTCATTTTGATAGTCCCACTAAGCCCAAACCACATGGGATGGAATATCGCTGCAGAATGCTGTGGTAGCCATGCTGGTTAAGTGTGCCTTGAATTCTAAATAAATCACAGACAGTGTCACCAGCAAAGCACCCACACACCATAACTCCATGCTTTACGGTGGAAAATACGCATGCGGAGATCATCTGTTCACCCTGTAAGTCGCTCTGGATAAGAGCGTCTGCTAAATGACTTAAATGTAAATGTAAATGTAAATCTCACAAAGACACAGCGGTTTGAACCAAAAATCAAAAAGGACATATTTCCACCGGTCTAATGTCCATTGCTCGTGTTTCTTGGCCCAAGCAAGTATCTTCTTCTTATTGGTGTCCTTTAGTAGTGGATTATTTGAAGCAATTCAACCACAAATGCCTGATTCATACAGTCTCCTCTGAACAGTTGATGATGAGATGTGTCTGTTACTTGAACTCTGTGAAGCATTTATTTGGGCTGCAATTTCTGAGGCTGGTAACTCTACTGAACCTATCCTCTGCAGCAGAGGTAACTCTGGGTCTTCCTTTCCGTATTGACTGACCTTCATGTCTTAAAGTAATGATGGACTGTCATTTCTCTTTGCTTATTTGAGCTGTTCTTGCCATAATATGGACTTGATATTTTACCAAATAGGGCTATCTTCTGTATACCAACCCTACATTGTCACAACACAACTGATGGGCTCAAACACATTAAGAAGGAAATAAATTCCACAAATTAACTTCTAACAAGGGACACCTGTTCATTCAAATGCATTCCAGGTGACTACCTCATGAAGCTGGTTGAGAGAAATGCAAAAGAGTGTGCAAAGCTGTCATCAAGGCAAAAGGGTGGCTATTTGAAGAATCTGAAATATAACATGTATTTTGATTCGTTGAACACTTTTTTGGTTGCTACATGATTCCATGTGTGTTATTTCATAGTTTTGATGTCTTCACTATTATTCTAGAATGTAGAAAACAGTAAAAGTAAAGAAAAAACCTTGAATGAGTAGGTGTTGTAAAACTTTTGACCGGTAGTCTATGTACATTTGTAGATTACATGTTGTCACATGGTAACGCCTGCAGGTACCGTATCAGTGCTGCTATGCATGAAGGATCTTTATGATGATCAATGGACTGGCAATCGCTCATATTTTATGCAACACTCTCACTGAAAGTGAAATTGGGCATAAAAGTCAACCCTCCTGTTGGCTTCAATACTAATAGGTCAGATCATGGTGCTTTCTTCGCCTTTGTCTCCATTCACATTCAGAGACCATAAATCAAGGAGTGGTTGCAAAACCTCCAATCAGCTCATGTAAGCTGACAATTACAGCAGCCTGTGTTAATGGTCTTCTGGGGCAACGGCCTTTAAAGCAATAAAAGGATCCACATTCTTGTGTGTGACAATGGAGTGATGGCTTGTTTCCAAATGTCCTGACAGAGTATGAGACTACTTCTCAATCTCTGTAACAGTTGACATTGTCTGGGTTGTCATATACCAGTTTTAATTTGACTGCTATTAAGTGTAATCATCGCCAGGACTGAAAATTGTTAAAAACCGGTTTGTTCAGTCAATGCTGTATCTATCTCAAGCCAAAACCCTGCACGCAAGAAAACACCTTTGAAGTAAAGATGCTTTGCAAGCTATTTTCAGAGACCTTTTGTCGGCTTTGGTCTACTCTGGTAAAAAATGATACGGATAATATACAGCACAAGTTAGGTTCCTAAAGTCAGTCCTACTAGCTACTGTATGGCCACAACACACCAGCTCAATCAAATCTAGGCATTTACAGTACCTCAGCATAATCACTGGCAAACAAATGGACTGTTTAATGAGTTGGGGTCCCTCAGGGCTCAATGTTTGGACCAATTAAAAAGGTAATAGATGGCAGTCTCACCTGGGAACGAAGGTCGTCCACAGTGCTTTCCTGCTGGGTCCATTCCTGGGGGTGCGGAGCGTTCCTCAGACCCCAGTCTGCAATCTGGCCCTCCAGACACAAGTTTGCCTCTTGCAGCTTGTTTACCTGCTCCAGGAAGCCCTTCAGACGGCTGTTGAGGCCCTGCATGGTCCACTGAGAGTCCTGCTGCAAATCCATGATGCTCCTATGCAGTGTACACCAAAAAATACACACAAACTCCTCTCAGGGGTATTATCAAACACTTACAGCCTCGCCAACTCAGGAGAGTGTCTGATACAAAGGGTCAACCCAAACGTACAGTAAACACTTATGCCATCCAATACCTCTTGCACTTCAATTTCAGCATACGTCAACAACACAGCCACTTCTACCCACTTTGCAACCCTGGCAGGCAGCGCCCTGCCTGCTACCGATACTGGTGAGAATACGGACCCATGAGGTGTTTACTGGGTAAATATTTACCTAGCAATACTCACCTGTGAGGCAACGTGGCGTCCCTCACTATCTCTCCTCCTCTCTCTCTCCCCTCTCTCTTTCTCTCTCTCTTTCTCTCTCTCTCTCTCCAGGCTAGGCAGCACCTTGTGTTGACAGCAGTAAGATAAGCACCAGTCTCAATAGTCCCTGGTCGCGGCAGCGAGCTGCTCCTGATCCTCCCCTCCTAGACCGAGCTGGACCACATTCTTCTCCACTGCTTCGAACAACTTTCACTTTCCCACTGGGTCCCAGGTCAAAGACGGTCCCCTGTCTGTGACAGATCAGATAGGAATGGTAGGGTTAGGGCTAGTCTCGCTACCGCTCTCGCACCAACTATGTGTCAGCTGTCATGGGGTCAGCCATGACAGGGCCAGGTTCTTTCCGCCCCAAACACAGCCTGCAGCAGTGCTCTAGGGGAGAGTGCTGGGGTAAAGCAACACGCTCACTCGCTGGACACACTGCTGCTTACATCACCAGCGCTCTGAGGCCCTTTGTGTTCTCTGGTCCAGGATTACTGAGCCCTGTGTGGAGGGAAAGTTCAGGCACACACTGCGACAACACTCTGTTTGTGTGTCTGTGTTTGTGCGCGTTTGCGTATGTGTGTGTTTGTTTGCACATTTGTACGTGTGTAAACAACATATCTAGTATCTACTAATACTACACTTTAATTAATAATGAGAAACTAATGTCTATCCACTTACTCATCAGATCAGCAGCCTGTAATAAACACTGAACTTTGTGCTGTGTCACATGGGTTGCTCAATTCCTCCCTTGACTACCACTACCCTCTCATTGGCCTGTTTTGTGTGTGTGTGTGTGTGTGTGTGTGTGTGTGTGTGTGTGTGTGTGTGTGTGTGTGTGTTTTGTCTGTCTGGGGGGGCAAGTGAGATCATTTTCCAGACATTCTCGCAGGACACAACTTTTTCATCCTCTTGAAGTTGACAACAATGTTCTACTTGTATAGGAGTTACCAAATGTGTGTTGATTCGTCATGGCAACCATCAAGCTTTCTTTCAGTCTTTCACTGACTTTTTTTATGACTTTACCTCAAGTAATGTGAGGATGTTATTCCCATGATCAATTCATCTAACCAAGATCTTAGACATTTTGGCACCAGAACATACATCATAACAATACGAGCTTTAAGTCAGGTGAGGTGATAAGATAAGACATATGGTTGAGGTAGTTAAGGTGTGGGCGCGGCATCGAAAGAAGCCGGTGAACGTCTGATGGGAAAAAGCACAATAAAACATCCAGTTTAAGCCGCTCTGACAGGGTGTTTGGAATGTGAGTTAAGGTAACACAACTCATAGTCATCTCTCTCTCTCTCTCTCTCTCTCTCTCTCTCTCTCTCTCTCTCTCTCCCTCCCGGAGTAGGCACCTTCAAGTCCTTTCCAGCCCTTTGCACTCTCAATCTACCTCATTAGGTGATAAAGGCAGCAGATGACTGTGGGATTTACTTGTTGGATCAATAAAGGGTTTCTCTTCCTTTCTGTGTAAACAGCCACGCCTACATTGTACCATTCACAGACAGGATCTAGGGATCATTAATATGAGGTCACACTTAAAGCTGCTACAAACACTGTGTCTGTCTTGAGTCTATAGTACAATATCCCCATGGAAACACTTCATGGGCAAAAATAATGTTCTCTCATTGAAGTGTTTCCCTCAATAAGTCAGTGCCTGTGGTTTTGGCTTTGGTCCATAACAAGTGCATACTAGTAGAGAGAGTCATAGGAGAGTCTATTCCGACAGGGACGAGAGAGGTGAGAAATGCTAGACCCACACATCCACCAGACCAAAATGTGAAACCAGGTGAGACCTAACTAGCATGTCAAAGGGAAAACTAGAGCAGGTGGAAGTAAGAGGCAACGCGGGGCTGTTAGGGCTCTTACCATCACACATACACGCCCACGCAGCGCTGGCCCGCAGCCTATCCCCCTGGTATGATGGTTTGATGTCTATGATGATGGGCGAGATTGATAGTGGCGTCGTTAACCGGATGAAAACAATACGGCGCAGCAAGCTCTTCTGCGTGTGCGTCGTTAACCGGATGAAAACAATACGGCGCAGCAAGCTCTTCTGCGTGTGCGGCCTGGGACAACATATGACAAAATGTGCGTGAATGCGCACGGGGGGGAATGCGTTCCAGCCGGTTTCAGTCAGGACCCTGCGGTGCGTTGCTCCCACAAGGACGCAGTTTCGTCGCACGACATTTGCAGGGAACGTTGAGGCACGCAATTAACTGAGGGGATCAGGCAAGCAGGCACGGAGCAAAGATAAGTGAACAAGTAAAAACCTGATAGAGGTCAAGTGTTGATCTTGATCTTGACAGTGCTACCCAATACCTTCAGTTCATACTCCTTAACCTGTTTCCCCTAGTACATTCATTGCTCTAGGTGTTTTCTGCAGGCAGAAGAGCACAAGCAATTATGACAACTAAACAGTTTTTTTTAACCTATTCCATTAGGCATTCAAGCTACGGCCAAGAGGGTTTTGTCTGAGCATGATCTCATTATGCAACCTCTGAGACTAGAGTCCTGATTTGTAGGTTACTATGGTATTAATCCAAACCAGTTCAAAGGATTAGCTGCAGTAAAACGCTTTAAGCATGATCTCAGTAACTGGTCCCGTTTGGGCTTCCACATACCTGACATGCCATTGTAAACCAGTAAACCATTATACTGTTGAAGACGGTCTGGGACATACACACATTTACAATACTTCATAATCACACTTTTTATGAGTAGGGGTAATAATGTCTGTCTGGGCCAAATTCCTAATCTGGTCTACCATACTACTATGGCCACCTAATTATCCCCAGCTTCCAAATGGCTCATTTAAAACCTATCTACGTCCTCCTGCAATGCTCCACAGGTCTCTGCTGTAAAACGTGTTGTTGTTATAGCTGACTTTCGAAAGCTGCACCACATTGTGAAAATTGATGTCTTTTCGAACCGGTAAATGAATGATCAGGACAACCATAGGGAGCAAGCAGCGTTTCACGGCTGCTGACTGGGTCCTGGTTAGAAAGCATCTGTTTTTGTTCACTTGGTGGGCCACAAACCTTTGAAAACGTTCAATCTTAATTCCTCATGAACCATTTTGAGCTTCAGTCACTTAGTCAATAAGTCAGTAGAGAGTTCAAAAGGAGTAAGGCCTACTGTATGCATTGGGTCCATCTCTCCTGTCACTAAGGGAGTGTGCAGGGGTGTTACGTTTTTAGACAACCTGCATGGAGCGGCGCCCCTTAAATCCAACACCCATTCTAATCCAGTGTGAACTCCCTTTTATCTGACTCCCTTTTATCCAGTGTGAACTCCCTTTTATCAGATTATTTCCCTGAACCTCAGATAATTTTGCGTATACTGTAGAGGGACAGCGGTTGACATGAAACCCCTTAAGGTGAACACACTCATCAGATGACTCAGATAGTACATGTTTTTATCTACTCTCCCTGCCACACCTTAGACATAAATGATAACCACGACAGGTATTCAGAGGTGAGATCCAACCATTTCTGGTTGTCCTCTAAGTAGATAGCAGATATACTAGTCATTCTGTACATCCATCCATCTCTCTATCTATACTCTGTATATCTATCTATCTATCTATCTATCTATCTATCTATCTATCTATCTATCTATCTATCTATCTATCTATCTATCTATCTATATATATATAGTACAAGTCATAAGATTGGACACACCTACTCATTCAAGGGTTTTTCTGTATTTTTACTATTTTCTACATTGTAGAATAATAGTAAAGACATCAAAACTATGAAATAACACATGTGGAATCATGTAGTAAGCAAAAAAGTGTTACTGTAAACAAATCTAAATGTAATTTACATTTGAGATTCTTCAAAGTAGCCACGCTTTGCATTGATGACATCTTTGCACACGCTTGGCATTCTCTCAACCAGCTTCACCTGGAATGCTTTTCCAACTGTCTTGAAGGATTTCCCACATATGCTGAGCACTTTGGCTGCTTTCCCTTCACTATACGGTCCAACTCATCCCAAACCATCTCAATTTGGTTGAGGTCGGGTGATTGTTGTAACGGTCGTCGTATGAAGGAGTGGAGGATCAAAGCGCAGCGTGGTAAGTGTTCATCTTGATTTTTAATACGAATAGTGAACACTGAAACAAAAAACAATAAAACGACAAACGAACAGTCCTGAACGGTGAAATAAAACACAGAACAGAAAATGAACACCCACGAAACACAAGTGGGAAAAGGCTACCTAAGTATGATTCTCCATCAGAGACAACTAATGACACCTGCCTCTGATTGAGAACCATACCAGGCCAAACGCAAACACAACATAGAAAACGGAACATAGACAACCCACCCAACTCACGCCCTGATCAAACTAAAACAAAGACATAAATAAAAGAACTAAGGTCAGAACGTGACAATTATGGAGGCCAAGGCATCTGATACAGCACTCCATCACTCTCCTTCTTGGTCAAATAGCCCTTACACAGCCTGCATGTGTGTTGGGTCATTGTCCTCTTGTAAAACAAATGATAGTCCCACTAAGCGCAAACCAGATGGTATGGCGTATTGCTGTAGAATGCTGTGGGAGCCATGCTGGTTAAGTGGGCCTTGAATTCTAAATAAATCACAGACAGTGTCACCAGCAAAGCACTCCCACACCATCACACCCCCTCCTCCATGCTTCACGGTGGGAACCACACAGGTAGAGATCATCCGTTCACCCACTCTGCGTCTCACAAAGACATGGCGGTTGGAACCAAAAATCTCAAATTTGGACTCATCAGACCAAAGGACAGATTTCCACCGGTCTAATGTCAGACACATTAGGAAGGAAAGTAATTCCACAAATTAGCTTTTAACAAGGCACACGTGTAATTGAAATGCATTCTAGGTGACTACCTCATGAAGCTAGTTGAGAGAATGCCAAGAGTGAGCAAAGCTGTCATTAAGGCAAAGGGTGATGACTTTGAAGAATCTTAAATATGAAAATATATTTTGATTTGTTTAACACTTTTTTTGGTTACTACATGATTCCATATATGTTATTTCATAGTTTTGATGTCTTCACTATTATTCTACAATGTAGAAAATAGTTAAAAAAATAAAAACCCTTGAATGAGTAGGTGTGTCCAAACATCTGACTGGTACTGTATATAATTCCACTAACTAGGTAAGTCAGTTAAGAACAAATTCCTATTCCTGACGGCCTACTGGGTAACAGTGGGTTAACAGTCTTGTTCAGGGGCAGAACCTTGTCAGCTCTGGGATTTGATCCAGCAACCTTTCGGTTCCTGACCAAACACTCTAACCTCTAGGCTACCTGATGCCCCTTTATGAATGGATGGATGTTGCAACTACAGATTGCCCCTTTAAGTCTATCAAAAGCGTGCACGTTTGAGCATGTGTCCATTAGGCCTATGGAATTGTTTTTGATCAGCATGAATTTGATTGAGCAATAAAAGCCACACTTTTATTCCATAGGCTGGGAGCCTCACTATACAGCTGTTGCAAGAGCACATTTTTCACAGGCTGTTCACTGGTTTCAAAAACAATGATTGATAGGCAGCTTACATTTCTTCAATTCAACCATTATTGGGTTCAAATACACATTTAGATTTGTGAACAGCCATCCACAACAACCATAATCCGTGAAGCGTAAACAGCTAAATGAGAGAGCTGCAGTGTGAATCACATCAATGCGCTATGTAGATACGTAATATCCGTATCGCCGTAGACTACACCACTGCTGTCGTCTTTACCTCCAAGCGTTTATCCAGGTTGGATAATCGTTAAATGCCGACAGCAGTTGCACCAATGGAAGACATAGCTTGGACTGTAGCCTACAAAAACCTATTCCTGCTCTTTTCCCGCGATCCATCAAACACATTTGGTGTGTCATCATTGTGGTCTCTGACTTGTGGTCAGACTCGCTCAGGTGGAACAAATTTAAATTTGTGCCATTTTTCAATGCTGATTTGAATGTCATTGACAAAACAGAGACGTGTCAAATATGTTTTTTTTCTCGCAAACATCACTTCTGAATTTCAAAGTTATCCCCGAAGTAATTGTCTAGTTTTTAAAAAGTATCTGTAATCTGATTACAATATTTTTTCTGGTCATTTAACGGAGTACAGTTACCGGTCTTTTGTAATCCATTACACGTAAAATATTACATGTAATCTGTTACTCCCCAACCTCTGCTTTTTATGTCATGTCTTTATTTCATGTCTTCTCATCTGTTACTTCCTTTTCTTGTAAATATATGATTCATGAATGAATGTACTCACTGTATCGCTATTTAATTAAAGATATAATATGATATATTTTTAAGTGATAAAGTAAAAAATGCAAAATCCGAACAACTTTTTCATTTGCCTTCTTCATGCAATAATGGCATTATAGAGCCGTGAATAAGTATTTGGCACCTTTATTTTGGCAATTTTTTTATACCGAATGTTATGAGATTTTCAACCAAATATTATAATTTAAAAAAATCTTTATTTAACTAGGCAAGTCAGTTAAGAACAAATTCTTATTTACAATGACTGCCTACCGGGGAACAGTGGGTTAACTGCCTTGTTCAAGGGCAGAACAACTGATTTTTACCTTGTCAGTTCAGGGATTTGATCCAGAAACATTTTGGTTAATGGTCCACTACTTTAACCACTAGGCGACCTGCCGCCCCAAAAACATGATAAAGGGAACCTGAGTTTTATTTTTTAATTTTTTTTTAAGATACTTATTTTATTTATTAAATTAACAAAGTTTTGCAAAGCCCAATTCCCCTGTGTGAAAAAGTAATTTCCCCCTTAATAAATGGTTGTGTCACCTTTAGCTACAATGACTGCAACCAAATGCCGGAGAAGAGAAGCAGGTACAGAGAGTAGAACATTTCATATGGAACAGACAAACAGTTCTGTCTTGCCGATACACGGAAAACCCAGCCAGGTCCTGATGCAGCAAAGCAAAGCAAATCCCCAAACCATCTCGTCCAAAACCATCCGCCCTTGACTCAAGTAAACATTGCATTCCACAGTAAGAACCTTTCACCAATGAACAAGCATGGTGGTGGCGGTGTGATGGTTTGGGGATACTTTGCTGCCTCAGGACCTGGACGACTTGCCTTAATAGAAGGAATCATGAATTCTGCTCTGTATCAGAAAATTCTACAGGAGAATGTCAGGCCATCCGTCGGTGAGCTGAAGCTAAAGCGCAGCTGAGTCATGAAGCGAGACAATTATCCAAAAACACACAATCAAGTCTACATGAAAATGGCTAAAAAGCAACACATTTGATGTTTTTGGAATGGCCTAGTCCAGACCTAATCCCAATTGAGATGTTGTGGCAGGACTTGAAATGAGCAGTTCATGCTTGAAATCCCACCAATGTCGCTGAGTTAAAGCAGCTCTGCATGGAAGAGTGGGCCAAAATGCCTCCAAAGCGATGTGAGTCATTATAGCTAAAGGGGACACAACCAGTTATTGAGTGTAAGGCAATTACTTTTTCACACCGGGGCATTGGGTGTTGCATACCTTTGTTTATTAAATAAATTAAATAAGTATTGTTGTGTTAATTGTTCACACAGGTTCCCTGTATTAGATAGTAGGTTTTGGTTGAAGATCTGATAACAGTCAGTGTCAAAAATACGCAAATGTAGAGAAAATTAGGAAGGGGACAAACACTTTTTCACAGCACTGTAAGTGTCGATATGACAGCAGTCGAAAATAGTCCCTTATTGTCAGTTATTGGACACATTATTCATGGCCTCACTTGTGCTTTCAGTATGGTGTGCGTCTTCACGCAATGGCATCCGTTGGATCTCATTTAGCTGTTATCCCTTGTCCTAACCGTTGAGACAAATCTTCGTCACATTCACTTGCTTGCAACACTTCCCACAAACACGGCACTTGCAGGTGACATGGGTGTTCCGAGTGCCTCTGCCCACCACACACAAAAAATGGCCCGCCCTGTTCGTCATTCACAATTGGTGATTACATAACAATGCATTGTTCGCTTCCCCTTCGCTCATCAACTCACCCATCATACTTCACTGATTTCATCTGTTGTTTTATGTGTGAAATTTGTTCTGATATAGCTTAGGTTCAGTTTCTAGGCAATTATCAGAGTGATTATCAACTGGGCAGGGCACCTTCAACTGTCGGGAGTAGGAGGGGCAGCGGGGAAAACCATTCAAAAGTGACATATCCTCCTAAAACTGGTTATAACACCAGTTCTGTTTGTGATGTTAAGATTCTAACAACGACAGTGCATTATAGAGACTTATTTAGGAAAACCCAAGTATGGGGGGGGGAGGGGACACACACATGTAAATGAGTTTTGCGTCCACATTATGCTCTGTGCTCTTCTCGTGTTAAAGCTGAGGAGAGAGGGACAACTAAAAAAAACAATTAGGCCACATCATAATCGGCTTCGACATGGTTTTTGTGAAAGCGCCTCCGGGCTTAAGGAGTCATTGTTGTTCTGAAAAACAATTACACCTAGGAGTGGCACACTTTCCTGAGATCACCTGTCTCCTGAACAAGGATTGGGACATACTTTACACACGTCCAAACAAGTCAAGTCAAAGGCTCCATAGACAGCAGGAGGAGTCGCCAGAAGTGCAAGAGGTAGAGTCTATGTGCATAGGCATTATCTGGTTTAGCCTACCACCTGCCCATCACAACTGATTTAGGATTGACTGTTTCTTCCTAAATTATAATTGACAAATTCAACTTGGTCAGTTGGTTGAAGCTAGAATCCTTAGTTGCTACCTTCATTTTCGTACTTAACAATGAATTATATGTACCCATTGATTCTTGAAGAATATGAATTATAAATGCAGTGCATTTATAGGTCGCAATTCAATGGCTCAAACACGAGACGTATGTGGCAGGGTCTACAGTCAATCACGGATTACGAAAAGAAAACCAGCCCCATCGCGGACATCGACGTCCTGCCCCCAGACAAACTAAACAACTTCTTTGCTCGCTTTGAGGACAATACAGTGCAACTGACACGGCCCGTTACCAAGCCTGTGGGCTATCCTTCTCCGTGGCTGACGTGAGTAAAACATTTAAACGTGTTAACCCTTGCAAGGCTGCCGGCCCAGACGGCATCTATAGCCACATCCTCAGAGCATGCACAGACCAGCTGGCTGGTGTGTTTACGGACATATTCAATCAATCCATATCCCAGTCTGCTGTCCCCACATTCTTCAAGATGGTCACCATTGTTCCTGTTCCCAAGAAAGCTAGGGTAAATTAACTAAATGACTATTGTCCCGTTGCACTCACTTCTGTCATCATGAAGTGCTTTGAGAGACTAGTCAAGGATCATAGCACCTTCACCCTACCTGATACCCTAGACCCACTCCAATTTGCTTACCGCAAATAGGTCCACTGACGATGCAATCACCATAACACTGCCCTATCCTATCTGGACAAGAGGAATCCCTATGTAAGAATGCTGTTCATTGACTACAGCTCAGCATTTAATGCCGTAGTACCCTCCAGAATCGTCATTAAGCTCGAGACCCTGGGTCTCAACTCCGCCCTGTGTAACTGGGTCCTGGACTTTCTGACCCCAGGTGGTGAAGTTAGGAAACAACATCTCCACTCCACTGATCCTCAACACTGGGGCCCCACAAGGGTGCGTTCTCAGCCCTCTCCTGTACTCCCTGTTCACCCATGACGGTGTGGCCATGCACACTTCCAACTCAATCAACACGTTTGCAGATGACACTACAGTGGTAGACTTGATTACCAACAACGACGAGATGGCCTACAAGGAGGAGGTGAGGGCCCTTGGAGTGTGGTGTCAGGAAAAATAACCTCTCACTCAACATCAACAAAACAAAGGAGATGATTGTGGACTTCAGGAAAAAGTAGAGGGAGCAGCCCCTCATCCACATCGACGGGACAGTAGTGAAGAAGGTGGAAAGTTTGAAGTTCCTTGGCATACACATCACGGACAAACTGAAATGGTCTACCCACACAGACAGCATGGTGAAGAAGGTGCAAAAGCGCCTCATGAGGCTGAAGAAATTTAGCTTGTCCTCTAAAACACTCACAAACATTTACAGATGCACAATCGAGAGCATCCTGTATCACCGCCTGGTACGGCAACTGCACCCCCCTATACCGCAAGCCTCTCCAGAGGGTAGTGAGGTCTGCACAACGCATCACCAGGTGCAAACTACCTGCCCTTCAGGACACCTACAGCACCCGATGTCACAGGAAGGCCAAAAGATCATCAAGGACAATAACCACCCGAGCCACTGCCTGTTCCCCCCGCTATCATCCAAAAGGTAAGAAGGCGAGGTCCGTACAGGTGCATCAAAGCTGGGACCGAGAGACTGAAAAACAGCTTCTATCTCAAGGCCAGCAGACTGTTAAACAGCCATCACTACCATAGAGGGGCTGATGCCAACATACAGACTCATATCTCTGGCCACTTTAATATATGGACTTAATAAAGGTATCACTTGTCACTTTAAATAACGTCACTTTAATAATGTTTACATATCCTACATTACTCATCCCATATGTATATACTGTATTCTATACCATCTACTGCATCTTGCCTATGCCGCACGGCCATCGCTCATCCATATATTTATATGTACATATTCTTATTCATCCCTTTACATTTGTGTGTATAAGGTAGTTGTTGTGAATTTGTTAGATTACTTGTTAGATATTACTGCATGGTCGGAACTAGAAGCACAGGCATTTCGCTACACTCGCATTAACATCTGCTAACCATGTGTATGTGACCAGTAAAATGTGATTTGATTTGCTCTCAGTTCAACTGTTGTACCCCATCAGAACCCAAAAGAGAAGCTTTTTTTTACCCCAATGTTTGTAAACAAAGCAAATGTAAACAAACACTGTATAGCTTCGAAACTACAATGTTGATATCGTGAATGATCAGTTGTTGCATCCATAGATCCATGTCTATGAATTTGAGAGTGGTTCAATTTCTCCAGGCCCATTCCTCAGCTTTTACCAAAACAGAGGAGGGGTTGAGGGCTTTGTTATTGTTTCAACTACAGATTCCAGCTTTAAGGGCTTAAAAGAACAATCTGTGCAGGCTGGCATTAAAAGCATTACAAGGATTGTGGTCAGACAAGCATGGCCTTACACAACCACAAAACTGGAGAGAGCAACTTATTTGCTAGATGAAGGAGTGTCAGATAGTAGTTTTAGAGTTGTGTGATTGGTCCCTCAATAACCTTGATACTGTAGTGTACATACTGGTAGAAATGAACCAATAGGCCTATTCATGGGGGTACATGCGTGTCATTGAATTTGAAATACAGCACACAGAGCAAGTGAACAACTTGACAGCCAGGGGGAAAGAAGACTAAGGCTGCGTTTAGACAGGCAGCCCAATTCTGATATCTTTTCCACTAATTGGTATTTTGACCAATCACAGTAGATGTTTTCACATCAGATCTTTTTCAGAGCTGATCTGATTGATCAACAGACCAATTAGTGAGAGAAGAAAATCGGGCTGCTAAAATGTCTGCTGTTTGTCACTGGGGCTGTCTGCTTAGACCTGACAAGACACCCTGAAGGTCTGAAAGTGGTTTACGGAGGTCAGTGAGTAAAATGGAGCAATTATACTGTCTGTCCGCATCCTTTGAAGCCTAGTGCGTTCACAATGGCTCAAATCCACAGTTCAGTTCAGTTAAATTCACAGAGCTAATGTGAGCGTACACCGTATAGAAGGGATCCCCTACCCCAACCCAATTGGCCAAAAGTAATCTTTCAATCATTTTAGATGATTCCATTTCATGTGGCCCACGCGTGGTTAAGACAGCCTTAATTAAAACCGTCTTAATGATAAATGACAGTATGTTGAGAAAACACATCCGATCATGGGAACACTTTAAATGTGTGTTGTAATGAGTGTTGTGCGGCACAAAGTGTGCATGAATGATGTCTGTCTGTTACTGTTTTCGCCTAGAGGACACAATACCTTATTCCATTTCCCCATCAGGTAATGAACTGATGCACAGATGAGGAAGCCATGTGGGCTTGAAAAGAACTGCTAAGTACTTAGCCACTGGGCACAGATATCAATTCAACGTCTATTCCACGTTGGTTCAACATCATTTAATTGAAATGGCGTGGAAACAACGTTGATTCAACCAGTGTGTCCATTGGGTAGTAGTTCAGTAGCCATCTGTCAGTACGCCGTGTCACTCACGAACAGGCGGAAAGTGTAGGGACGTGACAGGGACCTCCATCACACCTGTGTGAAGGCCACTGAAATGAAAGCATGTCGACAAACCAGCTAACATCAACCCACTCTGACCTTGAAAATAATCACATGATAGAGAGAGAGAGAGACAGGGAGGGAGACAGGGAGGGAGGGAGACAGGGAGGGAGGGAGGGAGGGAGGGAGGGAGGGCAATTACAGTAAAGATACTCTCAGCCCTTCAAATTCAACTTGCTTTCAAAGCCAGTTCCACTGCATCTTTTCATTGTTCCCCTCGAACCAGGGACTGGTTTAGACCTGGGACACCAGGTGTGTGCAATTCATTATCAGGTAGGACCGAAAACCAGCAGGCTCCAGATCTTCTAGTGTAAGAGTTGAATAACCCTACTCTAAGCTATGCTTGGGTAACTTTCAAAAATGCGGCAAAACCTGTAAGCATTAAAACCAAAGGGGGAATTACAGGTCTAAAATAAACAACTATTTTTTAAAAATTGGGCAAAGCTATGATTATGAGGGTGGGGATGGGGAATGTGCTCCTCTCCAATCTTGTTCCCCTGAAAGGCTATTCATGTTTTTTGATTGGAACATCGTACAGCGGTTTTCATTAGAAAGTACATATTGTTCTGAATGGACCAGGTGGCTCCCTTGGAAAAGCTCATGTCCTTTCATTACCTGTTTTGTTATTTCTCATTGAGGCCCACAAGTACTAATTTGAGGCTATTGGCGATTTGATATATATTTATTTCTGCATTGAGGATTGCCAACATTGAACTACAACAGAGAAAGCTGTTTGTTATTTGTATATGTGTTTATTATGGATTCCCCATTAGCTGCTGCTACTCTTCCAGCAGTCCGAGAACATTTTTCAAACATTACAGTACCTTCATTAAATAATTCACAACACACTGAGTGTGTGCCCTCAGGCCCATACTCCACTACCATATATCTACAACGCAAAATCCATGTGTACGTGTGTGTATAGTGCGTATGTTATCATGTGTGTGTATGCATGTGTCTGTGCCTATGTGTGTGTTACTTCACAGTTCCTGCTGTTACATAAAGGTGTATTTTTACCTGCTTTTTGAATCCGATTCTACTGCTTGCATCAGTTACCTGATGTCAAATAGAGTTCCATGTAGTCATGGTTCTATGTAGTACTATTCGCCTCCCATAGTCTGTTCTGGACTTGGGGACTGTGAAGAGACCTCTGATGGCATGTCTTGTGAGGTATGCATTGGTGTCAACACCTCTTACAAAAACAAGTAATGAGTAAGTCAATCTCTCCTCCACTTTGAACCACGAGAGACTGACATGCAGATTGACATTAATAGCTTTAATAAATAGCTCACTAGCTTTAAGCACCAGATGTCAGAGCAGCTCACAGATCACTGCACCTGTACATAGCCCATCTATAAATAGCCCAAACAACTACCTCTTCCCCTACTGTATTTATTTATTTATTTTACTCCTTTGCACACTCATCTACTGACAAATCTACCATTCCAGTGTTTTAATTGCTATATTGTATTTACTTCGCCACCATGGCCTATTTATTGCCTTTACCTCCCTTATCTCACCTCATTTGCTCACATTGTATATAGACTTATTTTTCCACTGTATTATTGACTGTATGTTTGTTTTACTCCCTGTGTAACTCTGTGTTGTTATATGTGTCGAATTGCTTTGCTTTATCTTGGCCAGGTCGCAGTTGTAAATGAGAACTTGTTCTCAACTTGCCTACCTGGTTAAATAAAGGTGAAATAAAATAAAATAAATCAAATTAATGTTAGCTCTCTGTGTACTTTTAAGGGCCAGCCGTGCTGCCCTGTTCTGCCCAGGTCCCTCTTTGTGGCACCTGACCACACGACTGAACAGTAGTCCAGGTGTGACAAAACCAGGCCATGTAGGACCTGCCTTGTTGATAGGGTTGTTAAGAAGGCAGAGCAGCTCTTTATTATGGACAGACCTCCCCATCTTAGCTACTGTTGACTCAATATATTTTGACCATTACAGTTTATAATCCAGGGTTACTCCAAGCAGTTGATTCACCTCAACTTGTTCAATTTCCACATTATTCATTACAAGATGTACAGTAGTTGAGGTTTAAGATTTAGTGAATGATTTGTCCCGAATACAATGCTTAGAGTTTCGGAAATATTTTGGATTAATTTATTTTTTGCTACCCATTCCAAAACTACCTACAACTCTTTGTTGAGTGTTGCAGTCATTTCAGTCACTGTAGTAGCTGACATGTATAGTGTTGAGTCATCCGCATACATAGACACACTGGCCTTACTCAAAGCCAGTGGCATGTCGTTTGAAAAGATTGAGAAAAAAACTTGGGGCCTAAACAGCTACCCTGGGGATTTCCTGCTTCTACCTGGATTATGTTTGAGAGGATTCCATTAAAGAACACCCTCAGTGTTCTGTTAGACAAGTAACTCTTCATCCACATTATAGCAGGGGCTGTAAAGCCATAACACATATGTTTTTCCAGCAGCAGACTATGATCGATAATGTCAAAAGCTGCACTGAAGTCTAACAAGACAGCCCCAACAATCAGCCCCCATTTTATCATCAATTTCTCTCAGCCAATCATCAGTCATTTGTGTAAGTGCCGTGCTTGTTGAGTGTCCTCCCCTATAGGCATGCTGAAAGTCTGTTGTCAATTTGTTTACTGTGAAATAACATTGCATCAGGTCAAACACAATTTTTGCAGAAGTTTACTAAGGCTTGGTAACAGGCTGATTGGTCGGCTATTTGAGCCAGTAAAGGGGGGCTTTACTATTGTTATGTGTCACACGCAGTCACAAACACAAGATCACTTTCTCAAAGTGTAAACAACTGTGTTATTCTGAGGTTATGACGATATAATATATATCAGAACAGAGATTGAAAGATAAGGGATGGAGTGTATTGCGTTTGAATGTTTCATTTTTCCTAAAACAGCTATGAAGGCATAATAACACACAGTACATAGAACTATAAAGGTGTGTTAGTAAGTAATTAATTAGCCTACCCACACAGACATACCATAACCACAGTATGGCAAAGGCTATATAGAAAATGATAACTAAGCATGACCTGCAGCATTCCGTCACATATAATCATACAGCATATTGAACATATAATAGAGTTTGATTTCACAAAAGGTGAAAAGTACATCAGCATCGGTAACCGTTAGGGGCAAGTCATTAGAACAACGGCAGTTTGTGGTTGCTTTCTATTTTACAAGCTAATCATATCATTGCAAATGTCTTATACGCGAGGACATGTCTGTGAAAGCAACTCCATAGAGGGATGGCGAAGACACCACCTGTGCTGGAAAGGTTGTGTTTACGCTCAACATCTGGGAAACACCTAGGTTGTGATTCACACTTTGCACCTGTTGACAAAATAACGGAGACTTGAGTTTGACGGGAGAAGACGTCTAGCGGCCTGTATACTGTACCAACACTGGCCTACGCTAGAAGCCAAACATGAACCCAGTTTTCTGTGTAATTCAGTTAATATCAATGGCATGTCAATTGTTTAAATAAATGGCATGTCAGTCTTTCCGCATGCTGTCTGTGCTAAGTGATCTCAATATTAAGAAGGTGTTCCTAATGTTTGGTATGCTCAGTGTAAATGAATGTGTTTCTGTGTATTGTTTTGGCCATTCCACACATACAGTGGGGCAAAAAAATATTTAGTCAGCCACCAATTGTGCAAGTTCTCCCACTTAAAAAGATGAGAGAGGCCTGTAATTTTCATCATAGGTACACTTCAACTATGACAGACAAAATGAGGAAAGAAAATCCAGAAAATCACATTGTAGGATTTTTAATGAAATTATTTGCAAATTATGGTGGAAAATAAGTATTTGGTCACCTATAAACAAGCAAGATTTCTGGCTCTCACAGACCTGTAACTTCTTCTTTAAGATGCTCCTCTGTCCTCCACTCATTACCTGTATTAATGGCACCTGTTTAAACTTGTTATCAGTATAAAAGACACCTGTCCACAACCTCAAACAGTCACACTCCAAACTCCACTATGGCCAAGACCAAAGAGCTGTCAAAGGACACCAGAAACAAAATTGTAGACCTGCACCAGGCTGGGAAGACTGAATCTGCAATAGGTAAGCAGCTTGGTTTGAAGAAATCAACTGGGGGAGCAATTATTAGGAAATGGAAGACATACAAGACCACTGATAATCTCCCTCGACCTGGGGCTCCACGCAAGATCTCACCCCGAGGGGTCAAAATGATCACAAGAATGGTGAGCAAAAATCCCAGAACCACACGGGGGGACTTAGTGAATGACCTGCAGAGAGCTGGGACCAAAGTAACAAAGCCTACCATCAGTAACACACTACGCCGCCAGGGACTCAAATCCTGCAGTGCCAGACGTGTCCCCCTGCTTAAGCCAATACATGTCCAGGCCCGTCTGAAGTTTGCTAGAGAGCATTTGGATGATCCAGAAGAAGATTGGGAGAATGTCATATGGTCAGATGAAACCAAAATATAACTTTTTGGTAAAAACGCAACTCGTCGTGTTTGGAGGACAAAGAATGCTGAGTTGCATCCAAAGAACACCATACCTACTGTGAAGCATGGGGGTGGAAACATCATGCTTTGGGGCTGTTTTTCTGCAAAGGGATGAATGGGGCCATGTATCATGAGATTTTGAGTGAAAACCTCCTTCCATCAGCAAGGGCATTGAAGATGAAACGTGTCTGGGTCTTTCAGCATGACAATGATCCCAAACACACCGCCCGGGCAACGAAGGAGTGGCTTCGTAAGAAGCATTTCAAGGTCCTGGAGTGGCCTAGCCAGTCTCCAGATCTCAACCCCATAGAAAATCTTTGGAGGGAGTTGAAAGTCTGTGTTGCCCAGCAACAGCCCCAAAACGTCACTGCTCTAGAGGAGATCTGCATGGAGGAATGGGTCAAAATACCAGCAACAGTGTGTGAAAACCTTGTGAAGACTTACAGAAAACGTTTGACCTCTGTCATTGCCAACAAAAGGTATATAACAAAGTATTGAGATAAACTTTTGTTATTGACCAAATACTTATTTTCCACCATAATTTGCAAATAAATTCATTAAAAATCCTACAATGTGATTTTCGTTTTTTTTTCTTCTCATTTGGTCTGTCATAGTTGAAGTGTACCTATGATGAAAATTACAGGCCTCTCTCATCTTTTTAAGTGGGAGAACTTGCACAATTGGTGGCTGACTAAATACTTTTTTGCCCCACTGTACCTGTACTGTGTGGGCAACCAACTATACCTTTGATGTGATGTTTAGAGTACCTGTTAAAGGTCATTGTAATAGTTATATCTCTCTTTCTTTCTCTCTCTCTCTCTCTCTCTCTCTCTCTCTCTCTGTCCTGAATGCCCTCTTGATTCATGTGACATCTCTGTTAACAAATTGGCACTTCCTATTTTAGTTAGAGTTGCCTATTTTACTGTATCCTACATTTCCCGGTGACTACAGAGGGAAAAGTAAACTTTTTGTTGCGGGATTCAGTCGTCGGTCATCTCTTAAAACGCAAGCTTCTATCTTATCATATTCATAACTTGCTCACTTGAGGTTTAACATGCCGTGACAGTTGTCATACTGTAAATGAAAGTGATACAAATTATGGAGGCAGAATGCCAGCTAACTCTCACGCGCACCACACCTTAGTGACCTTATTTAATGAGCTGACTAAGGACACACCTGTTGGATGAATATCTATTCACGTAAATAATTATCTCAATACGCCCTTCAGCCTCTCCCACCTCCAAGGGGGGTATATATTCTGCTACCAGGCTTGAACTGATTCACCACCAACTCTTCAAAGTACCACTCCGGGTTTTGTCATCTCTACATACCCATCATCACAACGTCGCCATGAGTGCTTTATCACTTCGCAGTTATGGAGGCAGCCGAGGCTCATCCTCCATGTCTCTCGGAGGAGGTTACCAGAGTCGCATCGCATCACAGGCACCAAGCGTCTATGGAGGGGCAGGGGGACAGAGTGTCCGCGTATCTTATGCTTCGGGCACCAGGAGCGGTTTTGATCTGTCCAGTGGGCTTGGGGGTGACAATGGCAACTATGGTAGTAATGCAGTGTCAGTCAACGATAAAACTACCATGCAGAACCTCAACGACCGTTTGGCTACCTACCTGGAGAAGGTGCGCTCCTTGGAGACGGCGAATGCCCAGCTTGAGCGTCAAATCCGCGAGTGGTACGAGAAGAAGAAACCGGTCACCAGAGATTACAGCAAATACGAAGCTATTCTTGTCGACCTGCGCAGAAAGGTGAGCATCTTTGGGGCATAATAAATACAGTATATTGCTATATTGAGCGAGATTGATTTGATTTCATCAACCTCACTATTTACTATTGACTTTAGATAACGTTTTCTTTAAGGACAAAAATACAAAAGGAACATTTTTCTACATTTCTACTCTGGCAGAAAACAACATCTATTCTCATATACAATTCAATTAATATTTACAAGACACAAGACATACCCTGAAGTTCATTGACTGGCTGCGTCTATGAAGCTGTCATGTGGCAATGGAAGTGTGCCCTCGGGATGTGCATTTGATTGAGGAATCATACCAAGTTTACAGTAGTGATGGATTATAGCACTTAATTGCCATGAGTCTATTGTCTATTGAAATAAATAATCTACCAAAAAAGGGCTTGGCATGTGAAACCTTCACTTCCATTCAACTTATCTCTCTGTCAACATTTATATTCACACTCATGCCGCCTGCATTACTTCTTTCAAAGGGGAGAGCCGCGATGATGACGCTATAAATGAATCACACCACTGTTCAGTAGCATTTTGTATTATTGCATCTGATGGGATTCTAGTCACGCGTATTACTTTCATTTCCCATTCATAACTGCGTGGCCTTTGCCAGAGATAGGCTACAGTATATCTGTGTGGGTAGGAGGCTAATCAATGACTTACTAACACAATACTATAGCTCTGGTAGGCTTCACCTTATCACACTTTAAGAGTCTCTCATTACAGCTATTCACGATTATGTCTCGGGAGAATGCACCTTCATTGTTTTTGACAATCAAAAGCAAATGATGTAATCATTGTGATAGGCCTGACAGTGTGTAATCGTCTTCCTTTTTAATGTACCATGTACCAACCTATTTTTTTGCTGTTGCCCTGTTCTCAGATCAGTGCTGCCACTCTGAGCAACGCAGGCATCCTCCTGCAGATAGACAATGCCAGACTGGCTGCGGAGGACTTCAAAGTCAAGTGAGTACAAAGGGTCTATAAGATGGAAGGGGCAAACAACTGTTGAATTAACCTTAGAATAATGCTTTAAGTCGGGATTGGAATGGGAACTATACGTCATATATATATCGACTTTAGTCGTGCAACTTTTATACCCTTATTAGAGTATGAAGCCACTCCTAGTGTGACATTACACGAAGGTCAACGTGTCCACGACGTGATGCTCAATGTCACATTACTGTACACCTTAGGAACATCATCAGCGGTCGACTGCACGTAAAGCTGGTCTGACTCGTTTTTCTGCCGTTTGGTATGTTTACTGTTGGCGGGAACTGTTAATAATGCTGGTTAACTCACATGCACCGTTTGTCCTTTTCCCCTCTGGAAAGGTTTGAGAATGAACTGGTTATGCGTCAGTCGGTGGAGGCGGACATCGCTGGACTGAGGAAGGTTCTGGACGAGTTGACCGTGTCCCGGTCAGACCTGGAAATGCAGATTGAGGGGCTGAAGGAGGAGCTGGTCTACCTCAAGAAGAACCACGAGGAGGTGGGTGTCCCTCAGGGTTCTGTTGGGGCCTTGGAAGCCCTCTTTTATCATACCATATCCCCAAGAGTCATGGCAATAGCAATAGCAAGACCTCCCCACATTTCCAAATTCTTACATATTTTACCTAGATGAAAACAATGTGGTTGTGAGAGACAAATGGAGTTGTCAGAGACATAATTCATTCTCATCACATGCCAAGCAGTATTGTCTTTGGCTGTATCAATGACAATGCAAACAACAGATCAAACAGACCTTGTTTGGAGTGTCTGCGCTGTCTCTGTTTGGGTAGCTTTAAAGCTGTCAGCAAATTTGTCACAAGCCCTGCAGCAGTATGGCATATAGCTGTTAAAACCACACTTGAGATCACATGGTGGCAAGTCCTATTTCCTGTTGGATATACTGACTGTAGGACGGTTGTACAGGATGTCAGAGAAGCTGACGGAAATACACCATGAACACTGTAACTAGGTCATGAAAGATGTTGACCGTTTGTGGCACCCAAGTACCTAATTGATTTGTCATGTGGTTGAACATGAGACACCAGTGCACCTCACCTGTTTGTGACCCAATTTGACGCCTGTCTGTAATTGTGCTAGACAATTTCCTGTCTGGGACAGTAAAAGTTGTATCTTATCTTACCCGGTGACAGCCTACCCAGTGGCAACCTCCATTTGCCTCTCACCTGGTGCTGACCATAGTTGACCTCTGTCATCCCTCTGTGGCCCTTATAGGAGATTGCTGCCATGCGGGCCCACATGAACGTCAGCTCGGTGAACGTGGAGGTGGACGCAGCACCCCAGCAGACATGGCCAAGATAATGGAGGAGATCCGTACTCAGTACGAGGGCATCGCCGAGAAGAACCGCCGCGACATGGAGACCTGGTACAAGGGCAAGGTGAGGAGAACGAGAGCCCAACCTTGTCAAGGGAGAACCTCTTGATCCATCTGTTCTGTTTTAGATCATATGAAAATGGCTTAGTGCGTCTTAAGGTAGCCTAGTGGGTAGAGCGCTGGACTAGTAACCTGAAAGGTTGCAAGATCAAATCCCCCGAGCTGATAAGGTAAAACATCTGTCGTTCTGCCCCTGAACAAGGCACTGTTCCTAGGCCGTCAGTGAAAATAAGATTGTGTTCTTAACTGACTTGCCTAGTTAAATAAAGGTAAAATATCAGACCATAGATAATTCATTTTGTGCATATGTTCCTTCTGTCCGTCCCAGTTTGATGATCTGAACAAGGTGGTGACCAGCAGCACAGAGACCCTGGAGACGTCCCGCAGTGAGATCAACGAGCTCAAGAGGACCCTGCAGGCCCTGCAGATCGAGCTGCAGTCCCAGCTCAGCCTGGTGAGCAAACAAATACCCCCTAACGTCACACCCCTCTCTGCCTCCTGGTTGTTGCTAGACGTATGAGTTAGAGCTAGAATAGGGTGTAATTACTGTCGCAGATTACTCGGGATTCGGAAATGCATGACATTTACAAGATTAGGGCCTTCAGTTAAACAGTGCAGTACAACTGACACCTCGTAGTAAAACCATCATCATTTAGACCTCATAAATACATGCCTACCCTACGGTTTACACATGAGTCCTCAGATTTCCCTTTTAGAAACGGAATATGATGGATTGGTTCTAGAGAGAGAAGCAATCAGTCAACTCAGAGCTTTGTAATGATCACAATAATAATAATACATTTCATTTTTGACAAGCTCTTCGATTGATGGATAGATGAAGTGAAGTTGAAGTGAAGTTGAGGATAACCATTTTTTTTTATACACCACAGCTGTGATCCTCAAAACTGAATTCTTAAAAACACGTGCTCACCAGGAACTTCACCTCAATCATGCACTGATGTCAGTGCGGGCAGTCGAGACTTGGCCTAAATCAACACCACTTGTTGAATCGTCTGAAGTCTTTAACCCTTCCTCTTCCTCCCTCTCTCCCTGTAGAAATCAGCCTCGGAGGGCCAGCTGAATGAGACTGAGTCCCGCTACAGCATGCAGCTGGACCAGCTCCAGGGCATGGTCAACAGCCTGGAGCAGGAGCTGGGTCGCATGAAGACGGACATCGAGAGGCAGGCCGGCGAGTACCGCATGCTCCTGGACATCAAGACCCGGCTGGAGATGGAGATCGCCGAGTACAGGAGGCTGCTGGACGGAGAGGATGTCGGGTAAGGAGAGGAGAGCAGGGTGCAGATCTCTAATTTGCATACCCAATGGGATTTACATGGGCCTCACATACCCAATGTAAATGATAAATGGACGTTTACATACCCAATTACAAATCAACCCCTAGCCTGTTAGCCTTTCAGTATCCCCTACACCTTTGACACATAACCACCAGCTGTAGGCACTTTTGATCTAAAATGATTGGATACGTGCAAGAACTATGGTTGTGAATATTACTAGAGGGCAAGATGAAGCAGTCATCATTATGCTAATGACCTACAGTAGCCTATCAAATCGTTACAGATCTACAAGAAGTGCCCAGGGGAAGGGGCCAGGGGTCGATTTGGAACTGGGCAATAGAGACTGTTACAGAGTAGAGAGATCAATGTAGAGTTGTTCAATAGGAAGGTGCTTAACACTTTGACTATCTTCTGCCCTCCAGGAGAGCTGTCATCACCAAGAAGGTTGAGATTATTGAGGTCAAGAAACGTAAGTAGAGCGAGACCCTTTTCTATCACATCAAATCCCATATTGATTGAACCCAGCAGTAGAAATTGTGAAACACTCTAGAACACAAAGGATTTGGTTGATTTGAAGGTGCTAAGGTGCCAATCTGTTCTCATGGTTCTGTGCTTCTCCTCATTAGCTATGCCCAACACTAAGTGTACTTACTAACGGTTATGTGTCCCTACTTTGTAGCTGAGCCAGTGGTGACAAAGAGAGTGAGGATGGTGATCGAGGAGATCATCGATGGAAAGGTTGTCTCCCGTACAGAGGATGTGGACATGGAGGTGGCGAACAAATAGTTCCCTTACCCAATCAAACCCACCTGTCAGTAAAAGCCTGGTTCCACCTGCGGCTAAAAGGAATACCAAGAATGTTCAAATGTTATAATCTCCTCTGGATTGCATTGCTCTGGTGTTGCCTGTATGCTCGTTGAATGTACAGAACCGTGCAATCTTTCATAAATGGACCATATTTGATATTTAAGTTGACAAAACAAACATGCTTTTGAATGTCCTTGTTGATGATGTGATAATGACAATGTGTGACGTTTGGTTGAATTGTCCCAAATGACATAATAAAAGATGTTTCAGTATCTACCGCATTTGATCATTGTCTATTTGTCTTGAGCATGATCTCTCAAATCATTTCTCCTCTCAGTCCACTGTCTTGTCATTGGGAAGTAACATTGTTCAAAAGGGGATGGTGAACATGATCAAATATCAAGGAACATTTAAAGAGAGCATTTTATGTCAGTCTATTTTATATTGTATGAATTTATTTGCAAATTATGGTGGAAAATAAGTATTTGGTCACCTACGAACAAGCAAGATTTCTGGCTCTCACAGACCTGTAACTTCTTCTTTAAGAGGCTCCTCTGTCCTCCACTCGTTACCTGTATTAATGGCAGCTGTTTGAACTTGTTATCAGTATAAAAGACACCTGTCCACAACCTCAAACAGTCACACTTCAAACTCCACTATGGCCAAGACCAAAGAGCTGTCAAAGGACACCAGAAACAAAATTGTAGACCTGCACCAGGCTGGGAAGACTGAATCTGCAATACGTAAGCAGCTTGGTTTGAAGAAATCAACTGTGGGAGCAATTATTAGGAAATGGAAGACATACAAGACCACTGATAATCTCCCTCGACCTGGGACTCCACGCAAGATCTCATCCCGTGGGGTCAAAATGATCACAAGAACGGTGAGCAAAAATCCCAGAACCACACGGGGGGACCTAGTGAATGACCTGCAGAGAGCTGGGACCAAAGTAACAAAGCCTACCATCAATAACACACTACGCCGCCAGGGACTCAAATCATGCAGTGCCAGACGTGTCCCCCTGCTTAAGCCAGTACATGTCCAGGCCCGTCTGAAGTTTGCTAGAGAGCATTTGGATGATCCAGAAGAAGATTGGGAGAATGTCATATGGTCAGATGAAACCAAAATATAACTTTTTGGTAAAAACTCAACTCGTCATGTTTGGAGGACAAAGAATGCTGAGTTGCATCCAAAGAACACCATACCTACTGTGAAGCATGGGGGTGGAAACATCATGCGTTGGGGCTGTTTTTCTGCAAAGGGACCAGGACGACTGATCCGTGTAAAGGAAAGAATGAATGGGGCCATGTATCATGAGATTTTGAGTGAAAACCTCCTTCCATCAGCAAGGGCATTGAAGATGAAACGTGTCTGGGTCTTTCAGCATGACAATGATCCCAAACACACCGCCCGGGCAACGAAGGAGTGGCTTCGTAAGAAGCATTTCAATGTCCTGGAGTGGCCTAGCCAGTCTCCAGATCTCAACCCTATAGAAAATCTTTAGAGGGAGTTGAAAGTCTGTGTTGCCCAGCAACAGCCCCAAAACATCACTGCTCTAGAGGAGATCTGCATGGAGGAATGGGCCAAAATACCAGCAACAGTGTGTGAAAACCTTGTGAAGACTTACATATTATATATAACAAAGTATTGAGATAAACTTTTGTTATTGACCAAATACTTATTTTCCACCATAATTTGCAAATACATTCATTAAAAATCCTACAATGTGATTTTCTGGATTTTTCCCCCCTCATTTTGTCTGTCATAGTTGAAGTGTACCTATGATGACAATTACAGGCCTCTCTCATCTTTTTAAGTGGGAGAACTTGCACAATTGGTGGCTGACTAAATACTTTTTTGCCCCACTGTATATTTCATTTCATTCAATTTCATCCAACCATTTAACATGCTCTTTCACCAATGCACATTAGATGATAGTATGACTCAGTATGAGGTCAATTAACAAACCAACACGGAAAATTAAATAGGCAGCGAACTCTTTATGCAATTCCTTTAAAGAAGCATAATCCTGAGACATTGTCAAAAGAGGGTTAGTCTAATGGGAGTGGATCATGGCCCTGTACAGATAGCACCTTTGGCATCTATAAAGATGAGATAATCTATAAAGTTTGATCTCGACTGACGACACTGAAGCAGTCAACTCCAATCAAATATATGATTTGAGGTCACAGTCTGAATTCCCCAAACAAATCACTTGAATTACAGATGATCACAAAGATACTGGAGTCAAGAAAAAGGGAGTTAAGAACAACTCAATTGAAAGGTTTCACTTTGTTCCCAAGGATGGGAAGGAACTGACTTAATAAAAACATTGTAATGGTGAAGTCTTATTGGGTCAGGGTGGGACAAGCTCAGAAGAAAGCCAGCAGTGGGATGCAGGATGTTATGCTGCTGGTGTTTCAGAATATACCATACTTGATCATTGTGTATATGTTTTGAACATGATCTCTCAAATCATTTCTCCTCTCATTCAGCTGTGTGCCACCAGATGGCAGCAAGCACTTCCTACTATATGAAAGTTAAACTTAGTCTTGGTTTTGATTTTCAATGGTGCCAAGAACAATATCAAATGGTGGCATTCTGAGAGGGCTTTAGAGAACTCCAACATCATCACACCAGATATTTATGGGACCGGCGCTATAAGTGTTTTTCCAAAATGTGGTTGTTCTTCTTGCAGGGGAAAACGTGTTTTCATATCTACAGTTCATCCACATAAAGATTCAAACAATCGCAATCTCACCAACCTTAGACTAACATCAGGGCTGTAACCACATATGAGGTCCCGACCTTGGTCATTTTCTTCTAATTTAAAAAGATAAATAATAAAATATATACAGTACCAGTAAAAAGTTTGGACATACAGTGGCAAGAAAAAGTATGTGAAACCTTTGGAATGACCTGGACTTCTGCATAAATTGGTCATAACATTTGATCTGATCTTCCTCTAAGTCACAACAATAGACAAACACAGTCTGCTTAAACTAATAAACACAAACAATTATACATTTTCATGTGTTTATTGAACACACCTTGTAAACAGTCACAGCGCAGAGTGGAACAAGTATGTGAACCCTTGGATTTAATAACTGGCTGACCCTCCTTTGGCAGCAATAACCTCAACCAAACATTTTCTGCAGTTGAGGATCAGACCTGCACAATGGTCAGGAGGAATTTTGGACCATTCCTCTTTACTGAACTGTTTCAGTGAAGCTATATTCTTGGGATGTTTGGTGTGAACTGCTCCCGAGGGCGGCAGGGTAGCCTAGTGGTTAGAGCGTTGGACTAGTAACCGAAAGGTTGCAAGTTCAAATCCCCGAGCTGACAAGGTACAAATCTGTCGTTCTGTCCCTGAACAGGCAGTTAACCCACTGTTCCTAGGCTGTCATTGAAAATAAGAATTTGTTCTTAACTGACTTGCCTAGTAAAAAAAAAAAAAAAAAAAAAATTGGGTTGAGGTCAGGACTCTGACTGGGCCACTCCAGAAGGCGTACTTTCTTCTGTTGAAGCCATTCTGTTGTTGATTTACTTCTGTGTTTTGAGTTGATGTCCTGTTGCTTCAATTGGCGGACAGATAGCCTTACATTCTCCTGCAAAATGTCTTGATAAACTTGGAAATTCATTTTTCCGTTGATGATAGCAAGCTGTCTAGGCCCTGAGGCAGCAAATCAGCTCCAAACCATTATGCTCCCTTCACCATACTTTACGGTTGGGATGAGGTTTTGATGTTGGTGTGCTGGCCCTCCATGAGGGCTCTCTATGGTCAGGGCGTGACACAATGCTTCTTGTGAATAGCAAACTCAAATTTTGTGAGTGTTTTTTTATAGGGCAGGGCAGCTCTAATCAACATCTCCAATCTCGTCTCAATGATTGTACTCCAGGTTAGCTGACAGATTAGCAGGTGTTACGGTTTTCTTGCGGTGAAGGAGGGTTGTTCTTTATTTTACTATTTTCTTTATTGTAGAATAATAGTGAAGAAATCAAAACTATGAAATAACACATATAGAATAATGTACTAGGCAAAAAGCTTTAAACAAATCAAAATATATTTAATATTTTAGATTATTCAAAGTAGCCACCCTTTGCCTTGATGACAGCTTTGCACACTCTTGGCATTCTCTCAACCAGCTTCAACATTCTTGAAGGAGTTCCCACATATACTGAGCACTTGTTGGCTGCTTTTCCTCCACTCTGCCGTCCAACTCATCCCAAACAATCACAATTGGGTTGAGGTCGGGTGACTGTGAAGGCCAGGTCATCTGATGCAGCACTCCATCACTCTCTTTGGTCAAATAGCCCTTACACAACCTGGAGGTGTGTTTTCGTCTATTGTCCTGTTGAAAAACAAATGATACACCCACATGATAGTCATTGCAGAATTCTGTGGTTGCCATGCTGGTTAAGTGTGCCTTGAATTCTAAGTCAATAACAGACAATGTCACCAGCAAAGCACACCCACACCATCACACCTCCTCCTCCATAGTTCATGGTGGGAACTACGCACGGGGAGATCATCCGTTCACCTACTGTGTGTCTCACAAAGACACAGCGGTTGGAAACAAAAATATTCAATTTGGGCTCATCAGACGAAAGGACAGATTTCCACCAGGCTAATGTCCATTGCTCGTGTTTCTTGGCCCAAGCAAGTCTCTTCTTCTTATTGGTGTACTTTAGTAGTGGTTTCCTTGCAGCAATTCGACCATGAAGGCCTGATTCACACAGTCCCCTCTGAACAGTTGATGTTTGTATTTGTATTTGTATTTATTATGAATCCCCGGTAGCTGCTGCCAATGTTTGTGTTGCTTCACAGTCCCCGCTGTTCCATAAAATGTTTTTTTTTAATCAGTTTTAAAAAAAAATCTAATTTTACTGCTTGCGTCAGATACTTGATGTGGAATAGAGTGCCATGTAGTCATGGCTCTATGTAGTACTGTGTGCCCCCCATAGTCTGTTCTGGACTTGGGGACTGTGAAGAGACCTCTTGTGGCATGTCTTGTGGGGTATGCATGAGTGTTCGAGCTCTGTGCCAGTAGTTTAGACAGACAGCTCAGTGCATTCAACATGTCAATACCTATCATAAATAAAAGTAGTGATGAAGACAATCACTCCTACACTTTCAGCCAGGAGAGATTGACATGCATATTATTAATATTAGCTCTCTGTGTTCATCCAAGAGCCAGCTGTGCTGCCCTGTTCTGAGCTAATTGCAATTTTCCTACTTCCTTTTTTGTGGATCTTGACCACACGACTGAACAGTAGTCAAGGTGCGACAAAACTATGGCCTGTAGGACCTAGTGTTGTTAAGAAGGCAGAGCATCGCTTTATTATAGACAGACTTCTCCCTATCTTAGCTACTACTGCATCAATATGTTTTGACCATGACAGTTTACAATCTTGTGTTACTCCAAGCAGTTTAGTCAACTCAACTTGCTCAATTTCCACATTATTCATTACAAAATTTAGTTGAGGTTTAGGGTTTAGTGAGTGTTTTGTTCCGAATACAATGCTTTTAGTTTTAGAAATATTATTCTTTGCCACTCAGTCTGAAACAAACTGCAGTTATTTGTTGAGTGTTGCAGTCATTTCAGTCGCTGTAGTAGCTGACGTGTATGGAGTCGAGTCATCTGCGTACATAGAAACACTGGCTTTACTCAAAGTCAGTGGCATGTTGTTAGTAAAAATTGAAAAAGCAAGGGGCCTAAACAGCTACCCTGGGGAATTCCTGCTTCTACCTGGATTATGTTTGAGAGGCTTCCATTAAAGGACACCCTCTGTGTTCTGTTGGACAAGTAACTCTTCATCCACATTATAGCAGGGCCACATACGTTTTTCCAGCAGCAGACTATGATTGATAATGATTGATAATGTCAAAAGCAGCACTGAAGTCTAACAAGACAGTCCCCACAATAATTTTATCATCAGTTTTCTTCAGCCAATCATCAGTCATTTGTGTAAGTGCTGTGCTTATTGAGTGTCCTTCCCTATAGGCATGCTGAAATTTTGTTGTCAATTTGTTTACTGTGAAATAGCATTACATCTGGTCAAACACTATTTTTTCCAGAAGTTTACTAAGGGTTGGTAACAGGCTGATTGGTCGGCTATTTGAGCCAGTGAAGGGGGCTTTACTATTCTTGGGTAGCGGAATGACCTTAGCTTTCCTCCAAGCCTGAAGGCACACGCTCTCTAGTAGGCTTAAATTGAAGATGTGGCAAATAGGAGTGGCAATATATCTGCTATTATCCTCAGTAATTTTCTATCTAGATTGTCAGACCATGATGGCTTGTCATTGTTGATAGACAACAATAATTTTCCACACTGACTTTACGGAATTCAAAAGTGCAATTCTTGTCTTTTATAATTTGGTTCGATATACTTGGATGCGTAGTGTCAGCATTTGTTGCTGGCATGTCATCACTAAGTTTGCTTATCTTGCCAATGAAAAAGTAATTAAAGTAGTTTGCAATATCAGTTGGCTTTGTGATGAACGAGCCATCTGATTCAATAAATGAAGGAGCTGAGTTGGCTTTTTTCCCCCCATCATTTCATTTAAGGTGCCCCAAAGCTTTTTACCATTATTCTTTATATAATTTATCTTTGTTTCATAGTGTAGTTTATTTTTATTTTTATTTAGTTTCGTCACATGATATCTTATTTTGCAGTACGTTTGCCAATCAGTTGCCTGACTTAATTGGCATACCTTTTGCCCCATCCTTCTCAACCATACACTTTTTCAATTCCCACATCAAACCTAGGGGATTTAACAGTTTTTACAGTAATTTTCTTAATGGGTGCATGCTTATTGGGGTGGCAGGGTAGCCTAGTGGTTAGAGAGTTGGACTAGTAACCGGAAGGTACAAATCTGTCGTTCTGCCCCTGAACAGGCAGTTAACCCACTGTTCCTAGGCTGTCATTGAAAATAAGAATTTGTTCTTAACTGACTTGCCTAGTTAAAAAAAAAAAAATAGTAACTGGAATAAGTAGTTTCATAAATGCGTCAAGTGCAACATCTGGTTGCTCCTCATTACACACCACAGACCAGCAAATATTCTTTACATCATCAACATATGAATCACAACTAAACTTATTGTATGACCTCTTATACACTATATTAGGCCCAGCCTTTGGAACTTTGTTTTATCTAGATATGGTTCTTATATTGTGATCACTACCAACTATGGATTTGGATACTGCTTTAAAGGAAATATCTGCGGCGTTAGTAAAAATGTTATCAATACATGTTGATGATTTCATTCCTGTGCTGTTTGTAATTACCCTGGTAGGTTGACTGACAACCTGATCCAGGTTGCAGGCACTGGTTACAGTTTGAAGTTTTTTTCTGAGTGGGCAGCTTGATGAATGCCAGTCAATATTTAAAAGATACTTCTCTGTTGATATCACATACTGTACATTATCGAGCATTTCACACATGTTATCCAGATACTGACTGTTAGCACTTGGTTGTGTAACGGCTGTTGGTGGAAGAAGAAGAGGAGGACCAATGTGCAGCGTGGTAAGTGTCCATATTTAATAGAACAAACTGAACACAACAAAATACAAAAATAACAAAGTGAAATAACAAACCGAAACAGTTCCATGTGGACCACACAGACACAGGAAACAATCACCCACAACTCAAAAGTGAAACCAGGCTACCTAAGTATGGTTCTCAATCAGGAACAACGATTGACAGATGCCTCTGATTGAGAACCATACCAGGCCAAACACAGAAATCCCAAAATCATAGAAAAAGGAACATAGACAACCCACCCAACTCACGCCCTGACCACACTAAAACAACGACATAACAAAATAACTAAGGTCAGAACGTGACAGGTTGTCTATAGCAGCTTCCCAAAATAATGGGCTTTAGGTGAGGCAGATGAACCTGTGGCCATGTTACTTGAACAGTATTTAACATTATACCGTCTCTCTATTTACAGGAATGTGGTTCTGAATATAGACCGCAACCCCGCCTCCGTTGGGATTTTTTGTCTTTTCGTTAGATGTTATAACCATGTATTGCTACCATTGTATCATCAAAGGTATTATCTAAGTGAGTTTCAGAGAAAGTCAGAATATGAATGTCATCTGTTACAAGCAAGTTATTGACTTCATGGACCTTGTTTCTTAGGCTACATATGTTAATATGGGCTATTTTTAGCACTTTTCTGTGTTTCTTGATTGCGTTACTGGGAAGCTTTTCAGAGGTAGACTTTCTCATGTTATTCACATTGGAGCTGATAGTGCAGGGTGAGCTGCGTAAAGTGGTTTTCCCACTATTGCACACCGCCTCAGTGCTAAAAGTGTAACTCTGGTTAAAAGGCTCATGATTACTGCTTACAATAGCTGTAGGATAAACAGATATATTTGGTGCAATTAGGGGTACATCAATTAAATGACTTACATTGTGTTTGCCAATGCCCTGGATCCAATGTGGCAAAGCTGTTTCAGGTCTGTGTCAGTTCCAGGCTCAGCATCTACATGGAGACCCCCATTGCCAGAGGACGCTGAGATGTGTCTGTTACTTGAATCAAATCAAATCAAATGTATTTATATAGCCCTTCTTACATCAGCTGATATCTCAAAGTGCTGTACAGAAACCCAGCCTAAAACCCCAAACAGAAGGCAATGCAGGTGTAGAAGCACGGTGGCTAGGAAAAACTCCTAGGCCAAAACCTAGGAAGAAACCTAGAGAGGAACCAGGCTATGAGGGGTGGCCAGTCCTCTTCTGGCTGTGCCGGGTGGAGATTATAACTTAACATAGCCAAGATGTTCAAATGTTCATAAATGACCAGAATGGTCAAATAATAATAATCACAGTAGTGAATCATCATGCCAGGTAGTCCTGAGGCATGGTCCTAGGGCTCAGGTCCTCCGAGAGAGAGAAAGAAAGAGAGAAAGAGAGAATTAGAGTGAGCATACTTAAATTCACACAGGACACCGGATAAGACAGGAGAAGTACTCCAGATATAACAAACTGACCCTAGCCCCCCGACACATAAACTACTGCAGCATAAATACTGGAGGCTGAGACAGGAGGGATCAGGAGACACTGTGGCCCCATCCGATGATACCCCCGGACAGGGCCAAACAGGAAGGATATAACCCCACCCACTTTGCCAAAGCACAGCCCCCACACCACTAGAGGGATATCTTCAACCACCAACTTACCATCCTGAGACAAGGCCGAGTATTGCCCTCAAAGATCTCCGCCACGGGACAACCCAAGGGGGGCACCAATCCAGCAGGAAGATCACGTCAGTGACTCAACCCACTCTAGGGACGGCATGAAAGAGCACCAGTAAGCCAGTGACTCAGCCCCTGTAATAGGGTTAGAGGCAGAGAATCCCAGTGGAGAGAGGGGAACCAGCCAGGCAGAGACAGCAAGGGCAAACGTTAAACTCTGTGAAGCATTTATTTGGGCTGCAATTTCTGAGGCTGGTACGTATCTGTTCACACTGAGTTTGTTCTGATGTCTTTACTATTAGTCTACAATGTAGAAAATAATAAAATAAAGAAAAACCCTTGAATGAGTAGGTGTGTCCAAACTTTTGACTGGTACTGTATATTTTGTGCACAATAAAGAAAATACATTTCAGGTCCAAATCTACATTTTGCTCACAACATTGATCCAAAGTTCAGAAAAATGATTCTATTCTTGATCTGACTGAGCTCTAATTAAAAAATAAATAATAATAAACCGTGTCTGCAAACATCCATCCACCAAACAACAACAACAAAAAACTCTCGGAGAATGAGTACCAAACCGGTAAATCGTCGTTTATAGAATATGATAGGTCAGTCAGTTAGGTGGCTAGCTGACGGGAAAGACTTCTATTGTAAAAACGGCTAGCTGGAGCTCGTCTGAGCGGTCGGCTGTGAACGCCCTCACCCTCTAGTACTTCATGCTGATATAATTGGTTCTGACTCGCCACAGACTGTTCGGAAAGAACAGTACGGATGCATCTTAGACCAGGACTTTTATTATCTTCATCAACACCGCACACTATATTATTCACACTCGCAGGCAGAAATCATCAGTTTACACAGGATGGACTTGTGGTTCTGACAAGTAAGAACAATTACAAACTGGGTGGTTCGAGCCCTGAATGCTGATTGGCTGACAGCCGTGGTATATCAGACCGTATAGGACGGGTATGACAAAACATTTATTTTTACTGTTCTAATTATGTTGGTAACCAGTTTATAACAGCAATAAACAAACCTCGGGGGTTTGTGGTGTGTCCGCGATGCGTCGTGCATAAGAACAGCCCTTAAATTGGCAATATACGACACACCCTCGTGTCTTATTGCTTAAATATACAATGTTGTAAGCTATGCAAAAAGGAATATCTACATAGGAAATAATGGCATAGGATCTATACAGGGATATTCACATAACAGCATTCACATTTACAGCTGTATATGTACAAACATCTCGCTGGAGAGAGAGAGAGAACTAATTAATTTGACTGAGTTTCAGTTCAAAGAAGGAAATCAGTCAATTGAAATAAACTCATTAGGCCCTAATTTATGGATTTGACATGACTGGTCAGGGGAGCAGCGATGGGCCCACCCACTTGGGAGCAAGGCCCACCCACTTGGGAGCAAGGCCCACCCACTTGGGAGCAAGGCCCACCCACTGGGGAGCCAGGCCCACCTACTTGGGAGCAAGGCCCACCCACTTGGGAGCAAGGCCCACCCACTTGGGAGCAAGGCCCACCCACTTGGGAGCAAGGCCCACCCACTGGGGAGCCAGGCCCACCTACTTGGGAGCAAGGCCCACCCACTTGGGAGCAAGGCCCACCCACTGGGGCGCCGGGCCCACCTACTTGGGAGCAAGGCCCACCCACTGGGGAGCCAGGCCCACCTACTTGGGAGCAAGGCCCACCCACTTGGGAGCAAGGCCCACCCACTGGGGAGCCAGGCCAAGCTAATCAGAATGAGTTTTCCCCACAAAACGGCTTTATTACATACAGAAATATATATATATATATTTTTTAGTATACATGATCTGCAGCAGTACTATTCAGCTACAAATTTAATAAGATAACTAGGCCAAAGGTGATTGCTTCCAGTCAATCACCATAAAGTAGCATTAACCCTCCCAACAATAAACCCGACAACTCACTTCTTCCTAAAAATAAACACACTGATACTTTGGTCGGCAACCAAATCTGCATCATTGTCTAATGACAAAGTAAAAACAGTTTTTTTAGAAGAAATAAACTGAAATATCACATTTACATAAGTTTTCAGACCCTTTACTCAGTTCTTTGTTGAAGCATCTTTGGCAGCGAATACAGCCTCGAGTCTTCTTGGGTATGACGCTACAAGCTTGGCAACCCTGTATTTGGGGAGTTTCTCCCTTTCTTCTCTGCAGATCTGTTCAAGCTCTGTCAGGTTGAATGGGGAGCGTCGCTGCACAGCTATTTTCAGGTCTCTCCAGAGATGTTCGATCGGTGATGATATGTTATGTTTCGTATGGCATGCATTCATTTGTGGATGTCCATCATCTATTTTGTATAATATGTTGCGAATTACAATTCATATAATATGTTAGCACAGCTATTTTTGTTGTTGTTGACGGAATGTTGGTGGAGCGCTTCAGAGATGCATCTCTCCAACAGCATACTGGGGAGGCGCACTGGGAATGGTCAAGAAAAACATTTTGCGCCCCTTTGCCTTTGACAAAGGGGGAACTGCTTATCAAAGGGGTGGCATCAGCGCTCAACTTAAAAGCCCATATGCCACTGGTTGAGAGGAATTGCCTTTGTTTTTGGGCAGAATTATGTGAGGTTCTATGTGTTGTTGTTGGATGTGTATCTTGGTCAGTTTAGCTTAGAAAATGCTGCCCCCTGTCAATCTGCCCCATCAATCTAATCCTGCCTCATGGGCAGGCCGGCCATGTCAGTGTCATTGATTCACAGTGTCGTATTATTGATACTCAGAGTCATATTTTGGCCGCTTTGTTGATGTTTATTACAGACCTATCCTCCTCCTCCACCACCACCACCACCTCCCACCATGAGCCCAGGACATCCAGGGTATGCATTCGGTCCTCCTACACAGCTGCGCCAAGAAGCTTTACTGAGGGGAAATCAGCATCAGGCAGTCCACTCAGTTGTGGCTGAGTTCCCTCAATGCAATGAGGTGATGGGCCTGGTGTTGGGCCTGGAGCCATCCAGGGTAGAGGTCTCCCTGAAACAGAGGGAGCAGCTGAGTCATCAGGGGAGTGGTGGCTTGGTGTGCCTCCCAGCAGCGAGGGCCCAGGCGGAGCCTCTCTACGGAGGCTCCAGCAGTGGCACCGTCAGTGCCACTGTACTCAGTGAGGAGGGTCCCAAAGGTAAATGCATCCAAAATGACAGATCTCACCCAGTGCTCTATCCATCGGTGTACAGTACAACAATTCATAGAAACAAAAATGTCTTAATTTAAGGTTAGGGTTAGGCATAAGGTTAACAGTGTGGTTAAGGTTAGGGGTAAGGTTAGGGGTATGTTTAATGTGATTTTATGACTTAGTGGTTGTGCCAGCTAGTGACCACCCTGAAGAGCTGCCTTCAGTACATGAGTCATCCCAATAAATGCCAACCTGCCTTTAATCATGCTGGTGCCTTGTACTGCCTACAGAGGGTTGAGGTCCATCTGTCCCACTTGTCACAGACCCACGGAGCAGATACGTGGATGTCCTGGGCGAGGAATGGAAGAACAGCCCCATGACTAAATGTCCTGCGGTCCCCAACTGCCCTGCTCAACGCCCGTGGACCTGCTGCTGAGCCTCTCATTGTGAAGGCCAAGACCCGCGGAGAGGGCTTTTGCCGTAAGAAGGAGGCACACCTGCTGGAGGATTCCCCCAAATCTGTAGGAAACCTGCTCTTCATATCCTGTCCAGAAACATTAGTGAACTAATACACATCATCTGTGCATATTTTTCACATATTTTTCACATTTGTAGATGGAAAATGTTTATTGAGTGACAGTTAAAGACAGAGAATGGTAGATGGCTAAAGATTGATTCTCATTCCTATCCATTTCTCTGTCAGATTGTCTGGGATCCTATACTCAACAGGTGGGTGGATACGAAGGTACCACAGGAGGAGGTATGAACTTTCAACTGACCTTTTAAATCAGAGCAAAGCAATTGTATGAACTGTATGTTATTAAATTGCTTTTACTACTCGTTTTAAAATTGTATTGATAGATATTATTTTACAGAGCAAGCCTCTACTACCTCCCTCACCAATTGGGATGTACCCCCCTCCACCAATGGGGGACACAGGCTATCTGGGGGACTCTGGTAGTCTTCCCAAGGCTATCAATATTACAGCAGGTGCCTACATGAGACTTAACTTTTCATACTGCTTCAGCCAATCATGGCTCTGTCTGGTGTCTAAGTTTCCCCCCCTACTTACAGCAGGTCTGTGCGGTGACCCTAACCCCCAGATGAACCCGAGTGGGAACGTAACCGAGGCCCCCAGCCAGTGGCAAACCTGGACCACAGCTGTTCATGACAGTCGGATGGCACCGATGGAAGTCCCACCTGTATTGGCTATAAGTTGTTCTTGCTGTTCTTCTACATGCTTGATAGGCTGGTGAGCTAAGGAAACCTCCTACCTTTTTGATACCCTATTAGCTGGTAGTGGTCAGACTCCCATCAGTGCTTTCACTATGGACCTCCCAGTATGCCGTAAAGTTAGACAGCAGCCTTTCGGTTCACAATCTACAGAATTCAGTCATTCATTCAGTCTACAATCGTATTCATTCACATTTGAGTTGTGTTTAGATGTTTGTAAAAGACAGTGAGGGAGAAAGAGTGAGATACGGTATATTTTCAGAGAATTCCGCATAGTGGAATGGGAACTTTGCCTAAAATTCCATGCCCAAATGTCACCCCAATTCAAGAATGACCCATTAGCTACCAAGCATGAGAACCAAAAAGGCAGTTTTAATCAAAAAGTAGCGGTATTTACGTCCTCTGGATTTGCCGTAAATTGTTGTGGGATAATTAGGAGTGCAGCGATACCTTCCATCCCTGGATCGAAGTACGGAGGTGCATATATATTGGCGTATGGTCGTTTCAAGTAGAACAGCATTTATTATAGTGTAAATGTTTTGACTAGACCTAGAATTATAGGATAGGATCAAAGAATCATAGAATCATAATGCAGCCTATAGAAGCGCAATGACACTATTGTTCCACTAGATGACACCATCCACTTTGGTAAACCACCTTGAACTCAATACAATTAGTGTGAGGCATAGAGATGGATAGACAGCGCACTTGCCACAAAGATAGCGTGTGTCCTCTCTTTCGCTCTCTATGGCTCACACCCATTGTAATGGAGAGAATCCAACACTGGATGTCAGTGTGGTACCACCATGGTACACTAAAATCCTTTTCTGAATCAGTGAATGTGTTAGTCACTAAGGCCAACACCAGTGATTTATGATATTGTAAACATGCCAGAATGAAAGCACACTATAGAAAAGTAGCTAGTTTGTCAAAGTCCCACTGGTCGGTAAGTGCACTGGACTTTTACAAAAGCATTCAAAGTTTGGAAAAATTGAGTCATACTTTCACATGCAGTGCCAACTTGGTTGGAAAATGTGCCTCCCAGCTCACACGCCTTTCTGCCAGTTACTGTAGCAGTGTTATTCACTACTGTCGTTACATCACTGTTAGGTAAACTAGCTCTATAGGCCTACGATTATTTGTACCACATTTGGTTGAACCGGCCAAAAAACAATGTTTATTTTGTGACAAGTATGTTGCATTGTGTACACAGGGCGGTTCCCTGAGGGGAATGCCTGTTTATGGGCCTATGAAGGCAAATGACATTCCACTAACCATAACAGACATATTAATGAAGAACAAATCAAGACAACTGTATACTTACCATCTTCCTTTTTGTTACATGCTTATCTGTATGTCGCACCTGTTTACGATTTACTGTATTAGTCCAGATGAGATGGACATTTGTCTTCTGCTTTTTTCCCCATGCCCTCCGGTATATATACATACACACACACACACACACACACACACACACACACACACACACACACACACACACACACACACACACACACACACACACACACACACACACACACACACACACACACACACATTAGCATTGGAGAGCATGGAGCAGAGGGCATTCACAGTGCAGTACCCAATGAGCAGCTCCCTTGACCAAGTTACATGTTAACATTACACGTTAATGCAAAAACAGAATGATGAATAAATATCCTGGATGGCTTTGCTTTCTGATTATCTCGCCACCAAAAGAGATACATTATCTTATTTTATCAAGGATGTCAAAATGTGTCTTCCTTCCACTATTTGCACAGCAGCTGTGTGTAATCACGGCGGCTCGCTAAATGACGGTGAGCTGTGATTGTTATGTCTCTCTTGACCCCACGCATATCTCACAGCAGTGCAGTAGCTACTGTCTGTAGCATATAGCTGATAAGAACAGGGTGTGGTTGACACTGAGAACCAGTCTGACTGTTGCCTAAGTCAACTGGCTGGTCCCTTACCAGCCACCATTCCTGATGTGTTGTCAACGTTGTCCACCGCAACAACACCCCTTCATAATAGTTGTGAAACAAACTGCTCCCTTGTCATGGCAGTTATTGCGGCACATTTTCTTTTATGGTCGTATGATGAATCACGCCATGATAAGCAAGGAGAGAGACGTGGTGTGATGTCAGTGGCTGTCTATTTTAACGACACACTAGGAATGCTAGCATTGACAGATTTAGTGTTGGGATCCCAAGGTACTGTGTGCAGACCTAAGTCAGAGCCGCGCTGTGGGTTGAAAGTTCACATCCAGTTAGTGCTTTGGCTATCTCGCATTGCCCTTGGAGATGCCCCAGTCCCACTGAGACCTGCATTCCAGTCGTTGTTTTTTTGACTTTCACAGATAGTTATTGAAGTCCCAAGCCAGATACATTTCTACAGATTTCTTGGGATGAGGAGGAGAATGTGTTCCGCTCACTTTTGATACTATGCTGAGCTTTGTCTCACTACTGTACTGTGACGAGAAAAGCACCGTTTCTTCTAGGGATGTTTCAAACCAGGGTGTTTCATGATTACTCTGATATGTACGATCAAAGTATCGTGAACAGAGATTGCACTGGGCAAAAACTGGTTGAATCAACGTTGTCTCCACGTCATATCAACCAACAAATGAACTCTGATGACGTTTGAACGGATGGAAAACTGATTGGATTGACAAAAGTTCCTCAACGTAAGGGAATTTAGTATTTTTGTTTACCTAAATTCAATGACAGGGTGACATTTTTGGTTGATTTCAAGTTGAATTCATGTTAGTTGACACCCAAATGTAAACTAAAACTGGACTTTGAACTGACGTCTGTGCCCAGCGCCCATGTGATGTAAGAGAGCTGGTAATTATTCCTTCAAATTCAATTAAATGAGATGTCATTACAGTCCAAGCCCTGAGTAAGAATTATTGTATTGTGTTGATTGACAAGGAAATGGTCCAAAACATTTCAAATGTCAATCGAAAATACCAACCACATCAGTTCCAGGTAATATGCCAGGTGATCAAAACAAACAAAATGTGGTTGCAGTTTCCCAGCTATAAACAATGTCACCTAAAGCTGATGTCACTCCCCCACCAACTCAAACCTTGGGTTCTGTAATCAAGGCAGCAATTACAGTGTTTTAACAATCCGTGTATAAAACAGGAGAAGATGACATATGATGACAGCAGTTAAACATTTCTTTTGACCACAATGTAAGCTAGGTGGTTATCCAGCACTTCTATGAACTCACCCCATTCTACAAGCAAGAACTGTGTGTGTGTGTGTGTGTGTGTGTGTGTGTGTGTGTGTGTGTGTGTGTGTGTGTGTGTGTGTGTGTGTGTGTGTGTGTGTGTGTGTCGGGGGAGAAGATCAAGGCAGACTCACCAATACAACAACAATAGCAATAACAAGAACAGCCATTTGAAAGGACATTATTTAGAAACAGGCCTGACTATGTATTTTTTTATTCATGTATTGTGGGTTTGTGTGTGTGTGTGTGTGTGTGTGTGTGCATGCATATGTGGTGTGTTTTGTGCAAGGATGTGTGTATGCGTGTGTCTGTGAGTGATTGTGAATTGCAAACATGATCCCCTTGGTTCATTTGTAGGAACTGCAGTTTCTAAATATCCTTTTGATTCTGCTCCAATAGCAGCATTAGTCATCTCAGTATTCCACTAGAGAACTTCTGCAATTCTCATTTATGCACAGCATAGACAGACACACCTACCTACCTGTAAAACATAAACATAGAAAAGTGTGTTCCCACGTCAAACGGACACAGACAAGTACACACCGCTTGTGTCCTCCACCCCCCCCCTCACTCCTGTACCCGACACCTCTGACTCATTCCACTCTACTCAGAGCAAAGTGCAAAGTGCAAAGTGCAAAACAGATACCATCCCTGTCAACAGACTTTCTTTGTTCAGCCGGTCAGTATTTACCTCCTCAGTCAATGTTTTTCCACTTGTCTCTAGGCAACACTGCCACTTGGTGAGGAAGAAACTCTGCATGTTGTGACACTGTGTCAAAATGCTAAAGTATGTGTGAGGGCACAGATTAGTCATCCCGACTCGCTTTTGAGGAGTCATTTTACCGCACCCAGGGTCATATTCGCCGTTCCGTGGTCACGGATCCTGCTCCCTGCTCCTTTCATTCCGTGGTGTTTGAGTACAAGACCTTCAGTAACCTTCAATGTCTCTCACGTTATGTTTTTCCACAATTGAGTTTTCAGCCATTGTCCACAACATCCTGACAACCTCCTGACAACCCCACTGTTATATCTAACACAGAGCCCCGAGAGTATTATGTGGTTGTTATGCTTTTGAATAACTACAGGCAACAGATGGGGGGTGGGGGGGGGACACACAATACAGGCTTATAATGGCATGATAGTCAACTTTTCCAAAAGCTGTCTACCTTATTGAAATAATTTCAGCCACAGAAAATAGCGATTCATATTCACCAGAACATTTATTTTCAGAAACAGGATGGTCACAAACACTCTGATAGCAAATGTTGTTCATTATTCCTACTTTCTCTCATCCTAATTCCACTTCCTGGAACTCCAGTTAGGCTTCCTATGATTGGCGGATATCGTAAAAACAGGTATATTATTGACCTCTCAGGATAAGAGGCATTGCAGTGTTAACAGTACTCCTCAGGTATTGTATTCGACAGCTCTCCTCTTTAGTCGTAACGATGTGTGGTGTTTGCGGGCGTGGGTGTGTTTCTGATAATATTATGCGCTGCCAGTAGAGATGGACATCTAGCTGGAAGAGCGCACTGTTGTGGTTGTGACTGTGGTTTTCGATCCCCCTGCAGAAAGAAAATGAGTTACAACATGCTGATAACCTACTATCACAACCATCATATATTATCATTATAAAGCCATTATATAAAATAGATGTTATTTACCTGAGCCAACAGTTCTGAAAAGACGGATGGTGAAAAGAAATGGAAAAAAACGTGTTAGAGAGTATAGCTATGTCGTATCTGTCTGAAAGACTAATAATAATAACAATGACTAATATGATTATTTGGGCCGTGTTAAATGTATGGACATTTATGGGCATTTCCAATAGATTTGCAAGGTTTACCTGGACTCCTCCCCTTCCAGGAGTCCCCTGTAGGTGGCGATCTCCTGCTCCAGACGGGACTTGATGTCCAGCAGCATCTTGTAATCGTGGCCCTGCGTCTCGATGCTCTGGCGCACCCTGTTTAGCTCCTGTTCCAGCATGTCGATCTGGTTCTGGTAGCCCGAGAGCATGGCGCTGTAGCGGCCATCTGTCTCTCTCAGGGTGTTCTCCATAGCTGCTTTCTGTGTGGCGATAGAGGTGATACAGGGTCAGTAACAGGAAATGCATGTATAGAAATAATGAAAATAAACCTCAAAGCAGCCATAGTTATTGCACTTCAACTTAGATAAGCAAATGTCAACAAACTTCTTCTATTACACCAAGACTATGTTGATGAACACAAATATGCCTGGCACCACCAAGCACAGCGGGGTCACTTCTTGCTTATTTGAAATGAGATACTGAGTTCTATGTATTCCCAGATGTTTCTTTTCTTTAAATGGCCTTTAGTGGAGACTGCTTCGGGGACGACGGCTCATAATAATGGCTGGAGCGGAGCGAATGGAATGGCTTCAAACACAAAGAAACCACGTGTTTGATACCGTTCCCCTGATTCCACTCCAGCCATTACCACGAGCCCATCCTCCCCAGTTAAGGTGCCACCAACCTCCTGTGCTTTAGACCGACATGGAATGTAGCCTTGTTACTGCAGCGGGATGGATTGAGATAGACTTACTGAGTTTGATAAGCCCCAGCTAAGTTTCCATGGGAGTTTGGCTCTGGCTCTGTCACCTCTGCATTCCTCTGGACACACTCATACTCAAGCTGTCTTCCAGATAGGGTGCAGATGCCCGTAAAAAGCGAAAAAACCTCGGCATAACCCTAACCCCCCCCCCCGTGTCCACTAATCCCCCACTTATAGCCTTTTTCCACTGCCCTCCCATTTCCCCTCTCCTACTCCATCTCTCTCCAAGTCCTCCCCCTTTTTCCCTCCCTTTTATCTCGTCAATCCCTTTCAACCGCGTCACACCTCTCTCTTTCCCTTTGTTGAAAGAGAGAAGCTAGACTCCAGAGGATTGGTACAGAGGACGGGGAAATAGAATCAACTGTGTTGCCAAAAGTGGCATGAAGTTGTGTAAAAGCTATGGCCCCAAAACTGTGGTCCGTTTTCAGACGTCAGTGATTCTGGCTCACCATGCTGAGCTGTGACTGCAGCTCGATCTCCAGGCCCTGCATGGTGCGTCTCAGGTCGTTGATCTCCGTTTTGGTGGTCTGGATGATCTCGGTGCTGGTGGCCACCTCCTTGGACAGGTTGGCTGACTGAAACACAAACAAACCAGGGCCGCCATTTTAATCCCGCTGTGGCTCGCTCTCCTGACGAATTTAGACCACAATCTTCAAAATGATTACCGTTAATGACAGTCGGTTACATATTTTGGTTTTGAAGATGTAATTACAAAAGATTATATGTGGGAGACAGTTGGAGAATTTTGCTGAAGTCTGCCATGGTGACGGTTACCTTGTCTGTGAACCATGCCTCCTGGTCACGGCGGTGTTTGTCGATGATGCCCTCGTACTGGGTGCGGATCTCCTCCATCATCCTGGCCATGTCCTGCTGGGGTGCTGCGTCCACCTCCACGTTCACTGTGCCAGTGAGTTGAGCACGCATGGCTGCCAGCTCCTGTGGAATTATGGGAAATGGAGTCACTCTCATCCTCTTACTTTCTATCCAACTTTTAAAAACAATTTATTTTCTATCTATCACTGGGGTGTGTTTATATTGAATAAAATCTCATCACTGAAATGGAAAAATGTGAAGAAAGTGAATTGCCCCCACACCTCTATGTGGTTCTTCTTGAGGTAGGCCAGCTCATCCTGCAGACCCTCGATCTGCATCTCCAGGTCGGACTTGGTCAGAGTGGTCTGGTCCAGTAGGCGACGCAGGTTGGCGATGTCAGCCTCCACCGACTGGCGCATCATCAGCTCATGCTCGAACCTGATTGGTCGGGAGAAAGTGAGGAAGTTATCATGAGACATTTGAATCCAAATTTGTAGATAAGACATGTAGCTTCTCAGTGATTATTTGCTTGTTTGCCTCTTATAACCTAGTGTTGTAATAACTGAGACTATGGAGCTGATTGAGGAAGTGCCCTAACTTGGTCTGGAAGTCATCAGCAGCCAGTTTAGAGTTGTCAATCTGCAGCAGGATGTTGGCGTTGTTGCATGTGGCACCGTTGATCTAAAAGAAAACATGAAAGACTTTCATTGTTCACCATGGTTGAGTCGCAGTTAGTCAACTTGGAAGCTGATAGTATTTCGATACGCTGTTGCATCGGTCCCAAAGCTTGTTGAACACACATTCCAGGAGTAAAAGCATAAAACCTAAACATCAATATGCACTAGAAAAAGACATCTGTATCACCTCCCTGAATGACCTCATCACCTTCATGCTTGAGATGTAATTCATTTTCTTCATTTGTTTAATTAATAGCTATCTTTAAAAAAACAATCTCATAATCTATAAATGTCAGTGACAACACATTGTTTTTCTAACCCTCTGGACTCCGATTAAAAACTATAAGTCAATCCTGAAGTATACTTTATAAAGGTTGTGCTCCTCATTCCTACATACAGTACTGTAAGCCAATGTTCCTTTCCCTAGTATCCTGTCAGCACTGCCTACTTAACACTGCAAGAAATGCGAAATGATGGATTTGATCAGCCCATAGCAGACGAGGTCAGCACACTACCTTGTCCTTCAGGTCGTTGATGATGGCCCAGTATTTGCTGTAGTCCCTCTCGGCGGCAGGCCCTTTCTTCTCATAATACTCTCTGATCTGAATCTCCAACTTGGAGTTGGCCTCCTCCAGCGAGCGCACCTTATCCAGGTAGGTGGACAGGCGGTCGTTCAGGTTCTGCATGGTGGCCTTCTCGTTCAGGTGGATGGCGCCGCCGTCCAGGGCGCTGGACAGGTTGAAGCCACCGCCGCCGGATCCATAGCCGCCACCACCGGATCCATAGCCGCCACCGAAGCCGGCCCCGCCGCCGTACCCAGAGGAGACTGAGCGGACGGAGGAAGAGGAGATCCGGGTGCCACCGCCAGAACCACCTCCGTACACGCTGAAGGCCTTGGGGGCGCTGGACACGTAGCCCACCCGGCTTGACATGATGTTGGAGCCCCCGGAGAAGTTCATGGGGCCGCTGCCACCGCTGGAGCTCTTGTATGAGTAGTAAGACATGCTGACTTGCTGGCTGCTGTAGGTCAGTGGAGTGGCGACGAGAGGAGAGAGGACTGTTGTAGAGCTGGAGCCTCCAGGAGTGTGGAGTTGGACAGAGGGAGGCTGGCTCCTGATATAGTCTGAGTCCTGGGGCGGGCCTCGTGGAGGTGGGAGAGGAGGACAAAACAGGGAACGGTCAGGGGGAGGAGAGGGTGACTTTACAACACTCTCCAACAGCCTTGGCACCACCACAGTCTGTTTGAATTTAAGGACCAGGGTTCAGTTTCCACCCCTGTGATGAAACTGTAATGGAATGCCTGTGTGTGTGTGTGTGTGTGGGGGGGAAGGGTGAAGTTCGCCAGAGAAGGAAACACAGACTGCTTAATTACTAGGACTTTATGCCAGTCTATCAAACTATATCATGCTCTTTTATTTGCCTGTAAGTTAGGTATACACTGTTGAAACATTGAAGTATCCCTTTTTTCCAAGCTAAAGTAAAGTGTTACCTGCCACACCTAAAGTAAACATCTTATTACAGGATAAGTGCTAAGCATACTGTATCTATCATTAAAACTGTGGGTGTTTTTCATTAAAGAAACGAAACATGGTGAAACCATTAAATGCTTATTCCAAGTTACCTATTGGTACATAGGTAATCAGTGACCATTTTGCTTATTCGTCAACGAGTGATAAAATGTATCTCAGACATGTGAACGCACTGTATATCAAAAATATGGATTTTATAAAGACGCAATGAATCCACCCAGAAAGGGTTGGCATGCAGTCAATTACTATTGAGCACTTTATTGATTGAAACATCATTGATATGGTAGAAAACATGACTGTATGAGGTCACCCAGACCTCGATTGTTTTCCATACTCTCAGCCTGGTACTTTTAGGGGCCCAAGTACACAGCCCATTGTTCTCCTTCTACTCCAAACATCCCCTTCATCCCCATGGACCGTGTCCTGTGTCTCTGTGTGTTTGTGTGTAATGTGCTAGTGTGTGTGTTAGTGTGTAATTTGCTAGTGTGTGTGTGTGTGTGTGTTAGTGTGTAGTGTGTATGTGTGTGTCTCCTGTGTTAGTGAAATGAGACTCCCAGTGCGGATAAAGTATGTTGTTTTTGGTCGGGGTTGAGGTAGAGTGTATGAGGGATGAAGGATGATGAGGGAGAGAGAGAGCCTCAGAGGGGGTTGTGACTGTGTGTGAGATCAGTCTTGGACACTGGCCCGCTCCCACCCCACATCTGGTATCAGCTGCTGAGAAACGGGGAGAGAAAGGAGGGGAATGGGGCCTCATACCTCATACAATCTCTAATAGGGTTGTGCCTGAGTTGGAGGGGGAGGGGAATGCATTCACTTTTTCTTCATACATGTGAGAGATGTTAGTAAATTCGAAGGGAAACCACTCCCTGAATGCAAACGAAGAAGAATTGCACGCAAAACTTTGTTACAGAATAATCCAACAATCCATACAGCAGCATACCCATCACAATGTCGCTGACTTTAGACATTGTGCAGGCTGTGCAGGCTGTGAAGTGTACGATTAGTTTTAATCTATAGTAGAAATTGAAACATCTCCAATGCAATTTCGTATTCAAAACATCTCCCAACGTAATTTTGCATGAATTCATTCATTGAATTGCAGTAAATCTTCTGTATTCATTGGATCAAAAACAAATACCGAATATAGAATCAACCCTGGTTCTGGAAGTCTCTCTGGTTCATGGACGTTTTCCACTCTTGCTCAACCCGGCGGCTGCCAGTACCTGGCCTTGGCACAGGTGGTGAGAAGTGGGCATAGCGGGCAGATACCGGGCCGGTGAGTCGTCTGGACCAGCAGAAGGTTGCGGTCACTGACTCACACAGACACGGAGCTTGCCACCTGTAAAAATCAACACAGTGACATAGGCTCACGTCTGGGTGCCTGTTTTCACTTGCACTGAATGAATCATTCACGTTTACAGAGGTGACCGGAACTTTTTTTCCCCGTGTAGAATGTCTGTTTTCCTGCCATAAAGATACTGTAGAGATTGTTATGAGTATATATCGAGTCTCAATCCTAAATTGACAAGACAATAAGGTGATATTTGCTGATGAAAAGTATGTGATATAGCAGTCGCAAAAGGTGTGGCTGACCTATCTGAACTCTACAATGCAACTCTGTTTGAAGAATATGGCAGCTGCTGTAGCTATGGCGCTACTATGAATGGAATAATAACCCAAAAGAGATCCTTAGCTGTCTGGCATAAAACTGAATGAGGGTCAATTTATTTCACAATGCATTGAAACCCTGTGCCGTTTCTGTGTGTTTCAGCGCAGCTAAAAACTGGAGATATCCTAACCTTACACACATTGAAAAGAAGCTGTAGGGTGAGCAATAATTTCACAGTAGTTTTCAAAGAATGACCACAACTCTCATATCTTCACTTCTACAAGAAGTAACACAGCCTGTAACTGTGTATAACTCCGCTATGACTACACTCTTGAAAAAAAAAAGAATCTAGGTAGGAGCCTTTTGAGTTCCATGTAGAACCCTTTACACGGTGGGTTCTACATGGAACCCAAAAGAGTTCCACCTGGAACCATTTTTTTTTTTACCTGGAACCAAAAAGGGTTATTCTAAGTGGAAAGCCGAAGAAACATTTTTTTTTGAAACCTTTTTTCTAAGAGTGTATGTGTAATACGCTGAGTCGGGAAGCAAGTTCAGGAAGTGAATACATTTAATTAATAAACGAACAAAACAAGAAACACAAACAGCGCACCGACAAGAAACAGGAACAATGACGACTGGGGAAGAAACCAAAGGGAGGGACATATAAAGGGCAGGTAATCAAGGAAGTGATGGAGTCCAGGTGAGTGTCAATGGCGTAACGCTGGTGACAGGTGTGCGCCATAAACGAGCAGCCTGGTGACCTAGAGGCCGGAGAGGAGCACACGGTGACAGTATGTTTATGATGCTTTATGCAAAAGACGCAGGGCTCTATTCAATCTGTGTTGCTGAAGCTTTACAGATTGAGCAATAGAAATGGGAAGGTAACATATGCAGCGTTTACCGTGTGTGCAGAGCCTCGGCTAAAAAGCATGAACATTTCCTTTAAGTTTGAATCACGCTGTAAAGCTGAACGTCTGTGATGCAGATTGAATTGAGCCCTCAATCTCGACTGAATTGACTCAACTTGCCTAAGCCAGAACTAAGCTCTTGACGTTTGTCTAAGGTGCACTCAAGTCTGGCTTTGTCTGAAAGGGGTTTAAATCAAATGAGTTTAAGCCGTAGCTAAGAATGAGTCACTGTAGAAACACTACTCCACCCATGCACTCTCTTTCTTTCCCCCCCATCCCCCTCTCTCTCCCCGGCCCTTCAGCTTAGTTAAACACAGGGGGATCGAAAGGGAAGATAAGAACCCTTGAGAAATGGACAGTCTTTGGAATGAGTTGTTTTCGCATGGGACTGAGGGAGTGCTTTAGGACCGAGTCTTACAGACTGTCAATGTTATGAACTATGAAGCGAGTGGATTTGTTGGCTTACTGTTGGCATGACAACAAATACAAGGCATATTGCCTTGTGCTTTTTTCCATGGTTTACACTTGTTAGTAGTGTTACGGTCTAAAGATAAATAGGTTTTACTACTTGGTAAAAAATGTAGTGGGTCCATGGAATCTGAGTCGTGCGTTTATAGTAAATGTAAATGTTGGTATGAGACACGTTCCTTGTACTTCAATATCCATTATCAAGGATACCTCACTGTTTTATAGATATCCTAAATTAGATTATAGAAGAGACAATGGTTGAAAAATGATGGAGAGATGGAAGGGGAATGGGCGTTGGTCTATACAGAAACTGAACAAGAACAGGTGGCTGCATGTCCTCCACCAGCTCTCATCCCTTTTTTGTAAGTAGGGATGTGGTTACTGTTGAATACCTCATCTATTATGTGAAATTTTGGCTTAGCTAGCTTGAACAAAAAATGGTGGTCGGAGTTAGTTCCACTCCGAAACTGCCCATAATTACCTTTACCGAAAAAAACAGGCTTCTGGCTAACAGTTGTGGCAAATATTTTGGCCAATTTTCCGCAAATCTTTCATATTCTGTCATATTTTGTCATCTGTCATATTTTCACATGCAAATTAGTTTTTTTGGCACACTGTTGCAACAAATTTGTGGTGACTTGGGTACTTCTGGCAAATAATTCTGGGAAACTCTACTGTTTGCCGCAAATTTGCAGCAAATTTGATTATGCATATGCAAAGATTAATAACAACATCGGTCCACGCACCCGCACAGTCATGAAGAGGGCACAGCAGTGCCTCTTCACTCTCACTTGGCTGAAAAGCTTTGGCATGGGCCCTCAGATTCTCAAACATTTCTACAGCTGCACCATTGAGAGCATATTCAATGGCTGCATCACCTCTTGGTACAGCAAATGCAAGACCCTTGACCGCAAAGCGCAACAGAGGGTGGTGCAGACAGCCCAGTACATCACTGGGGCCGAGCTCCCTGCTATCCAGGAACTCTATAATCAAGCGGTGTCAGAAGAAGGCCCAAAAAATTGCCAAAGACTCCCGCCACCCAAAACAATAGACTGTTCACTCTGCCACCATCCAGCAAACGGTACCGGAGCATTGGCTCTCTGACCATCAGGCTCCGAGACAACTTCTACCCCCAAGCCATTACACTGCTAAATAGCCAGACAGTTTTGGTACCATTACTTGACTATTTAACAATCTAAATCAAATCAAATCAAATTTGATTTGTCACATACACATGGTTAGCAGATGTTAATGCGAGTGTAGCGAAATGCTTGTGCTTCTAGTTCCGACAATGCAGTAATAACCAACAAGTAATCTAACTAACAATTCCAAAACTACTGTCTTATACACAGTGTAAGGGGATAAAGAATATGTACATAAGGATATATGAATGAGTGATGGTACAGAGCAGCATAGGCAAGATACAGTAGATGGTATCGAGTACAGTATATACATATGAGATGAGTATGTAAACAAAGTGGCATAGTTAAAGTGGCTAGTGATACATGTATTACATAAGGATGCAGTCGATGATATAGAGTACAGTATATACGTATGCATATGAGATGAATAATGTAGGGTAAGTAACATTATATAAGGTAGCATTGTTTAAAGTGGCTAGTGATATATTTACATCATTTCCCATCAATTCCCATTATTAAGCCAAAGGCTCCCTGCCTGTGCCATTAAACCCCTACAACTCATCCAGAACGCCGCAGCCCGTCTGGTGTTCAACCTTCCCAAGTTCTCTCACGTCACCCCGCTCCTCCGCTCTCTCCACTGGCTTCCAGTTGAAGCTCGCATCCGCTACAAGACCATGGTGCTTGCCTACGGAGCTGTGAGGGGAACGGCACCTCAGTACCTCCAGGCTCTGATCAGGCCCTACACCCAAACAAGGGCACTGCGTTCATCCACCTCTGGCCTGCTCGCCTCCCTACCACTGAGGAAGTACAGTTCCCGCGCAGCCCAGTCAAAACTGTTCGCTGCTCTGGCCCCCCAATGGTGGAACAAACTCCCTCACGACGCCAGGACAGCGGAGTCAATCACCACCTTCCGGAGACACCTGAAACCCCACCTCTTTCAGGAATACCTAGGATAGGATAAAGTAATCCTTCTCACCCCCCTTAAAAGATTTAGATGCACTATTGTAAAGTGGCTGTTCCACTGGATGTCTTAAGGTGAACGCACCAATTTGTAAGTCGCTCTGGATAAGAGCGTCTGCTAAATGACTTAAATGTAAATGTAAATTAAAGTGGCTGGAGTTGAGTCAGTGTCAGTGTGTTGGCAGCAGCCACTCAATGTTAGTGGTGGCTGTTTAACAGTCTGATGGCCTTGAGATAGAAGCTGTTTTTCATTCTCTCGGTCCCAGCTTTGATGCACCTGTACTGACCTCGCCTTCTGGATGATAGCGGGGTGAACAGGCAGTGGCTCGGGTGGTTGATGTCCTTGATGATCTTTATGGCCTTCCTGTAACATCGGGTGGTGTAGGTGTCCTGGATGTTACAGGAAGGCCATAAAGATAATCAAGGACATCAACCACCCGAGCCACTGCCTGTTCACCCCGCTATCATCCAGAAGGCGAGGTCAGTACAGGTGCATCAAAGCTGGGACCGAGAGAATGAAAAACAGCTTCCACTGGATGTCATAAGGTGAAAGCACCAATTTGTAAGTCGCTCTGGATAAGAGCGTCTGCTAAATGACTTAAATGTAAATGGAGGGCAGGTAGTTTGCCCCCGGTGATGCGTTGTGCAGACCCTACGCACACTCACTAGATTATATATGCAAACCATATACAGTCACACACTCTACAAACCCCTCATACATTTGCATACACTACATACACCCACACACACACTAACACTTTTACACATCATTTTCTGCTCCTTCTCTGTTCTTTATTTTACTCTTATTATTATTATTATCGATCCTGATGCCTAGTCACTTTACCCTGCCTTACATATCTACAGCAGGTAGCCTAGTGGTTAGAGCGTTGGGCCAGTAACTGAAAGGCTGCTGGTTTGAATCCCCAAGCTGACAAGGTAAAAAATCTGTCATTCTGCCCCTGAGGAAGGCAGGTAACCAACTGTTCCCTGGGCGCTGTGGATGTTGATTATGGCAGCCCCCTGCAGCTCTCTGATTTAGAGGGGTTGGGTTAAATGTGGACACATTTCAGGTGAATGCATTCAGTTGTACAACTATCCCTACCTCAAATACTTTGTACCTCTGCACATTGATCTGGTACTCCCTGTGCATTTTATTTTATTCCTCGTGTTACTATTTGATTTTTAAACTCTGCATTGTTGGGAATGGCTCGTAAGCAAGCATTTCACGATGAAGTCTAGTTGTATTCGGCGCATGAGACAAATAATATTTGATAGCTATCAAATCCAATTTTATTTGTCACATACGCTGAATACAACAGGTGAAATGCTTACTTATACAAGCCCTTAACCAACAACAAAAAGTGTTAAGAAAATATTTATTAAAATAAACTGAAGTTATTTTTTAATTTTTTAAAATTAATTAACAGTAGTGAGGCTATACACAGGGCTATCACATCAATTGTGCAAAATATGATAGCTAATGTTACTAACTAGCTAAGCGTTACTAACGTTAGCTAGCTAGCCAGTCAGTGTTGCTGACAGATTGAAACTGATATAGCAACAACATGTGTTTCACCCGATCCCATAAAACATGACATTGCTAACCAGGCATCAATTAGCTAACACAAGTTTAGAAGGAAGTTTAATTAATGAGTTCAGTAGATAGCTAGATAGTCCGGGTCGATATTCGCGTAATAATAAGGAATTCCCCTCGACCACACCCACAAATTGGGGGAAACAAACATTCTTTCCCAATGACCCCCGGTGTAAAGAGCCAACTTCGCCGTAGATGTTTTGTTACGCAGGAATAACAAAACATTCCCAAACAAGTAACAGGGTCAAAAATGCAACCAGATCAATAAATCCCAACCTATGGTTCGCAATGCTCCCTCGTATGGAAATAGAGCCTGCGAGAAGAGAACTGTGGTTTCATGCTATTTGACGTCAGAGAGTGGGAAATGTGGGAACCTGGTGTCCAAGTTGGCGACACATAGCTATGTGTGTAGAAAACATTTAATCACAGGTAAGACATTTAACTTGTTTAGTATAGTTTGTTTGTAACTCCACTCACCACTTCCCAGCTAGCAATGAGGAATCGGCCCAGAAGCGGCCCCCCCGAACTGATTGAATTGGGCCGGAATCGGGTGTCGGACTCGGCCCGGAATCAAAATTAATGACTGCCCAGAATCGGCCCGATGTTTCCGTCTAACGGAATCCAGCCAACTTTGCCGGCATCTTACCAGAATCTCCCCAGAATAGGCCTGATGCAAAAAAAAGTATTTATTTATTTTTATTTCACCTTTTTTAACCAGGTAGGCTTGTTGAGAACACGTTCTCATTTGCAACTGCGACCTGGCCAAGATAAAGCATAGCAGTGTGAGCAGACAACACAGAGTTACACATGGAGTAAACAATTAACAAGTCAATAACACAATAGGAAGATAAAAAAAGGGGAGTCTATATACATTGTGTGCAAAAGGCATGAGGTAGGCGAATAATTACAATTTTGCAGATTAACACTGGAGTGATAAATGATCAGATGGTCATGTACAGGTAGAGATATTGGTGTGCAAAAGAGCAGAAAAGTAAATTAATAAAAACAGTATGGGGATGAGGTAGGTAAAAATGGGTGGGCTATTTGCCGATAGACTATGTACAGCTGCAGCGATCGGTTAGCTGCTCAGATAGCAGATGTTTGAAGTTGGTGAGGGAGATAAAAGTCTCCAACTTCAGCGATTTTTGCAATTCGTTCCAGTCAGAGGCAGCAGAGAACTGGAACGAAAGGCGGCCAAATGAGGTGTTGGCTTTAGGGATGATCAGTGAGATACACCTGCTGGAGCGCGTGCTACGGATGGGTGTTGCCATCGTGACCAGTGAACTGAGATAAGGCGGAGCTTTACCTAGCATGGACTTGTAGATGACCTGGAGCCAGTGGGTCTGGCGACGAATATGTAGCGAGGGCCAGCCGACTAGAGCGTACAAGTCGCAGTGGTGGGTGGTATAAGGTGCTTTAGTGACAAAACGGATGGCACTGTGATAAACTGCATCCAGTTTGCTGAGTAGAGTGTTGGAAGCAATTTTGTAGATGACATCGCCGAAGTCGAGGCGGCGTGAGTGAAGGAGGCTTTGTTGCGGAATAGAAAGCCAACTCTTGATTTGATTTTCGATTGGAGATGTTTGATATGAGTCTGGAAGGAGAGTATACAGTCTAGCCAGACACCTAGGTACTTATAGATGTCCACATATTCAAGGTTGGAACCATCCAGGGTGGTGATGCTGGTCAGGCGTGCGGGTGCAGGCAGCGAACGGTTGAAAAGCATGCATTTGGTTTTACTAGTGTTTAAGAGCAGTTGGAGGCCACGGAAGGAGTGTTGTATGGCATTGAAGCTCGTTTGGAGGTTAGATAGCACAGTGTCCAAGGACGGGCCGGAAGTATATAGAATGGTGTCGTCTGCATAGAGGTGGATCAGGGAATCGCCCGCAGCAAGAGCAACATCATTGATATATACAGAAAAAAGAGTCGGCCCGAGGATTGAACCCTGTGGCACCCCCATAGAGACTTCCAGAGGACCAGACAGCATGCCCTCCGATTTGACACACTGAACTCTGTCTGCAAAGTAATTGGGGAACCAGGCAAGGCAGTCATCCGAAAAACCGAGGCTACTGAGTCTGCCGATAAGAATATGGTGATTGACCGAGTCGAAAGCCTTGGCAAGGTCGATGAAGACGGCTGCACAGTACTGTCTTTTATCGATGACGGTTATGATATCGTTTAGTACCTTGAGCGTGGCTGAGGTGCACCCGTGACCGGCTCGGAAACCAGATTGCACAGCGGAGAAGGTACGGTGGGATTCGAGATGGTCAGTGACCTGTTTGTTGACTTGGCTTTCGAAGACCTTAGATAGGCAGGGCAGAATGGATATAGGTCTGTAACAGTTTGGGTCCAGGGTGTCTCCCCCTTTGAAGAGGGGGATGACTGTGGCAGCTTTCCAGTCCTTGGGGATCTCAGACGATATGAAAGAGAGGTTGAACAGGCTGGTAATAGGGGTTGCGACAATGGCGGCGGATAGTTTCAGAAATAGAGGGTCCAGATTGTCAAGCCCAGCTGATTTGTACGGGTCCAGGTTTTGCAGCTCATTCAGAACATCTACTATCTGGATTTGGGTAAAGGAGAACCTGGAGAGGCTTGGGCGTGTAGCTGCGGGGGGGCAGAACTGTTGGCCGAGGTTGGAGTAGCCAGGCGGAAGGCATGGCCAGCCGTTGAGAAATGCTTGTTGAAGTTTTCGATAATCATGGATTTATCGGTGGTGACCGTGTTACCTAGCCTCAATGCAGTGGGCAGCTGGGAGGAGGTGCTCTTGTTCTCCATGGACTTCACAGTGTCCCAGAACTTTTTGGAGTTTGAGCTACAGGATGCAAACTTCTGCCTGAAGAAGCTGGCCTTAGCTTTCCTGACTGACTGCGTGTATTGGTTCCTGACTTCCCTGAACAGTTGCATATCGCGGGGACTGTTCGATGCTATTGCAGTCCGCCACAGGATGTTTTTGTGCTGGTCGAGGGCAGTCAGGTCTGGAGTGAACCAAGGGCTATATCTGTTCTTAGTTCTGCATTTTTTGAACGGAGCATGCTTATCTAAAATGGTGAGGAAGTTACTTTTAAAGAATGACCAAGCATCCTCAACTGACGGGATGAGGTCAATGTCCTTCCAGGATACCCGGGCCAGGTCGATTAGAAAGGCCTGCTCACAGAAGTGTTTTAGGGAGCGTTTGACAGTGATGAGGGGTGGTCGTTTGACTGCGGCTCCGTAGCGGATACAGGCAATGAGGCAGTGATCGCTGAGATCCTGGTTGAAGACAGCGGAGGTGTATTTGGAGGGCCAGTTGGTCAGGATGACGTCCATGAGGGTGCCCTTGTTTACAGATTTAGGGTTGTACCTGGTGGGTTCCTTGATGATTTGTGTGATCTAGCTTAGATTGTAGGACTGCCGGGGTGTTAAGCATATCCCAGTTTGGGTCACCTAACAGAACAAACTCTGAAGCTAGATGGGGGGCAATCAATTCACAAATGGTGTCCAGGGCACAGCTGGGTGCTGAGGGGGGTCGGTAGCAGGCGGCATGCATTTAAATACATGCATTTAAATACATGTATACAAAATGACCCGATTTAGTCATTTTAAATATTACTATTATACATTTTATGCATACAAATGATACCCATCCATCCCCCAAATAATTATGTCAGAGGAAACACCCCCGGTGATTGTGTCAGCGTGCATGCGCTTGGCCCACCACATGAGTCGCTACAGCGCGATGGGACAAGACCATCCCGGACGGCCAAACCCTCCCCTAATTCGGACGACGGTGGGCAAATTGTGCATCGCCTCATGGGTTTTCCGGTCACGGCCGGCACAGGTATCTAGCAACGTCATGAAAAAGGGCATGATGGAAGCCCTACGATTTTATGTTTCTCTAAGTAGTGAGAACGCCCGGGCGAAGGCAATGTAGAAAAGTAATCTTAAAACATGCTGTACTTTTCTTAAATGTTGTTTTGTAATTGACTAAAACAAACAGGTAAGAAAGTTGCGTTTGAAAAAGGTGAAGTTTTTTCTGTGAGCCAATGGGGTAATGTGGATAACCACAGGTTGTTTTCCCAACAGGCGGGCAGTCTTTCTATCTAATACCGACAAGGACTATAGCCAAAGACTTTTATAACTAACCCAAGATAATCCCTGTTGTTTCCAATGGGAGCAAATTAATCATAATGGGCAAATATTTATTTTATATTTTATTTATTTATTTGCATATTTCCGTTGGGGAATGCCTACTCTGTGAAGTGTGCTTGTGCAATAACTCAATTTGCCCTTGCAATCTTTCTAAACAATGCAAAAAAAAAAAAGAATTTGGCAAAGGGTAAATAAAGTCTACAAAAAGCAGTCCACTGTTTGCTACAGATTCTAGTTTTGGAAACAGAAAACTGTATGGAGGTCAAATGTTTCATCGATGAGAAGATTAGCAGAATGCCGGCCAAAATCCACTTCACTCCATCTTCTTCCACTGCCGGCCACTGGGCTTCCTCTCATCACCATTTGGTAGTGGGTGAAAACTCCAACCGGTTGCTTCACATTTATACATCCGGTGAAATATCTGGCTCATTGCTATATCTGTGCTATAGCCTGGTTTCCATTTTCCAATTGAATTTTCTTCTCCCCCTGACTGGTCGTCAACAGTGACTGGTCTTGGAACTCACGTCTTCACCAGGAACGGCTTCTGGTAAACTATTTGCCACTAGTCGCAATAAATATTCTTGCCACGTGTTTGCCACAGATTGAAATATGTCGAATCTTGAGATAATTATTTCCCAGAAAAAATCCTCTGGCAAATTGTTTGCCACTAGGTTTGCCAAAGGTTTGCGCAGATTCGCCACTGGTGGCAAATATTTGAAAACCTTTTTTGGCACACTTTAAATTTACCACAAATTTGCAGGAAGTTTGCCACATCAAATAATTTTTTTGAAGGGTACACACTATATTTCTGGAAATAAAACTGTTTACTGTTCTGTATATCACTTCTACCCATCTATCTCTAGTATGTACTGTATCTCTCTATTGAATGCCCTCAGATGATTATATGAGATGCTTTGGGAATATGGGCCCTGGTTACTATTTATTTACAACTTTGCTGCCATGGCGATTGCACCTGATCACATAGTACCAGATGGTGAATATCTCATCATAGGGTGTGAGTGTTTTCTTTACTCATTCTTGAACGTCTCTTTGTCTATTGTTGAAATCTGGATCGTCTGGATTCCTATCATGAGTACAGACGGATACAGTGTCACAGTGTTGTTGTCATCAACAACAATAACCAATGACACAGTGAGAGCTGATGCTCGGTACACCGTTCCCATGCCTGTCATAAGCCTGTAATTGCCTGTTCCTTAATCTCTGAGTGGCAGGTGAAGTTGTGAAATATGTTTGTGCTGTAGCATTGAAACTCAATGGTGCGTCTATTGTCACATACATAAACGTTCACGTAGCTTGTGATTGGACTGTAACATAAAACATAAAAACAACTGAGAAGCATAAAAAAAGTAAAGATAACAAAGTAGTTTGTTTTTGTCTTTAACGCAGCTGTTTATCACCTGTGAATATGGTAAATAACAAAGGTTGAAGAGTACAATGGTGTGAGTATGGCAATCATATGTGCTGGGAATTAGCAGAAATACAGTATACAGTATGCTTTATGTGAGACTCATTGCACTGTATAAGTGTATAATTGAAATATTTGAATTACTCCTCTTTGAGGTTCTTGTCGTTAATGGCTATGAATGCTAAGCATGAATTCAATGTGCATTCATTAATAATATTGTGTCTTTTATGAACTTAATTTTAAGTCACATACCGTAATCTTTAGATACCCAACATCCGCCATTGTATTGTGCCTTCTGTGAGTAAAACCCTGCAATGTAAACAAGGTTATTGTACGCTGATTTCACTGGTATATAGGCCTACACTACATCATTGTCGTTTTGGATGTACAGTGCCTTGCAAAAGTATTCACCCCCCTTGGCGTTTTTCCTATTTTGTTGCATTACACCCTGTAATTTCAATGGATTTTTATTTGGATCTCATGTAATGAACATACACAAAATAGTCCAAATTGGTGAAGTGAAATGAAAAAAATAACAGGTTTAAAGAAATTCGAAAAAATCAAAAACAGAAAAGAGGTGTGTGCATATGTATTCACCCCCTTTGCTATGAAGCACCTAAATCAAATCTGGTGCAACCAATTACCTTCAGAAGTCATATAATTAGTTCAATAATGTCCAGTTGTTTGCAATCTAAGTGTCACATGATCTGTCACATGATCTCAGTACATATACACCTGTTCTGAAAGGCCCCAGAGTCTGCAACACCACTAAGCAAGAGGCACCGCCAAGCAAGCGGCACCGCCAAGCAAGCGGCACTATGAAGACCAAGGAGATCTCCAAACAGGTCAGGGACAAAGTTGTGGAGAAGTACAGATCAGGGTTGGGTTATAAAAAAATAGCAGAAACTTTGAACATCCCACGGAGCACCATTAAAATCAATTTTTCAAAAATGGAAAGAATATGGCACCACAACAAACCTGCCAAGAGAGGGCTGCCCACCAAAACTCACGACCAGGCAAGGAGGGCATTAATCAAAGAGACAACAAAAAGACCAAAGATAACCCTGAAGGAGCTGCAAAGCTCCACAGCGGAGATTGGAGTATCTGTCCATAGGACCACTTTAAGCTGTACACTCCACAGAGCTGGGCTTAACTGAAGAGTGGATAGAAAAAAGCCATTGCTTAAAGGAAAAATAAGCAAACAAGTTTGGTATTCACCAAAAGGCATGTGGGAGACTCCCCAAACTTATGGAAGAAGGCACTTTGGTCAGATGAGAAACCTGTTTCAGTCTTCCAGAGATTTAAGACTGGGACGGAGGTTCACCTTCCAGCAGGTCTATGACCCTAAGCATACTGCTAAAGCAATACTCTAGTAGTTTAAGGGGAAACATTTAAATGTCTTGGAATGGCCTAGTCAAAGCCCAGACCTCAATCCAATTGAGAATATGTGGTATGACATAAGAATTGTTGTACACCAGCGAACCCATCCAACTTGAAGGAGCTGGAGCAGTTTTTCTTGAAGAATGGGCAAAAATCCCAGTGGCTAGATGTGACAAGCTTATAGAGACATACCCCAAGAGACTTGCAGCTGTAATTGCAGCAAAACTAACTAAGAATAGTTCGTTTTTTGTTTTTTGTCTTATTTCTTGTTTGTTTCACGAAAATAATATTTTGTATCTTCAAAGTGATAGGTATGTTGTGTAAATCAAATTATACAAACCTCCCAGAAAATCTATTTTAATTCCATGTTGTAAGACAACAAAATAGGATAAATGCCAAGGAGGGTGAATACTTTCGCAAGCCACTGTAAAAATGCATCCAACATGATGTTGAAAAGGCTGGTCCTCATTTTTTATCAAACTTAAGTTTGGAGATATTTTAACGTCAGTTATACATTATGATAAAATATTTTTGTATGATTATGAGCAAGCTTACAAAATATAGCGCTGGGTGAAACAGCCAATGTTTTTTAATGCAGAACATATGCTAATCTGTGAAATTGGTATAATAATATGGGTGTACATACAATTGAAGTTGGAAGTTTACGTACACTTAGGTTCGAGTCATTAAAACTCGTTTTTCAACCACTACACAATTTTCTTCTTAACAAATTGTAGTTTTGGCAAGTTGGTTAGGACATCTACTTTGTGGATGACACAAGTAATTTTCCAACAATTGTTTACAGACAGATTATTTCACGTATAATTCACTGTATCACAATTCCAGTAGGTCAGAAGTTTACATACACTAAGTTGACTGTGCCTTTAATAAACAGCTTGGAAATTTCCAGAAAATTATGTCATGGCTTTAGAAGCTTCTGATAGGCTAATTGACATCATTTGAGTCAATTGGAGTTGTACATGTAGATGTATTTCAAGGCCTACCTTCAAACTCAGTGCCTCTTTGCTTGACATCATAGGAAAATCAAAAGAAATCAGCCAAGACCTCAGAAAATAATTGTAGACATCCACAAGTGTGGTTCATCCTTGGAAGCAATTTCCAAAGGACTGAAGGTACCACGTTCATCTGTACAAACAATAGTACGCAAGTATAAACACCATGGGACCACATAGCCGTAACACCACTCAGGAAGGAGACGCGTTCTGTCTCTTAAAGATGAACGTACTTTGGTGCGAAAAGTGCAAATCAATCCCAGAACAACAGCAAAGGACCCTGTGAAGATTTTGGAGGAAACAGGTACAAAAGTATCTATATCCACAGTAAAATGAGTACTATATCGACATAACCTGAAAGGCCGCTCAGCAAGGAAGAAGATACTGCTCCAAAAACGCCATAAAAAAGCCAGACTACAGTTTACAACTGCACATGGGGACAAAGATTGTACTTTTTGGAGAAATGTCCTCTGGTCTGATGACACAAAAATAGAACTGTTTGGCCATAATGACCATCGTTATGTTTGGAGGAAAAAGGGGGACGCTTGCAAGCTGAAGAACACCATTGCTACCATGAAGCACGGGGGTGGCAGCATCATGTTGTGGGGGTGCTTTGCTGCAGGAGGCACTTCACAAAATAGATGGCTTAATGAGGTAGGAAAATGATGTGGATATATTGAAGCAATATCTCAAGACATCAGTCAGGAAGATAAAGCTGGGTCGCAAATGAACCTTCCAAATGAACAATGACCCCAAGCATACTTCCAAAGTTGTGGCAAAATGGCTTAAGGACAACAAAGTCAAGGTGTTGGATTGGCCATCACAAAGCCCTGACCTCAATCCTATAGAACATTTGTGAGCAGAACTGAAAAAGCGTGTGTGAGCAAGGAGGTCTACAAACCTGACTCAGTTACACCAGCTCTGTCAGGAGGAATGGGCCAAAATTCACCCAACTTATTGTGGGAAGCTTGTGGAAGGCTACCTGAGAAGTTTGACCCAAGTTAAATCATTTAAAGACAATACTACCAAATACTAATTGAGTGAATGTAAACTTCTGACCCACTGGGAATGTGATGAAAGAAATAAAAGCTGATGTAAATCATTCTCTCTACTATTATTCTGACATTTCACGTTCTTAAAATAAAGTGGTGATCCTAACTGACCTAAAACAGGGAATATTTACTAGGATTAAATGTCAGGAATTGTGAAAAACGGAGTTTAAATGTATTTGGCTAAGGTGTATGTAAACTTCCGACTTCAACTGTATGTCTAAAATGTTATCCCAGGGCTACAGACAGTACAGACAATACATTACCACAAAGCTTAAAGAGTTGTTTAATAAAAATTGAACCTGTTATTTTCATTTGCACTGTATCAACAGAGACACAGTGCCTGAGTTGTCTGGCCCTCCATCCTTCATCACCTTTCCACACCCATCAATAAATCTCTATGGACACACCCTACTGCAAGTCAACCTGATTGGTGGACATACTACCTGTGGTCATAGTGCACACTCTAGTGGTAGCAGAGAGAGACATCAAAACCACTGAACCTTCCAGATGATATCACAACTGTCGCATTATCATTGACAGAAGTAAAGTCTGTAATCCAAGGCATATCCTTTTTTATTTTGCCAAGTGGGACATGATCGTTGATCATGATTGTTTTGGTACCTGGATCAACAATACAATACCAACAAGGTATAAACCAGGTAGTTTGGCTACTGGATGCTGATTGTCTGAAAGCTGTGGTATATGAGACAATATACTATGGGTATGAGGCAAAGCTACTTGTTTGCTGGTCTAATTGTGTTGGGAACCTGTTTATAATAGCAATAAGTCACCTCAGGAGTTTGTGGCATACACAGTGGCGACCCGTCATTCAGAGCCCCACTTGTTTTGAGCCCCACCTGTTTAGCAAAAGAATATATATATATATATATATATACATATACAGTACCAGTCAAGAGTTTGGACACACCTACTCATTCAAGGGTTTTTCTTTATTTTGACTATTTTCTACATTGTGGAATAATAGTGAAGACATCAAAACTATGGAATAACACGTATGGAATCATGTAGTAACCAAAAAAGTGTGCAACAAATCCAAATGTATTTTATATTTGATATTCTTCAAAGTAGCCACCTTTTGCCTTGATGACAGCTTTGCACACTCTTGGCATTCTCTCAATCAGCTTCAGGAGGTAGTCACCTGGAATGCATTTCAATTAACAGGTGTGCCTTGTTAAAAGTTCATTTGTGGAATTTCCTTCCTTCTTAATGCATTTGAGCCACTCAGTTGTGTTGAATAAAGGTAAAATAAAAAAATACATTAGTATTACTTTCTTAACTACGGTATACATATCTCCCTGGCATAATACATCATTTATGCAGCAGCAAACAATGCATTTCCTTTCCTGTGGCGGTCCTCATGAGAGCCAGTTTCATCATAGCGCTTGATGGTTTTTGCGACTGCACTTGAAGAAACTTTCAAAGCTCTTGAAATGTTCCGCATTGACTGACTTTTATGTCTTAAAGTAATGATGGACTGTCAATTCTCTTTGCTTATTTGAGCTGTTCTTGCCAAAATATGGACTTGGTCTTTTACCAAATAGGGCTATCTTCTATATGCCAACCCTACCTTGTCACAACTAGGCAAGTTGGTTAGGAACTGCCCATGTTCTGAATTCTGTCGTTGTACATTTCAAAAGTGCTGAACAAATAGTTATATTGACTACGTCTGTCTTAGCTCGCTCATTAACATCTTAATGAAAATTACAGGTGGCCTCTGATCCACTCGTCGTGCCCTTATGCCATAGTTTGTACATATTGTCAGTAGAAACCACATTTGTATAAGCAAGTTGCAGGTTTGTGGGCATCATTATAGTGCAATTAATGTATTGTTTAGTGTTGTGTTCTATTGTGTAGTGGCCTTGCTGGCATGCATCTAAAACATTTGTTTTTAGTTGAAATCGCCACTGGTGGTATATGACCAGCATACTGTACCACGGCTAAGGGCTATATCCAGACACTCCGGTTTGCGTCACGCGTAAGAACAGCCCTTAGCCAAGGCATATTGGCCATATACCAAAACCCCTCTGGCCTTATTGCTTAAGTATAGTTCAACCTGTTTAGAAATGGGATGTTGTAATAGCAATTAATCTAGATTGAAGTGGTGGTTGAATAAAAGGCAAATTTGGCTTCCTGATAATTACATGACACAATCACATCATTACATCATTATATCATTACAAACAGCACAAACTATTTGGTTGTTTTGTGATTCATAAAAAATAGCACCACCTGCAAGATAGTTTTTTTTTCTAGTTTAAAAACCTCTACAGGATTGGGTGATCCCCCAACTGGACGGTTGAGCTAACGTAGGCTAATGCGATTAGCATGAGGTTGTAAGTAAACAAGAACATTTCCCAGGACATCGACATATCATATTTCACATTTCCACAAACTTGTGGAAAAAGTGTTTCCTTTCAAATGGTATCAAGAATAGGCATATCCTTGCTTCAGGTCCTGAGCTACAGGGAGTTAGATTTGATATGTCATTTTAGGCAAAAATGGGGAAAAAGGTGCGGATCCTTAAGAGGTTTTTACACAGAACATATTACAAACATATTTCTTGCTTTGCAAACACAACAGTGGTCAAATATGTTTTTGTGAATGTGACAACATTTGTGACTCCACGGATTACATTTGTGACTGCATGGATTACATTTGTGACTTGCATTACATTTGTGAGTTGCTCCACATGTTTGTGAGTTGAGTTTTATGGATCAGATTAAGACATCCTAAATTTGCATAAAATGATATAAATGAATATATGACAATTACTTTTAGAAATGGATCTGTTTGGTATCCTATCTTAATTTCCTGTTCCTTTTCCCCTTTCCTCCCCTCCTTTGCTTTCCTTGTTCTCTTTCCACCTATGCTTTCCTAGCTCTCTTTCTTTTCCTCCTGTCCTACAGTGTCTTCCTTTCCTCCTTTCCTTGCTCCCTTTCCTTCCTTTCCTCCTTTCCAATATATTTTTCCTCCTTTCCTAGCTTCCTTTCTTCCTTTCCTTGCTCCCTATCTCCATGTGTATGCTTGCTTATAATCATAATCATGTTTTTTTATAATAATGTCAAATTGATGAGAAAAGATTTCCAGCAGGTAAAGTAAACTTGTAGTTGTTGAGGTTTCAAAAGGCTTCTAAAGTTGGTAATTTCCACTCTAAAATGACTTGATTTGCCCTAACGGAAAATGTATCAACCCCCCCAAAATCCCAATGAATTATAATCCACATAATAATAACACAAATCACAATGTGATTTAACTTACAGCCCTCATTAATGTCTCGGCACAAACTAAGATACAAACAAAGATAACTCCCTTATCTGGTCAAGCTGGAAACAGGTGCACAAAAATTTCCTGTGTGATGGATTGAACAGATCAGAGCTACTGGCAATAGATCAAAGGGACTTGTAACACAATGATGCTTTGATGTAGAACACATTAATAAAATCATATCAACTTTTTGTCTGCAAGCTGCCTTTCTTTGGCAGGTAAATGCACCAAACGGCTTTGGAATCACTAAGCTTTCACTAGCTTAACTATCACATTCGGTAACATTTATCAACGTCATAATCACAGTCTTTTGTGATTCATTCAATGGACTAACTCTGTGTTAGATATGGGGGGGTATTAAATCTGGTGGGGGGGTCTGGGGGTCCTCCCCGATTTTAAAGAAATGCTGAAATGCATTTCACTTACTTATACCTTTCTGCTAACCATCCATGACTTGCATCTAGAGCGCAATTATTCACATGCCGGTAGTCCATTGACAAATCAAAGTGTTCTGTATTTTTAATGTTTTAAATGTATGAATGCCAGTAGAAGCAGTAGAGAAATCCAGGGCAACACGTACATTCTCACAAATCCTTTTCATCTGTACTAATAGCTTCTTCCAATCACTTAGTGGAACATGTCTGGTTTAGTAAAGAGAAAAGAGAGCTTGCAGAACTACATTCTCTAGTAGTCCAACCATCAACTGCCTTTAAATGTGTATTGTTTCTGTCTCCATCCTTCTTCTTCTCTGCAACGCTGACGACAGAGTAGAGTAGATCTAAAGTGATTAGATGGGGGACCTTATTCTGCAACCTGCAGTTCCTTGTTTCAAGGAGATGGTTATCTATACATGTGCTCTATTTCTACGGTTTGAGGTTGACATGATGAGATGCACCTGGAGTAGATGGTTAAAAATGTGGCGTGTGTCACTAACTACTTTATTGGTTTAAAAAACATTGAATCCACATAGTGACAGAGCTTGACATATTTTTTTAAAGAATAATGGGCAAATGTTGCACAATCCAGGTGTGGAAAGCTCTTAGAGACTTACCCAGAAAGACTCGCATCTCTTAATCGCTGCCAAAGGTGATTCTGACATGTATTGACTCAGGAGGTTATTTTATAAAATCTTCCACTTTGTCTTTACATAGTATTTTGTGTAGATCGTTGACGTAAAAAAATGACGATTCAATCCATTGTAAAGCTACTTTGCAACACAGTAAAATGTGGAAAAAGTCAAGGGGTGTGAAGGCAGTAAGTAACCTATTGCAGGCTAAGTCTAGTGACAGTTTCAATATCAATAACAGAGCAAAACAATAGCAAACCCTGCATCAGAAATGGGATAAACTCCAAATGTATGCATGTTACTAACTGCATTTTAAGGAACATGCACCTTACAGTATGTAGAATAACTGAATGTTTCTTCTCTATATTGCAGTACCCCTGGCCTCCATGCTTCTCCCTCTCGTTTCATTACAATATTGACTCAAACCTGTTGATCACAACCCTTTTGGGTTGTTTAAAGGACAGAATGTCTCAGAGAGAAAACATGTTTAAACATCCCTTTTAAATCTTATCTTTCTGAGAGGTTGGCAGCAATGCTGGTGAACACCCTCCACCCACACGGTCTACTGAAACGTAATCCTCCAGACAGTCATACGAACAATGCTATGCTTTGTTTAAAATATACATTTTTAAAAAGGAACATGAAATGGATGCAAAATAGGGACCTGTGAAGTGATGCAGCCAAAATGTCAACATTTGAATTCATTGTCAATGCAAAAAAAAAAAATGTTTTTAAATGTGTCTTGTGTCTTATTTCAATGTGCATAATTTACAGTAGACTTAAAGATTAAACTTAATCTAGTGTACAACTGGAGTGTTTCCGACATGTACATCCTTTCCCACAGACATCCTTTGTTACCATGAACAGAGAACACATCCAATTGTTATTATACTATACATCCAATTGCATTTTTTTTCATCTACTAAAATAATTTTGGAATTGTAAATCTGTGATTGCAACTTCAATCACAGGAGGCTGGTGTTCACTTAATTGGGGAGGACAGACTCATGGTATTGGCTGGAGTAGAATCAGTGAAATGGTATCAAATACAACCGACAAATGGTTTTCAAGTGTTTGATACCATTCCAGCCCTTATTATGAGCCGTCCTCCCCTCACCAACCTCCACTGACTTCAATACGTCCCCTTGACCATCGCAATGCACACGCGCAATATGTTACCAGTACAACAGTGTCTTTTTGTCTATGAATTAATTGATGACAATATACTTTGAAACACTCTCCTGCTACACGATGGAGGTTAATACCACAGCATGATCTTTTCTCACTACTTTAGATTTTCTGGTAAGAATGTCGAACAACACCACCCACAATATCAAGCTTTAGCTTTTACCATTAGCCTAAGTCATTTTACTGGCCAACTTTACTTATTGATAAGTGGGTTAGTGGGCATGAGTAAAAGTGTCACCTGTTAGACTGCACTCAGTACTTATCCCCCCCAACCCCTCCCTTAACTCCATTGTGAAAAACAGAGGGACTCCAGGTGAATGAGCATATAGCAAGAGCTTTTCCAGGAATGCTTGTTAAGGAACAAGAAAAAGATGAAGTGCGAGTTCCACCAGAAAATGGGGCTGACCCACACCACCCTGAAGAAAGTGGAATGGAAGGAGGTGGGAGAGAGTGAGCAGGTTGTTCACATTCTTGGGATGTCCACTGTCATCAACAAACTCCTGGCCAAGCCCCTTTTTCTTCCTCCTCGGGTATATAACATTTAACCTTGCCACCAGAGTGACGCTTGTCACTGCAGATCCTTTGTCCAAGTCTGATCCAGCCAGCATCTGCTAACGTACCTGTGCCAGCCAGAATCCACCATCCACCACTATGTCGTTCACCTCCAGATCCTACACCTCTTCCAGGGCCCTCAGCATGTATGGGGGTGCCAGTGGCCACGGTTCCCGCATCTCCACCTCCCAAGCTGGAGGATTCTGCGGCACATCTTCCTCCTGGGGTGGCTTGGACCTGGCTGACGGCCTGGACCTCCACGTGTCAGTCAACGAGAAGTCCACCATGCAGAACCTGAACGACCGCCTGGCCTCCTACCTGGGGAAGGTGAGATGTCTGGAGGAGGAGAACGCCGAGCTGGAGAAGAAAATCAAGGATTGGTATGCGTCACGCACGGTTCTCTGCCACGACCACAGTGCCTACTTTGTCACCATCGCTGGCCTGAAGGACAAGGTGAGGGGTAGGGGGAAGGGTGTGTGTGTTAGAATTAGGGCTGTTTGACACCTGACCATGTTAACTTATTCCCAGAAGCACTAACTCCATCCTCACTGTTGATTTATTTGCTGGCTCCTCTGTGTACAGGCAGTTAGTTGTTGCATCTGTTCCTATCTATGGGGGTGAGGAGGGAAATGTGTGTGAGATGGGATATTCAGGGTATGGGTATTTCAGCCAAAAGGAATTCTGGCAGAGAACATTTTTTGTTCTGTCCCTTGAAGGCCAATGCAGATTACGTACTAAAAGAATGTCATTAACTACAACTTCACGTGTCAATATTCATATGTCATCTTATCTTCCTATAGCTACATACCAGATTTGCAACCAAATATGGGTCCCAAATGGCATGCTATTACCTAAAAAAGTGCACTACATTTGACCAGAGCCCTATGGGTCCTGGTCAAAAGTAGTGCACTATATAGGGAATAGGGTGCCAATTGGGATTACAACCCAAGTCTCCTTTCTGGCATTCCTGCTGCAGGTCACAGTCACTTGAGAATGTGTGTATAATGATGTGAGTGAAAATGAACACCGTGCCATTGTGATTTCTGTTACACAGATCCATTTGGCATCCAGGTCCAATGCCAAGACTTTGCTGGACATTGACAATGCCAAGCTGGCTGCTGAGGACTTCAAGATGAAGTAAGGGGCTACTAACTACTATGAATCACGACACACTATTCATATAAAACATGTGTCTGTCACTCAAGGCTCTATACAACACACTCTGAGTGGAAGTTACCCTTTTCAGATACAGAACCAGAATCAGCCTAGCCAAGCTAAATCCTATCCATAACTACTAGTGAGGAAAAGGCAAAACTGATCAATGGCCGTGTCCGAATACCCATACTAGCGTATTACATACTTAAACTGCTTACTCATTTTGGCGTTTGATCTAGTACAATTCATGTGTCTTTTCCGACTCACGTGTTTGACAACAGATTCAATGATACGCTGTGCCAAAATGAACAAATGGTGGGAGTCAATGCATTCGCGCATTAGATGACACATTTCGATTACTATTTTCAAATTTGACACACTGTAAAACGTTCTTCTTCGCCCACTATTTAGTTTGCTAGTGTGGGTATTCAGACAGGGCCCGTGTCTAGCCATCCCTACTCCATAGACGAAGCAAAAGACTACAATCTGAATACTCCATAGACGAAGAAAAAGACTACAATCTGAATACTCCATAGACGAAGCAAAAGACTACAATCTGCCTGTGTGACCTTAGCATGACCTTTGACCTGCTCAGGTATGAGAACGAGCAGTCCATGAGGATGGCAGTGGAGGCAGACATCAGTGGTCTGAGGAGGGTCATGGGTGACATGAACCTGGGCCGCTCTGACCTGGAGATGCGTTACGGGGGCCTGAAGGACGAGCTCGTCGTGCTCCAGAGGAGCCACCAGGAGGTAACCGATTGTTCCGGGGCCAACAGTTAGTCACAGGACAACCACACTGTATGGCACAGGGGAGCTGCTTTTCACTGTACACCCATTCAAAACCACACAGCGTTAGCAACACAAATCTAACAAAATGCCATGCCTTCTTATCTTTGATGTCCACCGACGCCCACAGGTTTTCACCTGCCTCCTCACAGCCACACCTGCAGTATAACAGATATGTTTGTGCTGGTGAATCTGAATAGGAATGACATGCATATGTTTACTTGTTAGTGCTGGCCTAATAGTGCAAACAGTACTAGGAAAATATATTGATTATTTGCTTAGTGTTCAGTGACGATATACATTGGACCTTACATGTATTTCATTCCACTTACAGCAGCAGAAAACTCACTTCAGTAGGCATCCACGACAGTTGCTAGGCGGAAGGATATCATTGGCCACTAAGGAGTACTTAGCCCTGTTTTGTATGGGGTGTTATTGGAGCAGTTCATGTTTAATACACAAATATGACATCTATCTAACCTCTGCTGATATCACACCAGGATTTCCTTTACACAGATGGATGGGTCTTTGTTTTTACAACACAGTTCCTCTCCCCCTCCTCACACTTCCTAGTATTCTTTATTTCTTCCATTATCTCACTATTATCCTTTGTGGGACTCTTACATCCATAAACACACACATTACAGTTCATGTATGGTGCATAATGGGTTATATATTGACCAGTAAGAGACATTAGATTAGTTGACAATAACTTAATCCCTCAGGTTTAAAATCCTCTGGTTGAAAAACATGTAATCACAAGTGTGATTTATCTAAAACGTTGAGACCTGTTTAATCGCAGTCAAGCTACTGTTGGTTGTTATGGTTACTAACTGAGGTTACACCCTCTGACCTATAGGAGATTGCCATGGTAAAGTCCCACGTGGGCAGCCAGGTGAATGTATCGGTGGATGCTGCCCCATCCCAGGACCTGAACGCAGCCATGACCGAGATTAGGAAGCACTATGAGTCTGTGGCCGTCAAGAACCGCAAAGAGCTGGAAGCCTGGTACCAGGGCAAGGTGAGCTGAATGACCAAGATACTTACTATATGTTGTCATTTATCCAAAAGAGTTACTCTCTAAAGTTTTTTTCCCCTCATAAGAATAATGCAATTCAGCTTCAGACAATGTCAGCTGCCCTAAAAAAATAAAAAAAATAAAAGTGTTACATTTGAAGTGTTAATTAAAAAACATGTTTAAAGCACGAAGAACGTATATTATCGTATATAGGATGAAGTCAATGATCTATTGAAGCATGGAAATCAGTTTAGAGACTGAATGAGTTGGCTCTGAGGTAAACTGTGTTGACTAATGTTTTGTTTTTTTACCTGTATAGCTGGCCACAGTGGAGATTGAAGTCGTGACAAACAATGAGCAGCTGGTCAGCTGCCTCACAGAGTTGAAGGAGTCCAAGAACACCCTCCAGAGGCTTCAGATTGAACTGCAGTCCCATCTGAGCATGGTACAAGACCACACACACACACACACACACACACACACACACACACACACACACACACACACACACACACACACACACACACACACACACACATACACATACACACACAAAAGCCATAATAGAATTGGAAGTGAAAACTCAGGCATGGATTTTAGCCAGGTCTCTGCATATCGTTATTCTGACACCCATAAATACCTTACTGACATTTTGAACTTGGCAACATGCCCACCTCATGTCTGGCCCTGACCAAACATTTTTCTGGGTGTGTAGTCTATTGGAGCACCAGATTCACAACCTCTCACATACTTTTGTGCAACCGAGTTATACAATAATAGAATATTATCCATATGTGTAGTGCAATGGAGAGGTTACCCACCCTATCCCCCTTGAACAGAAGCAAAACTTGTGCAACAGTGTCACATACTGTGGCAGTATATCATTGGACAAGGCACCAGTATACCCACTAGTTCACTCCAGGGGGAAGTTTTCCCTAGGTAACGATCTAGGATCAGCTACCCCTCATCTAATCCTAAACTTTACCATTAGTGGGGAGGAAAAACTGACCCAAGATCAGCGTCTAGGTGCTACTTCACCCTTCACCCACTCCCTCCTCCCCCGATAGAAATCCTCCTTGGAGGGCACCCTGACAGACACCCAGAAGCGCTACTCTGCTCAGCTGGCAGGGCTCCAGAGCATGGTGACTAGCCTGGAGCTCCAGCTCTCCCAGCTCCACGCCAACATCACCCACAACAAGCAGGAGTACGACATGTTGCTGGACCTCAAGACCCGGCTGGAGCTGGAGATTGCAGAGTACAGGAGGCTGCTGGACGGAGAGGACGACAGCTCCACCCAAGGTGAGCCATTGTATACAGCTGGCAACAGGCCTTTGTAGACTTCTTCCCAAACGCATCATCATGAGACTGATGATACTTGGTCTTGATTTTAAGCTGAAAGCAATATGCTGTATCTTCAACAGTTGAAAGTTGACCATTATTTTGAACTGTATCAAAAGTGAACTGATGAAGATGTTAAGAAACAAAAATGATTCTAAAATGATGCTTTAAAGTACTCAGTATGTGAGTATTGCAAAGAGATTTACTCCTTGTCCATTTTTGACTCCACAGTGGTTACCAAGACGATCATCGTGACCCAGACCACTGTGGATGGAAAGGTGATGGAAACCACTGAGTCTTTTAAATAAGTTATTAACAGAACCATCAATAAAGATTATGTGGTTGAATGAGAATGGACTGTGTGGTTTCACTTGTTTCAGAGATATTCATGCTTTATCATAGACTGACTACATGAATATGTGTGTATGGATGTATAGCAGGTACATTTTGTGTTCTCGTTTCAAATGAATTGTTTTCAATTTGACATCTTTCAACCAAAACATGGTGTACAGCTCTACAGTTGACCTCAGAAACAGTCTCCATACGTACATATAACTCTGGATCTAATACTTGAAAAACTGAGAGTTTGATTAAAATAGAGACATAATTATGTAATTCTGCTGACAACTAGTGTGACGACCCTCCCGTTATGTCTGCCAAATTCTTTCTCTTTGCTCTCGTTTTCCTTGGTGGGATGTCGGGGGGCGGAGCTGGGAGGGTTGTCAGCGATGTGGGACGCACCTGGGATCAGTTGTGTCCCGGAGATGTATACACCTTTTCCCCCCGTTCACTGAGGAAACTCTCTCCACGTAGACACACTATTATTTTTCGTTCTGGCGTTTTGTGGTTTCTTTGTTTTGGCATGTCTCAACACCCCTCATTATCACCATCGATGAATGCAACCGCTCACTTACACTACTGACAACACACACCATCGTTAATTGTATATAGTTTACTTTAGTTAATATATGTACTTTTGTTATTCCTCATCTCCACATTGTCACCCTCTTTGTTATGGGAAACAAGACCGTTTGTGACACTAGCAATCAGACTTCTTCTATCCGCAATTCAATAATGCAAAGAATTAAGCTCAACTCAGCAGAAGCGAATGTAATAAATTACACTATTCAAGATCATACTGACACATATACTTTCTCAATACCATAGAATTGGCCTCATGTGCAAAAGATAACAGCCAATATGATAGTCAGATGTATGGGAGCATGCCAGATCAGATAAATCAAGTTGAAAGACACAGAAGACAGAATGATGGTGTCAGCAAGTCAGAGCATCTTTATTACATTCACAATGGGGTCTGTTGTTGGTGTTCCATCCAGATGTAGTAGAATGTGTTGTTCTGGAGGTTTTAACCATAGAAATAAATAAATCCCCATTCAAGTCAATGTTCCATGATGGGTGTCTGAGGGGATTTAGCCATTCTAGAAAGAACAGGAGGATGGTATGGACATCTTAAACTAGAGTTAACCAGAGCTGGCATCAACAAATAACACAGATAAGGAAGACAGGGATTTCTCATCTTATGAATATTTTGTATAAGTTGTAACTTTGTATTTTAGGTTACATGAATAAAGTACTGGGGAACAACAATATTCCGAGCGCTGGCCTCTCATTTCCTATACCCATTCTAGTAATTATATGTCGATGGGGTTAACCCATTTCTTGCTGCAGTGCTTTCTGTGTGTGTATGTGGGACCTTAAGCGTGTTTGGTTTCACTTGAAGAGACAACCTTGCCGTCCACTATTTCCTCTGTGACGATCACCACCTTGCGTGTGGTGGAGGTGGTGGAGCTGGAGGAGCTGATGTGGGAGCTGGAGGAGCTGTGACCGGATTTCGAGGAGCTGAGGCCGAGTCTGTGACGGAATACCAATGGTTAGCATAGTTAGAATCTATGATCATAATAACTATCCATTAAAGGTCACATAGCAGTAGATTCATGTCAAAAGTAACCATGTTTCATAGTAAGGTCAACTTCAAATGAACATTGTTTTTATAGTCAAATGTTGAGGGAGACATCCAATCGCATCCTGCCGTACCCGCTAGCCTCTCCGTCCAGCAGCCTCCTGTACTCAGCGATCTCCATCTCCAGGCGTGTCTTGATGTCCAGCAGCATCTTGTACTCCTGGCCCTGGCGTTCCATGTCGCTGCGGAGAGACACTAGCTGTTCCTCCAGACTGGTCACTTGGTTCTGGAGGCGTCCCAACTGCATGGAGTAACGGCCCTCCGTCTCCGCCAGCGTGTTCTCCAGGGAGCCTTTCTATTGGCCGGGAGGGATAGAGATGATGGGTCAAAAACTGTGGGAGTAGGTCTTGAATTTGGAATGTTTACAGTCATACTGAAAAGTTAGCTCTAGTAATTGAATGTGTAGGCAGGTAGAGGTTAGCTATAGTAATGGAGTGGTGCCTGGCTATAACAACTTGAGGGACAGTGTTAGAGTCCAGGTGAAAGTGAGATAGTTGAGGGTTGGAAAAGAGAATGATGTCAACTGTTGATTTTTTAAGAAAGTTGTAGAAGTTGTGGTAGTAATGTCCCCTAAACTGTTGTCTGTGGTAAGATGTTTGTAATTACGTCTCACCATGCTGAGCTGTGACTGCAGTTCGATCTCCAGGCCCTGCAGTGTGCGACGGATCTCTAAGATCTCTGACTTGGAGGTCTGGAGAACCTCTGTGCTGGATGCCACCTCCTTGTTCAACGTCTCCGTCTGTAAAAAATAATAAGTTGTTAATGGTTGAAAATCACTCTATTGTCATACTTGAGTAAAAGTAAACACACCTTAACAGAAAATGACTCAAGTAAAAGTGAAAGTCACCCAGTAAAATACTATTTGAGTAAAAGTCTACAACTATTTGGTTTGAAATATATTTAAGTAAATGTAATTTCTAAAATATACTTAAGTATTATGAGTTAAAGTTTTTTTAGCCAGGGGCATCCATTTATTTTTATTTTTTTTACAAAAGAAGCATGTGTGTTTAGTGAGTCCGCCAGATCACAGACAATAGCGTATTACCAGGGATGATCTCTTGATAAGTGAATGACTTGGACCAATTTCCTGTCCTGCTAAGCATTCAAAATGTAAGAAGTACATTTGTGTGTCAGATCAAATGTATGGAGTACATTATTTTCTTCAGGAATGTAGTGAAGTTAAAGTAAAAGTTGTCAAAAATATAAACAGTAAAGCACAGATACCCCAAAAACTACTAAAGTAGTATTTAAAGGATTATTACTTAAGAACATTACACCACTATAACTCATCGATCATCACAGGAACAAACCAACTCATGATAGAATGTGACAACATTACCAACTAGAAGTAAAGGAACATCTACACCATGAACATAGTTTAGAGGTTCTAGAGGTTCTACCTTGGTCTGGAACCAGGACTCCAGGTCGCACTGGTTCTTGGCATTAACGGACTCGTACTGCTCACGGATCTCAGCCATGACTCTGGACAGGTCCTCCTGTGGTGCTGCGTCCACCTCCACGTTGATCTGTCCAGTCATCTGTGTCCTCATGGCCAGCAGCTCCTGTGGAGAAACACATAGGGGTTAGTTTAAAGAATTAAGAAGTTACTAACCTCTAGCTGATGGTAACAACTTGACCTGCCCTCTGTCTTCATTATACATTTGAACACCATTGCTTGATACAGATGTGCTTGAAAGCCAGCAGTAGTGTTCTAGTGGAGACCCATAGCAGGTTGACATGGTCAATAGATGTAATACATTAAGGGACTGTATGGATATGTTCCATCAGCCCACACCCACCTCCTCATGGTTCTTCTTGAGATAGATGAGCTCCTCCTTCAGCCCCTCGATCTGCATCTCCAGGTCAGATCTGGCCATGGTCATCTCGTCCAGCATCCTCTTCATCCCGGCGATGTCTGCCTCCACTGACTGACGCATGGCCAGCTCGTTCTCATACCTGAGATATAGAGAGAGCTTAGGTCAAAGAATTGCCGGAATGTGTTCCTCTGTGGGAATAGGAAGGGAGTTACAGAATCTAGTATTCCATTAAGTTTTGGAAAGATAACAGAAAGTAACACCAGGCTTTTAGTATATATGTTGGGATGGTGTAGTTATTGTGGAGGTGAAGGGTAATGTCATTTGATTTCCTTTTTCATAGATTCTACGCAAAATGAAATAAAAAACGTTATGAGGGTTTTTACAGATTTGGGGTAATTCTATTTGGTATATGGAATGTACCAGCAGTGTACTGTATCTGTGGATGGTGTTTGATATACTTACTTGGTTCTGAAGTCGTCTGCAGCGAGCTTTGAGTTGTCAATGTTGAGATAGATGCCCCCATTTACACGAGTGGCAGCCTGGATCTGAGAGGAGGAGGATGGCAAAACATTTCAGGATGGGAATGCATGGAATTTCACACTAATGCAGTACGCACAAACTGTGATACCACACTGTAATCATTGAGATCTGAGTTTCAGCTGCACTGTAAATGATAGCCCATAGAAGCATTACAGGGAACCTGTTGTCTTTGTGATAATTGTAAAGCATGACACGAAGAAACAAATGGCACCTTTCGTAATCGCCTAGGGGCTCTTAACAGACAGGAAGGATTGGCTTCAATGGTCTGCTATTTTGTCGATGCTTCAGCTGCAAATATGTATACTGTCTTTGCATCTATCTTTGTTGCAATATGTTGGTTGAATCAATTATAACAAATGCATAGAATTTTGCATTTTCCAATAGTCATGAATAACTCTCAGTAACTGACATGTGTAACATGTATCTGTACTCTCTAACGAAGCATGACATTGTCACTCTGCAGACATTACCATGTTTTGACATGCTGTGATGTCATTATTTAGTTATTTTGCTATCAAGGAGACATGTCACGTACCTTGTCTTGCAGGTCGGCAATAGTAGCGTAGAAGCGAGAGTAGTCGCGAGCGCTGGGGGACGTCTTGCTCTCCATGAACTGACGGATCTTCAGCTCCAGCTCGGCGTTGGCCGCCTCCAGAGAGCGCACCTTCTCCAAGTAGTTGGACAGGCGGTCGTTCAGGTTCTGCATTGTGGCCTTCTCGTTGGCCGACACATGGAGGTCGGCTCCACCACCACCCCCTCCCATGCCGAAACCATAACCGCCACCACCACCTCCTCCGCCGGAACCAAACGAGGAGCTAGAGATGCGCACCCCAGAGCCTCCTGCACCTCCATACACACTGCCGGCCCTCATGGCAGTGACGCGGCCTCCTCCACCACCACCACCACCCATCGAGGAGAAGCGTGAGGAGCCCATACCCATTCCACCTCCACCTCCAGACCTCATGGACATGGTGCCACCTCCACCACCGCTGCTGCTGTAGGACATGCTAGATCTGGAGAAGGACATGGCTGCTGAGAAGGAGTCTGCCTGCCTGGGATGAAGAGGAGAGAGAATGTGGTGCCTGGCCCAGCCACTGTTCCCTTTATATGCTGCACATGGCGGAAGGAGGGATGGAGTGTGGGAGGAGGACATGTAGGAGAGGCAGAAGGGTGGAATACAGGGAAGTATTACCACATGTGAGGCAGGGCTCCTCCCCCCACTTTGACACGTTATGATGCAGAAGACGGAAGAGGAAAGATAGATATGTGCTGTATGTGTGGATATGCAAATTTTGAAAATATACTCTTGTTGTGTAACTCCACTCTCCCCCATCTCACTCTGTAGGTATCAGCCAACAGGGTGCTTGCAGGCACTCACACTAACATATAGAAGTGCACACACCCATAAAGAGATGGAATTCCTCTCCTTTAAAAGCATCTGGCTTAAAGCATAGACAGGCCTGCGTCTATTAGCCCCAGGTAAGTAATTTAATCAGTCAACACACACAGTATAACTTTGACATGCTGTGACAGGTGACAGATGTTTTCTGAGCATATTTGAAACACTGAATGGCTATTTACCTGTACCTGTTCAGTTACCAAGACAACAAGTTGCAAAGAAACGTCCCAGTACAATATGATCTTTCTCTTGACACCGAGACAACATTCTCCCCGAACAGACCTGTCTTTTCCCTTAATCACAACAGTCGATTGTTCCTTGATAGATTTTCTGATTTTATGCATATACTCAGGTTTCACTCAACTTTATGCGTGTCCCATCTACTGTAGGAGTCTGCAGGACTGACAAAAGTAGTTTTTCCTTCCTTTTACCACTTTATAGAGTCATTAGTCGGGGTATCGTACCCCAGAAAAATTCACCTCAGGTGGGATTAAAGTAGTGTTCTTTTCCGTTAACACCTTGGCAGGGAATTTGGCATCTGAATATTTCCATATACAGTGGGGAGAACAAGTATTTGATAACCTGCAAAATTGGCAGTGTTTCCTACTTACAAAGGATGTAGAGGTCTGTATTTTAAAAAAAATCAAAGGTACACATCTACTGTGAGAGACAGAATCTAAAACAAAAATCCAGAAAATCACATTGTATGATTTTTAAGCAATTAATTTGCATTTTATTGCATGACATAAGTATTTGATACATCAGAAAAGCAGAACTTAATATTTGGTACAGAAACCTTTGTTTGCAATTACAGAGATCATACATTTCCTGTAGTTCTTGACCAGGTTTGCACACACTGCAGCAGGGATTTTGGCCCACTTCTCCATACAGACCTTCTCCAGATCCTTCAGGTTTCGGGGCTGTCGCTGGGCAATACGGACTTTCAGCTCCCTCTAAAGATGTTCTATTGGGTTCAGGTCTGGAGACTGGCTAGGCCACTCCAGGACCTTGAGATGCTTCTTACGGAGCCACTCCTTAGTTGTTCTGGCTGTGTGTTTCGGGTCTTTGTCATGCTGGAAGACCCAGCCACGACCCATCTTCAATGCTCTTACTGAGGGAAGGAGGTTGTTGGCCAAGATCTCGCGATACATGGCCCCATCCATCCTCCCCTCAATACGGTGCAGTCCGCCCTGTCCCCTTTGCAGAAAAGCATCCCCAAAGAATGATGTTTCCACCTCCATGCTTCATGGTTGGGATGGTGTTCTTGGGGTTGTACTCATCCTTCTTCTTCCTCCAAACACGGCAAGTGGAGTTTAGACCAAAAAGCTTTATTTTTGTCTCATCAGACCACATGACCTTCTCCCATTCCTCCTCTGGATTATCCAGATGGTCATTGGCAAACTTCAGACGGTCCTGGACATGTGCTGGCTTGAGCAGGGGGACCTTGCGTGCGCTGCAGGATTTTAATCCATGACGGCGTAGTGTGTTACTAATGGTTTTCTTTGAGACTGTGGTCCCAGCTCTCTTCAGGTCATTGACCAGGTCCTGCCGTGTAGTTCTGGGCTGATCCCTCACCTTCCTCACAATCATTGATGCCCCACGAGGTAAGATCTTGCATGGAGCCCCAGACCGAGGGTGATTGACCGTCTTCTTGAACTTCTTCCATTTTCGAATAATTGCACCAACAGTTGTTGCCATCTCAGCAAGCTGCTTGCCTATTGTCCTGTAGCCCATCCCAGACTTGTGCAGGTCTACAATTTTATCCCTGATGTCCTTACACAGCTCTCTGGTCTTGGCCATTGTGGTGAGGTTGGAGTCTGTTTGATTGAGTGTGTGGACAGGTGTCTTTTATACAGGTAACGAGTTCAAACAGGTGCAGTTAATACTGGTAATGAGTGGAGAACAGGAGGGCTTCTTAAAGAAAAACTAACAGGTCTGTGAGAGCCGGAATTCTTACTGGTTGGTAGGTGATCAAATACTTATGTCATGCAACAAAATGCAAATTAATTACTTAAAAATCATACAATGTGATTTTCTGGATTTTCGTTTTAGATTCCGTCTCTCACAGTTGAAGTGTACCTATGATAAAATTACAGACCTCTACATGCTTTGTAAGTAGGAAAACCTGCAAAATCGGCAGTGTATCGAATACTTGTTCTCCCCACTGTATCTTTTTTGTCACGCTCCAGAGGTTACCATTTTCCTCTAACATTTTACCTGGGCATTGCTCCATTATATATTTTGATCCTGAATACACAACACAGGGTGAAACCCTTTGTATTTTCAAGCTTTCTGATGGCAGCATCATGTTATGGGTATGCTTGTCACCGGCAGGAACTGGGGAATTTGTCAGGGTCAAAAATAAATATGAAAGGAGCGAAGCCCAGGTTAAACTTTTTATTTATCAGCAGGAGAATTACACATATATTAATGCCAAAGACATGCCAGAATGACTTTCAAAGTGGAGTTGAGTATTCCTGAGTGCTCCAGCCTCAGTCCAAAAACAATAGATACATGTTTCCCTAAGACTTGTCTAAAGTTTGTAAAAACAAAAATATACCTCCTCACCTTAGCCTCACCCTTTAATTATTCATAACATATTTCCTGGTTGTTTGTGGCTGAATTACAACCCAGTCACAGAGATCCGAGCCAAGCACGACAGCACATAGAGCCACTGACAGTCACTAGATTCACCCAGAATTCAACCCCATTCAAATCCCAAGTGCTGTCGCATGTGTCTTATTACATTTGTGAAATGATGGGCTTTTCTGAGAAATGCTAAATCAGAAGGGTGCAGTCAGTCAGTGAGTTTGCATTGGCGCGTTCACACAAACAAGGTGCCAGGCCAATGCAATCAAATTATATATAATAAATTCATCTGAAACACTATATCATCTATCATACACTACATGGCCAAAGTATGTGGACACCCCTTCAAATGAGTGGATTTGGTTATTTCAGCCACACCCGTTGCTGACATGTGTATAAAATCAAGCACACAGCTATGCAATCTCCATTAACAAACAATTCAGTAGATTGGCCTTACTGAAGAGCTCAGTGACTTTCAATGTGGCACCACCATAGGATGCCACGTTTCCAACAAGTCAGTTTGTCAAATTTCTGCTGGTGCTGCACCGGACAACTGTAAGTGCTGTTATTATGAAGTGGAAATGTCTAGGAGCAACAACGGCTCAGCCGCAAAGTGGTAGGCCACACAAACTCACAGAACGGGACCGCCGAGTGCTGAAGCGCATAAAAATAGTCTGTCCTCGATTGCAACACTCACTACCAAGTTCCAACTGCCTCTGGAAGCAAGGTCAGCACAAAAACAGTTAGCCGGGAGCTTTATGAAATATGTTTCCATGGCTGAGCAGCCGCACAAAAGCCTAAGACCCCCATGAGCATTGCCAAGCTTCTGATAGAGTGGTGTAAAACTCACCACCATTGGACTCTGGAGCAGTGGAAACGTGTTCTCTGGAGTGATGAATCACAGGCCTAATCACCAAATATCAGTGTCCGACCTCACTAATGCTCTTGTGGCAGAATGGAACCAAGTAAATGCAGCAATGTTCCAACATCTAGTGGAAAGCCTTCCCAGAAGAGTGTAGGCTGTTATAGTAGCAAAGGGTGGACCAACTCCATATTAATGCCCATGATTTTGGAATGAGGTGTTTGACGAGCAAGTGTCCAAATACTTTTGGCCATGTAGTGTATATGTGGTCTGCATCTTGATTTATGGCTCTCCACCACTGTGAGTAGAGCACTCTACTTTCCAAGCCTTTGTATGAGTTTTCCAAATCTCCTAAGTCTCCCACAGTCATATCTGTCAATGCGAACTGACCATCCTCTAACTCCAATACCTACTGATGTTGTGTAACTGTGGAGGCTCCTCAGAGGAGGAATAGGAGGACCCACCCTACTCAGTGATTATCAGAAAAATAATAAATAATTCTAAATTCTAAAGATATGCTTTTTTATGTAAAACTATACTAAATATACTCACATCACCAAATACCTGATGACCTCAAACACACTTTCACAAAGAAGGCCTAAAGTAGTCTCAACAGGACACTCCAGGGTAGCACACTGGTGTAGCCGGAGGACAGCTATTTTCCGTCCTTGTCTGGCTATATTGTCTTCGGTATATAAAATAGGAGGCTCATGCAACTCAGCTACCTCCATAGACCTACATGGTAGTTATGATGGAGAACACATAGAACCTCGATGTGGATGTGGATGAGATCAAGTAATAATTTGTCAACATAACCATCAATAAAGATTATGTGGTTGAATGAGAATGGACTGTATGGTTTCACTTGTTTCAGAGATATTAACGCTTTATCATAGACTGACTATATGAATATGTGAGTACGGATGTCATAGCAGATACATTTTGGCATCTAATTTAAAATGTATTGTTTTCAAATCTAAATATTTCCACTAAAATACAATGTAGACTCTGAAAAGAGGTAGAAATACATGTATATAATTTTGCTGACATTTTTCTACTATCAATATTTCAATTTGTTTTGCCTAGTATGAAACTCAGTACAAGTGAATGTCATAAATTACACTATTCAAGATCATACTGACACATATACTTTCTCAAGACCATAGATTTGGCCTCATGTGCAAAAGATAACAGCCGAAATAATAGTCAGATGTTTGGGAGCACGCCAGATCATATAAGTCAAGTTGAAAGACACAGAAGACAGAATGATGGTGTCAGCAAGTCAGAGCATCTTTATTACATTGACAATGGGGTCTGTTGTTGGTGTTCCATCCAGATGTAGTAGAATGTGTTGTTCTGGAGGTTTTAACCATAGAAATAGTATGACCAGAAAATAAATCCCCATTCAAGTCAATGATCCATGATGGGTGTCTGAGGGGCTTTAGCCATTCTAGAAAGAATAGGAGGATGATATGGACATCTTAAACTAGAGTTAACCGGAGCTGGCCTCAACAAATAACGATGTTATTTATTTGACAAAAACTTTTTATAAGTTGAAACATTGTATTTTAGGTTGCATGAATAAAGCACTGGGGAACAGCAATATTCTATGTGCTGGCCTCTCATTTCATATACCCATTCAAGTCATTATATTTCTATGGGGTTAACCCGTTGCTTGCTGCAGTGCTCGCTGCATGTGTGGGACCTTATGTGGTGTGTTTGGTTCCACTTGAGGAAACAACCTTGCCGTCCACCATTTCCTCTGTGATGATCACCACCTTGCCTTTGGTGGAGGACCTGGGGCCGGAGCTGGAGGAGCTGTGGACAGATTTCGAGGAGCTGAGGCCGAGGCTGTGAGGAAGGGAAACCCATGGTTAGCATAGTTAGCATCTATGATCATAATAAGTATTTATTAAAGGTCAAACACCGGTAGATTCATGTCAAAAGTAATAATGGCTCATATTAAGGTCAACTTCAAGAGAACATTGTTTATAAAGTCAAATGTTAAAGGAAACATTAATTCATTTTCACTTGTTTCAAGGACCTTTGTCACCCCTCTTCCCATCCTGCCTTACCCGCTAGCCTCTCCGTCCAGCAGCCTCCTGTACTCAGCGATCTCCATCTCCAGGCGTGTCTTGATGTCCAGCAGCATCTTGTACTCCTGGCCCTGGCGTTCCATGTCGCTGCGGAGAGACACTAGCTGCTCCTCCAGACTGGTCACTTGGCTCTGGAGGCGTCCCAGCTGCATGGAGTAACGGCCCTCCGTCTCCGCCAGCGTGTTCTCCAGGGAGCCTTTCTATTGGCCGGGAGGGATAGAGATGATGGGTCAAAAACTGTGGGAGTTGGTTTTGAATTTGGAATGTTTACAGTCATACTGAAAAGTTAGCTCTAGTAATTGAATGTGTAGGCAGGTAGAGGTTAGCTATAGTAATGGAGTGGTGCCTGGCTATAACAACTTGAGGGACAGTGTTAGAGTCCAGGTGAAAGTGAGATTCTTGAGGGATGGTAGAGAATGATGAGAGTCAATTGTTGATTATTGAAAAATTGTGGTAGTAATGTCCCCTAAACTGTGGACCTTGGTCAGATGTTAGTAATTACGGCTCACCATGCTGAGCTGGGACTGCAGTTCGATTTCCAAGCCCTGCAGTGTGCGACGGATCTCTGAGATCTCTGACTTGGAGGTCTGGAGAACCTCTGTACTGGACGCCACCTCCTTGTTCAACGTCTCTGTCTGTAAATCAGTGGTCAATCATCACAGGAACAAGCCAACATTTCAGCTATGATAGAATGTGACAACATTACCAACTAGAAGTGAAGGAACATCTACAACATGAACACAGTTTAGTGGTTCTAGAGGTTCTACCTTGGTCTGGAACCAGGACTCCAGATCGCGCTGGTTCTTGGCACTAACGGACTCGTACTGCTCACGGATCTCAGCCATGACTCTGGACAGGTCCTGCTGTGGTGCTGCGTCCACCTCCACATTGATCTGTCCAGTCATTTGTGACCTCATGGCCAGCAGCTCCTGTGGAGAAACACATAGGGGTTAGTTTAAAGAATTAAGAAGTTACTAACCTCTGGCTGATGGTAACAACTTGACCTGCCCTCTGTCTTCATTATACATTTGAACACCATTGCTTGATACAGATGTGCTTGAAAGCCAGCAGTGGTGTTCTAGTGGAGACCCATAGCAGGTTGACATGGTCAATAGATGTAATACATTAAGGGACTGTATGGATATGTTCCATCAGCCCACACCCACCTCCTCATGGTTCTTCTTGAGATAGATGAGCTCCTCCTTCAGCCCCTCGATCTGCATCTCCAGGTCAGATCTGGCCATGGTCATCTCGTCCAGCATCCTCTTCATCCCGGCGATGTCCGCCTCCACTGACTGACGCATGGCCAGCTCGTTCTCATACCTGAGAGACAGAGAGAGCTTAGGTCAAAGAATTGCCGGAATGTGTTCCTCTGTGGGAATAGCAGGGGGGTTATAGATTCTAGTATTCCATTTAGTTTGGGAAATTAACAGAAAGTAACACCAGGCTTCTGATATGTCTGTTGGGAGGGTGTGGTTATTGTGGAGGTGCAGTGGTGGGCCGTCAGGGGCCAGCAAGGCCTTCTCTGCTGGCCTAAACATCATCAGAATATATAATAATATTTTTAAATATATTTTCCCACAAATATGTATTAAATTATTCCCTAGAGTAAGAGTTACACTCTTCATTTCATAGCTTTCCTCTTGGTTGCACTGCTTCCAGCCCCAGGTTGAGATTTGGAGGGCTGGTCTTTATGTTAGATCTTTTATCCAATCATATTCAGCCATCATGTGTTGCCAGTGCGGGCGCTTGTAGCTTAAAGTGAAATGAAATGAAAATTTAGTGTCAACCAATCAGCTTTAGAGTTGGCTATTGTACGCCTGCTGGCTGACTTCAGTGTTACACAGGAGCCAGCTAGCAGGCGTAGTGCGTGCACGTCTTTTGATTGGATTACCAATATTGAGAGGCAGGTCCTATGGGCAGGTCTATGCAGAACCTCAGAACTAGGAAACTGAATTTGATAAATGAATTAATTTGCGTAATACTAAGCTGTTTTTCAACCCACAATGGCGGAAGGAGGAGAAGATATCGATTTGGTCGAGGATACAATTATAACGCCATTCTCAAGACACACTTTTCAAGAAAAGTTAGACATTGTAAGGAGAGGTCGCCCGACGCCGACGCTACAAAGCCTGTCACAGGCGGGAAAGGGGTTTGTTCGCCACTTTCAAAGTTCCAACTGCGATCGCTATCAATGGCTCACAGGCTCCGAGAAGCACTGCAAACTGTACTGTTGGGAATGCCTATTATTTGCAAGTGATCGATTTGGTGTTTGAAGCCACACTGGCTTTGCAAACTTGAGTTGTCTAACCAAGGCAGCAACGAGACACCAAAGTACGGCTGGCCACTTACAAGCAATGGTGCTTTTGAAAACTTTTGGGGACACCCGAGTGGATCTACAGCTCAACGAACAAGCGCGCAGGGCTGCACAATGAGAAGGTGAAGAAAAATAGGGAAATATTGAAAAGACTCATTGATTGTGACATGTTTTTGGGTAAACAGGAACTGTAGTTTGGGGGGGGGGACTTAAAGCTCAAAGTTTGTGGACCAGAAATGGATAGAAGAAGAATATTAATATAACTCTGTTGCACTCGACTATGTTCTTGCCTATTAGTTGAACTGTACTGTATTGTATTGTACTCTTCCCCTGCAATTCTCTGAATAAAAATGTCAATTTCAAGGTGACGCAACGCCTGGTTATACTGTGTTTCTGTCTAAATGTATAGTGTCTAGAGCCATGGCATCATAATGATGGTAATAAGAGGTGGATTAATTCGGGTGAGACTGTGTAGGACCTCACTGAAGGCCCAGGCCCCAGGCCCACGGCACGCCACTGTGGAGGTGAAAGGTAATGGCCATTGGCTTCCTTTTTTATAGATTCAACACAAAATTAAATAAAAAGCACTATGAGGGTTTTTACAGATTTGGGCTTATTCCATTTGGTATATGGAATGTACCAGCAGTGTACTGTATCTGTGGATGGTGTTTGATATACTTACTTGGTTCTAAAGTCGTCTGCAGCGAGCTTTGCATTGTCGATGTTCAGATAGATGCCTCCATTCAAGCAAGTGGCAGCCTGGATCTGAGAGGTGGAGGATGGCATAACATTTCAGGATGGGGCATGCATGGAATTTCACAGTAATGCAGTACGCACAAACTGCGATACCACACTGTAATCATTGAGATCTGAGTTTCAGCTGCACTGTAAATGATAGCCCATAGAAGCATTACAGGGAACCTGTTGTCTTTGTGAACATTGTAAAGCATGACACGAAGAAACAAATTGCACCGATTGCAATCGCCTAGGGGCTCTTAAGAGACAGGAAGGATTGGTTTCAATGGTCTGCTATATTTTCAATGTTTCAGCTGCAAATATGCATACTGCCTTTGCATCTATCTTTGGTGCAATATCTTGGTTGAATCAATTATAACAAATGTGTATCATTTAGCATTTAGCAAATCATATTCATATCACGCTTAGTAACTTGTTGGAAAACAAGCTGATGACATGTGTAACATGTATCTGTACTCTCTAACAAAGCATGACATTGTCACTCTGCAGACATTACCATGTTATGACATGCTGTGATGTCATTATTGAGTGCTCTTGCTATCAAGGAGACATGTCACGTACCTTGTCCTGCAGGTCGGCAATAGTAGCGTGGAAGCGAGAGTAGTCGCGAGCGCTGGGGGACGTCTTGCTCTCCATGAACTGACGGATCTTCAGCTCCAGCTCGGCGTTGGCCGCCTCCAGAGAGCGCACCTTCTCCAAGTAGTTGGACAGGCGGTCGTTCAGGTTCTGCATTGTGGCCTTCTCGTTGGCCGACACATGGAGGTCGGCTCCACCGCCACCACCACCCCCTCCCATGCCGAAACCATAACCTCCACTGCCGCCGCCACCCTCCCATTCCGAAACCATAACCGCCACCACCACCTCCTCCGCCGGAACCAAACGAGGAGCTAGAGATGCGCACCCCAGAGCCTCCTGCACCTCCATACACACTGCCGGCCCTCATGGCAGTGACGCGGCCTCCTCCACCACCACCACCACCCATCGAGGAGAAGCGTGAGGAGCCCATACCCATTCCACCTCCACCTCCAGACCTCATGGACATGGTGCCACCTCCACCACCGCTGCTGCTGTAGGACATGCTAGATCTGGAGAAGGACATGGCTGCTGAGAAGGAGTCTGCCTGCCTGGGATGAAGAGGAGAGAGAATGTGGTGCCTAGCCCAGCCACTGTTCCCTTTATATGCTGCACAGGGTTTAAGGTGGGAGGGAGGTTGGGAGGAGGACACCGGTGGGGGAGGCAGAAGGGAGGAGTAGAGAAGGGAGGAATACAGGGAGGTATTACCTCATGCAGGGCAGGGCAGGGCTCCTCCACCCACTTTGACACCCTGCGGGCAGATGCTAGCATGCAGAAGGAGATGGAAGAGGATAGATAGATATGTACTTGGTGTGAATATTGAAAATATACCATTGTCGTGCAACTCCACCCTCCCCCATCTCACTCCATATATGGTGTCTGCCTGCACAAACATATAAAATTGCACACAACCATAAACAGATGGATTTCTTCCCCCATAATAGCGTCTTGTTGAAAGCATAGACAAACCTGCTTCTATTATCCCCAGGTAGGTCAGTCAGTCAGTCAACACACACAGTTTAACTTTGACAGGTGAGCTTTGCCATGACACACAGAATGGCTATTTACCTGAACCTGTTATGTTACTAAGACAACAAGTTGCAAAGAAACTTCATCGTACAAGATGATCTTTCGCTTGACACCCAGACAACATTCTCCCTGAACAGACCTGTCTTTGTCCCACACACTGATATCTTGCAAGAACATCTCCTGTCCTTTTCATTAAACAGTCCATTGTTCCTTGGTAGTTTTTCGGATTTTATGCACAGATTCAGGTACCATTGTTTTAAGTTTCACTCAACTTTATGTTCAATCTATTGTAAGAGTCTGTAGGACCGACAAAAGTACCACTTTATAGCCCCTATGGGATGAGTCATTACTCCGGGCATCGTACCCCGGGAAAACTCACCTCAGATGGGATTATAGTGCTGTTCTTTTCCCTTAACACCTTGGCAGGGAACTTGGCATCTGCAGCGTGCAAGAACAAGCTGTCGCTTGTTTGTATATTGCCATTTCACCAGAGCATTTCCTTTTCATAATTATACTCCAGAGGTTACCATTTGAGTCTCACATTTAGTATGTGAAAAAGTTTTGTTGTATTTGGTTAAAGCCAAAGAGCATTGCATCATTTTTGTCCACATGTCTTTAAGGAATACCTAGGATAGGATAAAGTAATCCTTCTCACCCCCCTTAAAAGATTTAGATGCACTATTGTAAAGTGGCTGTTCCACTGGATGTCATAAGGTGAACGCACCAATTTGTAAGTCGCTCTGGATAAGAGCGTCTGCTAAATGACTTAAATGTAATGTAAATGTAAATGTTAATAATTTGTGGTAAAGTGGATTATAGTGGCATTGGTGGAAAACGTAATAAAAAAGTCATATTTAACCTTTGTAGGTAAATTGTCACCATAGCTAACATACCATTAACATGTATGTTGCAGTGACATCACACTGGGCACACCACATCATTTCAACATGGACAATTGGGGGATTTTTGGTTGAGATGTTGATCAATGAGAATTTTACCGACATTCACCCATTCAAAAAGACATCCAAAAGTTTGTTGAATTCCCAATGTGTCATCACTATGCTTTCAACCATCCAAAAACACAACCAAATTCCAATGGAATTCCAATGGAACTTGATTGTCACCTAAATGAATTATAACTGCACTTTCAACCATTTAGCACAAAGTTCAAATGAGAAAACAATGACAGATATTGTGTTTTTCTGTACAACGGTATGTGTTATCATTGTGCTTCCTCTAATGAATAGTACAACCAAATGAGCTGAATTGCAGTTGAGATTTCATTAAAAGTACATTGTGCAAGCAGGGGTGGACTAGGACCAGAAATTTGGCCCTGACATTTCTGTTTTAAAGCTAAGTTCCTACACTTCTACTTAGTTTAACATGACATATAATGTTGGGTATGCAATTTCATGATAATAATTATGAAAAAAATCTAGTCCAACCCATATTTGATGTTATTCTTCCTACCAAATATGTTGTAATATTGTAAAATGAACAATTATAATTTCTTATTCAGAACACCTGTGACTATCAAAATAGCCAAATGCGTTATGGTTTTTGTGCAGTTTTCACTAAGTGAATAGCTCAATTGACGGCGACAGATTTCCCATTTAACCTGTTGACGGGTTAGGGTTCCCATTTGGGAACGAACCCTCCCACGTTCTGAACGTGGCGCATGGAACGCAAAAATATTCTTAGAAATATTTAACCTCCACACATTAACAAGTCCAATAGCTCAAATGAAAGATAAACACCTTGTTCATCTACCCAGCAGGTCAGATTTCTAAAATGTTTTACGGCGAAAACATAGCACATATTTATGTCAAACCACCACCAAAGACACAGCTAATTTGAATAGCCAAGTTGAACAAAATATGCAATCAACAAACGCAGGATTAAAAGAAAAATAATTCACTAACCTTTTGAAAATCTTCATCAGATGACAGTAATAGGACATGTTACACGGAACATTTATGTTTTTTTCAATAATATGCCATTTATATCCATAAATCTCTGTTTACAATGACGACATTTTCAAAAAATGCTACTCAAATGTCCGGAGAAATGATGATAGCTCCGTCAGATAACAAGCAATACACATCATAAACTTTGACTAAATATACATGTTCTACACATAGATAGAAAGATACACTTCTTCTTAATGCAACCGCTGTGTTACATTTATTTTTAACGTTACAGAATTCGTTCACTAGGCTATAATATGAGACGGCGCTCAGAAATTAGCATTATGTCTCCTCTATCTTGGAGTCCACAGAAACCCAAATTTACCACATAAATATTCCCTTACCTTTGATGTTCTTCCATCAGAAGACGTGGAAGGACTCATACTTACCAAAAACAGCGTTTGGTTTTGAAGTCTGTGTCTTTAGGTTATCAAACGCGACAAATTCCGGTTGAAATGCAGCCAAAATTCTAGTGGATGCGCACCAAAACTTCAAAATTACATATTATATGTCGACTAAACTGGTCAAACTAAGTGCAGAATCAAGCTTAAACATGTTATAAACGTCCAAAACAATCCTTAGCTTGAACAGAAACACCGACATCGTTTGGTCAATCCTGGAAGAAAGAGAGCTCTGGAGCCAGCGCACGCATGTATTTTCGCATGACCCGAAGGTTTCAGCCCGCCAAAACTCGTGTGGGCGCGCGATTCTCACAATGACAAGCACCATTGAAAGCAGACATCGCGCTGAAGACATAGAAACTGTTCCCGGATCGGTAGCTGCTTGGGAAGGGTGGGGGCGATGACGTCAAAGTTGGGCCAACTTTTCAGATGACAAGAGAGAGTTTGGGAGAATGGCTGCCCTGAGAGTTCTGCTTTACATACAGACATAATTTGAACGGTTTTAGAAGCTTTAGAGTGTTTTCTATTCAATAATTATTATTATATGCATATGTTAGCAATTTTGGACAGATTTTTTTTCTGTTTACTATGGGCACGCAATTCCTCCAAAGGGGGCAGTAAGTCAGCCCTATCTTTCACAGGTTTTAAAGTAAAGTCCAAAAAATAGGCTATATAGAAATAATTATGCTTAAATTGAAAAATCATTCAACAAAATTAAGATTTTTATCATCCTAATCAAGGTGTAGATTACATCTCACATTCAGAGTTGGCTCTAAGCGAGATTTGGTTGGGGGGCCCCCCATCAAGCGGGCAAAACGTTTAGTGGCCCCCTTCTTGACAGTGGAGAGAAACATTTCCTGCAGTTCTACACATTTTGCCATGTGGCATAGAGAAAAATGTGCAATTTTATCAAACATTTCCTGCAGTTCTACACATTTTGCCATGCGGCATAGAGAACAATGTGCAATTTTATCAAACATTTCATGCAGTTCTACACATTTAGCCATGAGGTGAACAGGAAAACACACATTTTCACAGTTGGTCAGGGGGCCCCAAATGATGGGGTTACGTCGATTATGCCTGGAGCTGGCCCTGCTCATATTCCAGCTATTGAACTTGTAAACAAGGCTGCATGGGATTTCTATTACTGGGACTCCCTGTAGCCAAAGTCAATGTCTGCTTTAGGTATAATGCCAAGAGCCGCTTTGGCTTTGACAGAGCAAACGCAGTTCCACCTCTGGCAGCGCGAGAACAACTGCTTTGGATGTTTTACTCACTTTAAGGTTGAACTGTTACAAAGGTTTGTAAGAGCCTTCACTTTAGGCTATTGTATTACAAAAATAATATTGAATTGTGTTTGGACGTCTACACAAAATAGCTAAATTTGAAGGAAATGTATCTACTGCTTATGTCACAAACCAGCTCATCGCCAGTAACAAAAAGGGTGCCAACGCAGAGAACAAGGAATAACAAAAACATTTATTAACTAAAGTAAACTATAAACAAGTAACAATGGTGTGTCCATGGTGTGTCCAATTTCGCTGACGACCCTACAAGCTCCGCCCACCGACATCCAAGTTATTAGGCTATTTACTGTAATGCAAAAAGGGATACGGAACTATGTTTGGTCAGTGCAACCAAATATCAACATTTGAAGGAAAGCTGATCCAAATGGCTTAGTCTTATTATTTTGGTTGAGATGGAGATGTGAATCCAACACATTCATTACTAAGTTGTCCACAAACGGGAATTAAAAGCTTGAAACCCTAGGCCTTTCTGTATTATCAATTTTTGTCCTGGGATCGGTGTCCCTTCCAAAGGTTGACTTGTAGTAGGGTGTGGCCATAGAGATTTATTGTTGGGTGTGGATAGGTGATGAAGGATGGAGGGCCAGACAACAGAAGCACTCTGTCTCTGTTGATACAGTGCAATGAAAAGAACAGATCAAATTTTAATTAAACATCTCCTTATGCTTTGTGCCAATGTACTGTCTGTACTGTCTGTAGCCCTGGGATAACATTTTAGGCATAGATATGTACACCCACATGATCATATTATTCTACCATTATCACAGAGTAGCATATGTTCTGCTGTGAAAAACATTGTCTGTTTCACCCAGCACTATATTTTGTAAGCTTGGTCATGATCATACAAAAATATTTTATCTTAATGTCTAATTGGCGTTAAAACTGATTCAGGATAGGTGTCCCATCCACGAAATTGTTGAGCTAAAATAGGCTAATGCGATTAGCATAAGGTTGTAAGTAAAAAATATGTCCCAGGACATAGACATATCTGATATCGGCAGAAAGCTTAAATTCTTGTAATTCTAACTGCACTGTCCAATTTACATTAGCTATTACAGTGAAGGAATACCATGCTATTGATTGAGGAGAGGGCACAATTTTTAACATGAAAAGTTATTAATAAACAAATTATGCATATTTGGGCAGTCTTGATACAATATTTTGAAGAGAAATGCAATGGTTCATTGGGTCAGTCAAAAACGTTGCAAATGCACTGTTGCCATCTAGTCACCAAAAGCTAAATTGCGCCTGGGCTGAAATAATACATTATGGACTTTCTCTTGCATTTCAAAGAAATGGTACATATAAAATACAAAAAAAATCATGTTTTTTCTTTGTGTTATCTTTTACCTAATCTAATGTGTTGAGGGTTGGATCCTTATTAAGAAGTTAAGAAAAATAAGTAAAAAATTGAAAATAAAAAATAAAATTAACATGTACAAGTAGGTAGTGTTAAAGTGACCATGCAAAGATTATAAACAGAGAGTAGCTGCAGCATAAAAGAGAGGTCTGGGTAGCCATTTGATTAGCTGTTCAGGAGTGTTATGGCTTGCAGGTAAAAGCTGTTAAGATGCTTTTGGACCTAGAATTGGCGCTCTGGTACCGCTTGCCGTGCTATAGCAGAGAGAACACTCTATAACTAGGGTGGCTGAAGTATGACCATTTTTAGGACCTTCCTCTGACACCGCCTGGCATAGACGTCCTGGATGGCAGGAAGCTTGGCCCCAGTGATGTACTGGGCCGTACGCACTACCCTCTGTAGTGCCTTGAGGTCTGAGGCAAAGCAGTTGCCAGAGCAGGCAGTGATGCAACCAGTCAGGATGCTCTCGATGGTGCAGCTGTAGAACCTGTTGAGGATCTGAGGACCCATGCCGAATCTGTTCAGTCTCCTGAGGAGGAATAGGTTTTGCCGTGCCCTCTTCACAACTGTCTTAGTATGTTTGGACCATGATAGTTTGTTGGTGATGTGGACACCAAGGAACTTGAAGCTCTCAACCTGCTCCACTACAGCTCCGTCAATGAGAATCACATAAAGAATTTTCGATAGTAACATTTTTAAATCGTATTTGTTATTCAAATTAAAAGCTCATTGAAAACTCGCCTTTGTGTAATGATTTAAATCCCACCGCTTAAGGGACATTTATTTTGAAGGCACATATAAATAACAACTGCACGAGGACAGACAACAACTGACAGGCTGACACACACTTGTAAATAGTACTTACCGCATGGCACCGACAGAGATGGTTGCCTCGCTTTGAGTTCTTAGGAAACTATGCAGTATTTTGTTTTTTTTAATGTATTATTTCTTACATTGTTACCCCAGGAAATCGTAAGTCTTATTACATACAGCCGGGAAGAACTACTGGATATAAGAGCAACGTCAACTTACTAACATTACGACCAGGAATACGACTTCCCGAAGCGGATCCTCTGTTCGGTCCACCACCCAGGACAATGGAGCTAATTCCAGTAGGCAATCCAAATCAGCGACTTCGCGGAAGGGGCAGACGAAGCGGTCACCTGGCGAGGCTCCGTAGACGTGCACACCGCACACAGCTCCAGAGTACACTACTAACCAATGTCCAGTCTCTTGACAACAAGGTAGATGAAATTCGAGGGTTGTCTTCCAGAGAGACATCAGAGATTGTAACATTCTCTGTTGCACGGAAACATGGCTCTCTTGGGATATGTTGTTGGAATCGGTTCAGCCACCAGGCTTCTTCATGCATCGCGCCGACAGAGATAAACACCTCTCTGGGAAAAGGAAGGGCGGAGGTGTGTGCTTTATGATTAACGACTCATGGTGCAATCATAGCAACATACAGGAACTCAAGTCCTTCAGCTCACCCGGTCTAGAATTCCCTACTATCAAGTGCCGGCCATTTTACCTACCAAGATAATTCTCATCAGTTAAAATCACAGCTGTGTACGTTCCCCCTCAAACAGACACCAAGATGGCCATCAAGGAACTTCACTGGACTATATGCAAACTGGAATCCATATATCCTGATGTTGCATTTATTGTAGCTGGGGATTTTAACAAAGCAAATTTGAGAACAAGTCTACCTAAATTCTTCCAGCATATTGATTGTGCTACGCGCATGTGCAATACGCTCGACCACTGCTACTCTAACTTCCGCGATGCATACAAAGCCCTCCCCCTCTCTCCCTTCGGCAAATCCGACCACGACACCATCTTGCTCCTTCTGCCTTATAGGCAGAAACTCAAACAGGATGTACCAGTGTCGAGAACCATTCAATGCTGGTCCGACCAATTGGATGCCATGCTTCAAGATTGTTTTGATCACGCGGACTGGAATATGTTCTGGTCAGCCTCAGAGAACAACATTGACCTATACGCTGACTCGGTGAGTGAGTTTATAAAGAAGTGCATTGGAGATGTGGTACCCACTGTGACAATCAAAACCTACCCTAACCAGAAACCGTGGATGGATGGCGGAATTTGCGCAAAACTGAAAGAGCAATCCACCACATTTAACAATGGAAAGAGGTCTGGGAATATGTCTGAATATATACAGTATATACAGTATGCTTCCAGACAAACTAAACACCTTCTTTGCCCACTTTGAGGATAATACAGTGCCACCATTGTGGCCCGATAACAAGGACTGCGCCCCCCCTCCTCCGTGGCTGACGCGAGTAAAACATTTAATTGTGTTAACCCTCTCAAGCTGCAAGCCCAGACGGCATCCCTAGCCGCATCCTCAAAGCATGCACAGACCAGCTGGCTGGTGTGTTTACAGACATATTCAATCACTCCCTATCTCAGTCTGTTGTCCCCATATTCTTCAAGATGGCTACCATTGTTCCTTTACCCAAGAAGGCAAAGATAACTAAACTAAATGAATCCCACCCCGTAGCACTCACTTCTGTCATCATGAAGTGCTTTGAGAGACTAGCCAAGGATCATATCACCTCCACCTTACCGGCTACCCTAGACCCACTTCAGTTTGCATATCGCCCCAACAGGTCAACAGTCAATGCAATTGCCATCACACTGCACACTTCCCTATCCCATCTCGACAAAAGGAATACCTATGTAGGAATGCTGTTTATTGACTACAGCTCAGCATTCAACACCATAGTACCCTCCAAGCTCATCATCAAGCTGGAGTCCCTGGGTCTCAAACCCGCCCTGTGAAATTGGGTCCTGGACTTTCTGACTGGCTGCCCCCAGGTGGTGAAGATAAGAAACAACATCACCACTTTGCTGACCCTCAACACTGGGGCCCCACAAGGGTGCGTGCTCAGCCCTCTCCTGTACTCTCTGTTCACTCACAACTGCGTGGTCATGCATGCCTCCAACTCAATCATCAAGTTTGCAGATGACACAACAGTAGTGGGCTTGATTACCAACAACAATGACACAGCCTACAGGGAGGAGGTGAGGGCACTCGGAGTGTGGTGTCAGGAAAACAACCTCTCCCTCAACTTCAATAAAACAAAGGAGATGATCGTGGACTTCAGGAAACAGCAGAGGGCGCACCTCCACATCCACATCGAAGGGACAGTAGTGGAGAAGGTGGAACGTTTTAAGTTCCTCTGCATACACATCACAGACAAACTGAAATGGTCCATCCACACAGACAGAGTGGTGAAAAAGCCGCAACAGTGCCTCTTCAACCTCAGAAGGCTGAAGAAATTTGGCTTGTCACCCAAAACACTGACAAACGTTTACAGGTGCACAATTGAGAGCATCCTGTTGGGCTGTATCACAGCCTGGTACGGCAACTGCACTGCCCTCAACCGCAAGGATCTCCAGAGGGTCCTTGCGGCAAACTACCTGCCCTCCATGACACCTATAGCACCCAATCTCACAGGAAGGTCAAACATTTTTAAATCAACCACCCGAGCCATGACCTGTTCACACCATTACTATCCAGAAGGAGAGGTCAGTACAGGTGCATCAAGTAGACAATGATTGTAGGGTGTTCCAGCAAGAGTGAACATCAAAATATTTCTTTATTGAGGTATCATGGAAAGCTGTGTGCTTAGTGTGTCTTGAAAGACTACAACTTGTCCCGACACTTCAAGACGAAGCATGCAGAAAAATAGGAATATGTCTTCAGAGCAGAAGGCAAGAGAGTTTCTTTCTCAGTTGCAAAAGCAGCAAGGACTTTTCACAAAACTGCATTCAGCAAATTACGGAATTGCAAGAGCTAGCTATGTACTATCCCACAAAATTAATAAACAAATCAAGCCTTTCGCTGAGGGCAAATTCATGAAATAATGTTTACTTGACTCAGTTGCAGTTGTTGATATTCTTACGAGCCATAACCCCAGACTTTGAAATTACAGAGGGGCTTGCTTCGGTGCAGTCAATGAAGAGCACAACCACAGAGAAATATGTATTGGAGGAGGATAAGTGTGTGGCAAAGCAGGGACTGATTTTTGAAAAGTTACCCGTGTGACCACTGATGGGTGCCCAAACAGTCACTAAAGTGGTAAACATCAATAGTTTGTCTCGTTGTTGGAAGAGACAGAGTCGAGTCATGCAGATCTACCCACCACACACATGTGAGATGGCTGAGTTTGGGGAAGGTACTTAAAAGGGTGTGGGACCTGAAGTCGGAGATTGCTGAGTTTTAGCAAATGAAAGGAAAATATGTGGAACTGTGTGGAACAGGGAAACCCAAGAGCAGACTCAGATGAGGAGACTGGGATGAAGTAACCAAGGTATTTATTGAAACACAGGGGGAAGATGGAGTGCAGGTCAGGGGAAGCTTGGGCGGGTTGCAGGAAACCAGGTGTAGAGGCTGAGGCTGGAGCGAGAGGGGTTGGGACAGGGTAAGCAGGTCCGGAGGGGAATCCAGGACAGAGTAGCAGGATGATGAGACATTGTACTGGAGACAGGGACCAGAGTCAGAGCTGGCGGAACTGTAGCGGAGAACAAAACAGCATCAGGCAAGGAAAACAGGCACAACAGGATCTAAATAGAAACAACGGCTAGAACCGTAGACTGACTGAGCAGAGATTACGATCTATCAGCGTGGAAGTGGCAGGGCTGAGTATTTGTAGAGGTCTTGATTATGGAACAGGTTGCAGCTGGTGGGATCTGCTCTGACTCCAGCACACCTGTCTCCACCCACACAATCACACACGCACAGAAAGAGAGAGAGTACTGGGGGAGTGGCGGCAGGTCAAGGAGACACAGGATGAGCAGTAGAGGGCATTGCAGGAGCAGAAGTGACATCAACTGCAAGATAAAGAAAGGGTGGCTAATTTTGCCTTTACTGTGGACATCATGGCCCTCATGAATGAACTGAATTCCAAACTACAAGGGAAGGAAGGGTCTTTTTGCACATTAGATGTACAGCCTTGTTAAAGCCTTCAAGGGAAAATTACTCCTCCTGACCCGTCAAGTAGAAGCCAACAATCTCACCCACCTTCCGACACTACTAGTCTGTTCCCTATCAGATGACCAGTGGGAGAAGTATACACCACTGCTGCGTGCTTTGAATGGTGAGTTTTCTTGTCGTTTTGAGGATTTCAAAGTGTTGGAAAATGACATGCTGTTGGTTTCCTCTCCTTTCACCTTCAATGTGGATAACGCTCCCACTGACCTGCAACTTGAGCTTATCGATCTTCAGTCTGATGCAGTGATTGGAGAACTATTAAAAACAATGTCACTGACGAGGTTCTATGCATCTCTTGATGAACAAAACTTTCCAAAGATTAGGAGTCATACTCAGAAGATGTTTGTACTGTTTGGGTTAGCAGTACACTACTGTTCAAAAGTTTGGGGTCACTTAGAAATGTCCTTGTTTTTTGTCCATTAAAATAACATCAAATTCATCAGAAATACAGTATAGACATTGTTAATGTTGTAAATGACAAGTGTAGCTGGAAATGGCAGATTTTTTATGGAATATCTACATAGGCGTACAGAGGCTCATTATCAGCAACCATCACTCCTGTGTTCCAATGGCACGTTGTGTTAGCTAATCCAAGTTTATCATTTTTACAGGCTAATTGATCATTAGTAAACCCTTTTGCAATTATGTTAGCTCAATTTGATGTTATTTAATGGACAAAAAAATAGCTTTTCTTTCAAAAACAAGGACATTTCTCTAAGTGACCCCAAACTTTTCAACAGTAGTGTAGGTGACCAGATATTTTCAGTGAAAAAAATACAAGTCAAGGCACAGATCATCTCTTGCTGACTCTCACCTCTCAGCAATTCTACGCATAGCGACGTCAGAAACTATACCTGACTTCACTTCTCTAGTCAATGCCCATCAGAGACTTCACTCCTCACACTGATTGAGTAGTTTAAAGGTAATGTTGAGCTCTCTTTCTTTTGTTTTTGTGCATACCCTTTAACAAGAGTTCTGTCCGTGGTGCTGAATGCACAGTGTACTTTTTCTTCCCTGTAGTTCATTGCATGTTTAATAATGGAAATACCTACCAATAGGAGAACATGGTTGTGGTTTATTTCTGTGCATGTTAAAAAAGTAAAATAAGTAGCATATCTGGACGTGATTTACAGTAGATATATCTGTCAACACAGTCATAGACATGATGTATAATCCTGTAATATGATTCTGGCCCGCAAAGGCAAAAATATATTCTCCATGGAAGAATTTGCCCAGATCTGGTTTAGTTATTTATTATTAGGATCTGACCCCTGACCCCCTTACATAGACCTACATGGTAGTTATGACAGAGACAACCCAGAATGTCAAGTAATAATTTGTCAAGACAACCGTCAATAAAGATTATGTGGTTAAATGAGAATGGACTGTGTGGTTTTACTTGTTTCAGAGACAGATTATAAGAATGTCTGAGTATGGATGCCATAGCAGATACATTTTGTGTTCTCATTTCAAATGAATTGTTTTCATCATTCAACCAAAACATGGTGTACAGCTCTACAGCTGACTCCACAAACACCCCCATACAGTACATACCTCTGAACCTAATGCTTAACATTTTTGGAGTTTGATTAATTGAGATTGAATTGTATCATTTTGCTGACAACTTGAATTCAGATTTCGACTGTCAGTGTTCATACATTTAATGCCAAGTATTAAAACTCAGTACAATTGATTGTAATTATTACACTATTCAAGATCATAATGACACATGTACTTTCTCAAGACCATAGATTTGGCCTCATGTGATAGTCAGATGTATGGGAGCACGCCAGATCAGATAAATCAAGTTGAAAGACACAGAAGACAGAATGATGGTGTCAGCAAGTCAGAGCATCTTTATTACATTCACAATGGGGTCTGTTGTTGGTGTTCCATCCAGATGTAGTAGAATGTGTTGTTCTGGAGGTGTTAACCATAGAAATAGTATTACCAGAAAATAAATCCCCATTCAAGTCAATGATCCGAGGGGCTTTAGCCATTCTAGAAAGAATATGAGGATGGTATGCACATCTTAAACTAGAGTTAACCGGAGCTGGCCTCAACAAACAATGTTATTTATCTGACAAATACTTTTTATAAGTTGAAACGTTGTATTTTAGGTTGCATGAATTAAGCACTGGGGAACAGCAATATTCTATGTGCTGGCCTCTCATTTCATATACCCATTCTAGTAATTATATTTCTATGGGGTTAACCCGTTGCTTGCTGCAGTGCTCACTGCGTGTGTGGGACCTTATGTGGTGTGTTTGGTTCCACTTGAGGAAACAACCTTGCCATCCACCATTTCCTCTGTGATGATCACCACCTTGCCTTTGGTGGAGGACCTGGGGCCGGAGCTGGAGGAGCTGTGGACAGATTTCGAGGAGCTGAGGCCGAGGCTGTGAGGAAGGGAAACCCATGGTTAGCATAGTTAGCATCTATGATCTATGATCATAATAAGTATCTATTAAAGGTCAAACACCAGTAGATTCATGTCAAAAGTAATAATGGCTCATATTAAGGTCAACTTCAAAAGAACATTGTTTATAAAGTCAAATGTTGAAGGAAACATTCATTCATTTTCACTTGTTTCAAGGACCCTTGTCACCCCTCTTCCCATCCTGCCTTACCCGCTAGCCTCTCCGTCCAGCAGCCTCCTGTACTCAGCGATCTCCATCTCCAGGCGTGTCTTGATGTCCAGCAGCATCTTGTACTCCTGGCCCTGGCGTTCCATGTCGCTGCGGAGAGACACTAGCTGCTCCTCCAGACTGGTCACTTGGCTCTGGAGGCGTCCCAGCTGCATGGAGTAACGGCCCTCCGTCTCCGCCAGCGTGTTCTCCAGGGAGCCTTTCTATTGGCCGGGAAGGATAGAGATGATGGGTCAAAAACTGTGGGAGTTGGTTGGGATTTTGAAATGTTTAAAGTCATACTGAAAAAGTTAGCTCTAGTAATTGAATGTGTAGGCAGGTAGAGGTTAGCTATAGTAATGGAGTGGTGCCTGGCTATAACAACTTGTGTTAGAGACCAGGTGAAAGTGAGATACTTGAGGGATGGTAGAAAATGGTGAAAGAGTCAATTGTTGAAGAAAGTTGTAGAAAGTTGTGTTGGTAATGTCCCCTAAACTGTGGTCCTTGGTCAGATGTTTGTAATTACGTCTCACCATGCTGAGCTGGGACTGCAGTTCGATTTCCAGGCCCTGCAGTGTGCGACGGATCTCTGAGATCTCTGACTTGGAGGTCTGGAGAACCTCTGTGCTGGATGCCACCTCCTTGTTCAACGTCTCTGTCTGTAAAACAGTGGTCAATCATCACAGGAACAAAGCAACATTTCAGCTCATGATAGAATGTGACAACATTACCAACTAAAAGTGAAGGAACATCTACACCATGAACATAGTTTAGAGGTTCTAGAGGTTCTACCTTGGTCTGGAACCAGGACTCCAGGTCGCGCTGGTTCTTGGCACTAACGGACTCGTACTGCTCACGGATCTCAGCCATGACTCTGGACAGGTCCTCCTGTGGTGCTGCGTCCACCTCCACGTTGATCTGTCCAGTCATCTGTGACCTCATGGCCAGCAGCTCCTGTGGAGAAACACATAGTATTGTATTGAGTTTAAAGAATTAAGAAGTGACTAACCTCTGGCTGATGGTAACAACTTGACCTGCCCTCTGTCTTCATTATACATTTGAACACCATTGCTTGATACAGATGTGCTTGAAAGCCAGCAGTGGTGTTCTAGCGGAGACCCATAGCAGGTTGACATGGTCAATAGATGTAATACATTAAGGGACTGTATGGATATGTTCCATCAGCCCACACCCACCTCCTCATGGTTCTTCTTGAGATAGATGAGCTCCTCCTTCAGCCCCTCGATCTGCATCTCCAGGTCAGATCTGGCCATGGTCATCTCGTCCAGCATCCTCTTCATCCCGGCGATGTCCGCCTCCACTGACTGACGCATGGCCAGCTCGTTCTCATACCTGAGAGACAGAGAGAGCTTAGGTCAAAGAACTGCCTGAATGTGTTTCTCTGTGGGAATAGCAGGGGGGTTATAGATTATAGAATTCCATTTAGTTTTGGGAAAATAACAGAAAGTAACACCAGGCTTCTGATATGTCTGTTGGGAAGGTGTGGTTATTGTGGAGGTGAAGGGTAATGCCATTTAGCTTCCTTTTTTATAGATTCAACACAAAATTCTGTAAAAAGCAGTATGAGGATTTTTACAGATTTGGGGTTATTCCATTTAGTATATGGAATGCACCAGCAGTGTACTGTATCTGTGGAAAGTGTTTGATATACTTACTTGGTTCTGAAGTCGTCTGCAGCGAGCTTTGCGTTGTCGATGTTCAGATAGATGCCCCCATTCAAGCAAGTGGCAGCCTGGATCTGAGAGGTGGAGGATGGCAAAACATTTCAGGATGGGGAATGCATGGAATTTCACACTAATGCAGTACGCACAAACTGTGATACCACACTGTAATCATTGAGTTCTGAGATTCAGCTGCACTGTAAATGATATCCCATAGAAGCATTACAGGGAACCTGTTGTCTTTGTGAACATTGTAAAGCATGACACAAAGAAACATATTGAACCTATTGCAATCGCCTAGGGGCTCTTAAGAGACAGGAAGGATTGGATTCAATGATCTGCCTTTTTTCCAATACTTCAGCTGCAAATATGTATACTGTCTTTGCATCTATCTTTGGTGCAATATCTTGGTTGAATCAATTATAACAAATGTGTATCATTTAGCAAATCATATTCATATCACTCTTAGCAACTTGTTGGAATACAAGCTGATGACATGTGTAACATGTATCTGTACTCTCTAACAAAGCATAACATTGTCACTCTGCAGACATTACCATGTTTTGACATGCTGAGATGTCATTATGTAGTTATTTTGCCATCTAGGACACATGTCTCGTACCTTGTCCTGCAGGTCGACAATAGTAGCGTAGAAGCGAGAGTAGTCGCGAGCGCTGGGGGACGTCTTGCTCTCCATGAACTGACGGATCTTCAGCTCCAGCTCGGCGTTGGCCGCCTCCAGAGAGCGCACCTTCTCCAAGTAGTTGGACAGGCGGTCGTTCAGGTTCTGCATTGTGGCCTTCTCGTTGGCAGACACATGGAGATCGGCTCCACCGCCACCACCACCCCCTCCCATGCCGAAACCATAACCTCCACTGCCGCCGCCACCCCCTCCCATTCCGAAACCATAACCTCCACCACCACCTCCGCCGCCGGAACCAAACGAGGAGCTAGAGATGCGCACCCCAGAGCCTCCTGCACCTCCATACACACTGCCGGCCCTCATGGCAGTGATGCGGCCTCCTCCACCACCACCACCACCCATCGAGGAGAAGCGTGAGGAGCCCATACCCATTCCACCTCCACCTCCAGACCTCATGGACATGGTGCCACCTCCACCACCGCTGCTGCTGTAGGACATGCTAGATCTGGAGAAGGACATGGCTGCTGAGAAGGAGTCTGCCTGCCTGGGATGAAGAGGAGAGAGAATGTGGTGCCTGGCCCAGCCACTGTTCCCTTTATATGCTGCACAGGGCTTAAGGTGGGAGGGAGGTTGGGAGGAGGACACCGGTGGGGGAGGCAGAAGGAATGAGTAGAGAAGGGAGGAATACAGGGAGGTATTACCTCATGCAGGGCAGGGCAGGGCAGGGCAGGGCAGGGCAGGGCAGGGCAGGGCTCCTCCACCCACTTTGACACCCTGCGGGCAGATGCTAGCATGCAGAAGGAGATGGAAGAGGATAGATAGATATGTACTTGGTGTGAATATTGAAAATATACCATTGTCGTGCAACTCCACCCTCCCCCATCTCACTCCATAGATGGTGTCTGCCTGCACAAACATATAAAATTGCACACAACCATAAACAGATGGATTTCCTCCCCCATACTAGCGTCTGGTTGAAAGCATAGACAAACCTGCTTCTATTATCCCCAGGTAGGTCAGTCAGTCAGTCAACACACACAGTTTAACTTTGACAGGTGAGCTTTGCCATGACACACAGAATGGCTATTTACCTGAACCTGTTATGTTACTAAGACAACAAGTTGCAAAGAAACTTCATCGTACAAGATGATCTTTCGCTTGACACCCAGACAACATTCTCCCTGAACAGACCTGTCTTTGTCCCACACACTGATATCTTGCAAGAACATCTCCTGTCCTTTTCATTAAACGCAATAGTCCATTGTTCCTTGGTAGTTTTTCGGATTTTATGCACAGACTCGGGTACCATTGTTTTAAGTTTCACTCAACTTTATGCATGTTCAATCTATTGTAAGAGTCTGTAGGACCGACAAAAGTACCACTTTATAGCCCCTATGGGATGAGTCATTACTCCGGGCATCGTACCCCGGGAAAACTCACCTCAGATGGGATTATAGTGCTGTTCTTTTCCCTTAACACCTTGGCAGGGAACTTGGCATCTGCAGCGTGCAAGAACAAGCTGTCGCTTGTTTGTATATTGCCATTTCACCAGAGCATTTCCTTTTCATAATTATACTCCAGAGGTTACCATTTGAGTCTCACATTTAGTATGTGAAAAAGTCTCTTTGTATTTGGTTAAAGCCAAAGAGCATTGCATCATTTATGTCCACATGTTAATAATTTGTGGTAAAGTGGATTATAGTGGCATTGGTGGAAAACGTAATAAAAAAGTCATATTTAACCTTTGTAGGTAAATTGTCACCATAGCTAACATACCATTAACATGTATGTTGCAGTGACATCACACTGGGCACACCACGTCATTTCAACATGGACAATTGGGGGATTTTTGGTTGAGATGTTGATCAATGAGAATTTTACCGACATTCACCCATTCAAAAAGACATCCAAAAGTGTGTTGAATTCCCAATGTGTCATCACTATGCTTTCAACCATCCAAAAACACAACCAAATTCCAATGGAATTCCAATGGAACTTGGTTGTCACCTAAATGAATTATAACTGCACTTTCAACCATTTAGCACAAAGTTCAAATGAGAAAACAATGACAGATATTGTGTTTTTCTGCACAACGGTATGTGTTATCATTGTGCTTCATCTAATGAATAGTACAACCAAATGAGCTGAATTGCAGTTGAGATTTCATTAAAAGTACATTGTGCAAGCAGGGGCGGACTAGGACCAGAAATTTGGCCCTGACATTTCTGTTTTAAAGCTATGTTCCTACACTTCTACTTAGTTTAACATGACATATAATGTTGGGTATGCAATTTCATGATAATAATTATTTAAGAAATCTAGTCCAACCCATAGTTGATGTAATTCTTCCTACCAAATAGGTTGTAATATTGTAAAAGGAGCAATTATAATTTCTCATTCAGAACACCTGGGACTATCAAGATAGCCAAATGCATTATGTTTTTTGTGCAGTTTTCAGTAAGTGAATAGCTCAATTGACGGAGACAGATTTCCCATTTAAAGTAAAGTCCAAAAAACATTTCTGACTTGCAAAATCTCAGCCTCTGAATATCATACAACCTAAAGCGTCGCAGACATAGTTGTTGTGCATCGTTTTATTGAATTTGTTAAATGCCTATATTCAATCAGATCAGGCGTTAACCGTCAAAACCAGACACCCGCATAGCAGATGTTTTGGCAGTGTTGGAGGTGGAACTGATTTGGGCGCTGTCAAATCGGTGAGCAGCTGCTCTTTCGGGCATTTTCAGAGCCAAGCCTCAATCTTGTTAGTAGTTCAGAACGAGAAAGTGTAGGCTATATAGAAAGAATTATGCTCAAATTGAAAAATCATTCAACAAAATGAAGATTTTCGAGGTGTAGATTACATCTCACATTTAGAGTTGGCTCTAAGCGAGATTTGGTTGGGGGGCCTCCCATCAAGCGGGCAAAACGTTTAGTGGCCCCCTTCTTGACAGTGGAGAGAAACATTTCCTGCAGTTCTACACATTTTGCCATGTGGCATAGAGAACAATGTGCAATTTTATCAAACATTTCATGCAGTTCTACACATTTAGCCATGAGGTGAACAGGAAAACACACATTTTCACAGTTGGTCAGGGGGCCCCAAATGATGGCTTACGTCGCTTATGCCTGGAGCTGGCCCTGCTCATATTCCAGCTATTGAACTTGTAAACAAGGCTGCATGGGATTTCTATTACTGGGACTCCCTGTCGCCAAAGTCAATGTCTGCTTTAGGTATAATGCCAAGAGCCGCTTTGGCTTTGACAGAGCAAACGCAGTTCCACCTCTGGCAGCGCGAAAACAACTGCTATGGATGTTTTACTCATTTTAAGGTTGAACTGTTACAAAGGTTTGTAAGAGCCTTCACTTTAGGCTATTTTATTACAAAAATAATATTGAATTGTGTTTGGACGTCTACACAAAATAGCAACATTTGAAGGAAACATTTGAAGGTATCTGCTGCTTATGTCACAAACCAGCTCATCGCCAGTAACAAAAAGGGTGCCAACGCAGAGAACAAGGAATAACAAAATCATTTATTAACTAAAGTAAACTATAAACAAGTAACAATGGTGTGTGTGTAGTCAGTAGTGTAAGTGAGTGGTTGCAGGCATAGATGATTAGCGTTGAGAGGTGCCAAAACTAACCAGACAAAATGGCACAAACAAAAATCAACAGTGTCTGTGTGGAAAGGGTATCCACGATTTACAGGGAAAGGTGTCTTTTTCCCTGGGACACACCCAAGCCCAGGTGTGTCCCATTTCGCCTCCCGGCTCCGCCCACCGACTTCCTATTAAAGAATACAAGAGCAAAGAAAGAATTTGGTAGACAGAGTGGGAGGTCCCCCCCCCCCCCCCCCCCCACACACACACACATAAAAGCGGGGACCACCAAGTACCCTGGACCACCACTCAAACAAAATACTGCCCTGGTTAACACTGTCCCACTGCCCCAGCCGACCTTGTCCTCCCCAGCCCTCAGCAATCTTTGCGCACAGGAAGCATCCTTTAAGAGGAAAGAAGAAAACGAGGACAGCAGGGAACAGAAAACAGGACAACATAAAATAAATACTAGGGGACAACATGCTCGAGAAAACGTGTGTCCACCCATCAATAGGACCAGAAGTGTTCAGGAACAGGGTGCACGAGAGAGAGCGTCAGCAACAACATTATCAGTGCCCCTGATGTGCTGCACATCGAGATTAAATGCCTGTAAAAACAAACACCATCTCACCGGTTAGGACAAGTCATAGACCTCAAGAAGGTGAGAGGGTTATGGTCGGTGTAGACCACAATAGGTATTGTACTACACCTGACCAGACATACACCTCGAAGGGTTGGAGCTTGATTTCAGCACGCTCCAAATCCTGTTTAAATTCCAATTCATTTTCATGCTCTACACGATCATGCTCGAGCCGTAACAGAAGCAAATCTTTCTGCTATTCAAAAGAAGACTACTATGGCTAACAGACTAATGTAATGAAATGGGGAGACGGCTGGGGAGGTGGCGAGTCCTCGGCAGAGGCTTCCCCAGTGGCAACTTCAAGTATACCCCTCTCAAATCAGATTGGCCTTCAATATCAACTTAACATTTATCACTAACTTCAACCTGGGAGTGTTCAGCGATCATCAACAGCTGTTCTTTAGTACATGTGAGCGGACCAAGTAATTGGGCGTCACTCTAAAGCGGGAAGGTGGAATAAACGAGTCAGGAGTAGGTTTTCTTGATTGAACACAGTTCTCTATTGAGGGCATTTGGTCAACACAAACAGTCCAACATAATCAATGAAAATCTTCCAAGGAAAAACATACATCTTCTCCGGATGAAACCGGAACACAATAGGCTTATCTTTAAACTACAACAAAAAGTCACAGGCTTGTCACCGTCTTAGTGGTTCTTCCTGGATAGCTCCTCTCTCTCGGTGGCCATCTTCCAGAGATAGTTTTCCCTCCCGCTCTGCTGGTTCCATTCTCTCTCTTATAGGGGAAGGAGAGTATGTCATTAGTACCGTCAGCTGTGCTTAATTGCCTCTGGTTACCTTGTCTCCCATGCCTTGTTGGGCTACTATCCATGAGCCCAGCCTGCCCTCTGGTGGTCCTTCCACATACCTTCCCCCCCAGGACCGAACCGGAGGGTCGGGCGCCAGACGCACCGTCTTGGTCGTGTCGGGACAGCGCGTCTGCATTCCCGTTCCTCTATCCGGCCCTGTGGATGACATGGAAAGAGAACGGTTGTAAAGACAAAAACCATCTGGCTATTCTGTTGTTATTGTTTCTCTTACCAGCCATCCACGTGAGGGGCGCATGGTCAGTAACTAATGCAAACCTCCGACCCAGTAGGTAGTACCGGAGATAATCGAGGGCCCACTTGATGGCTAAGGCCTCTTTCTCTACGGTCGCATACCTCTGTTCCCGATCGCTGAGCTTCCTACTAATGAAGAGAATTGTCTTCTCTGCTTCACCTTTACCCTGAGCTAGTACGGCCCCGAGCCCTGTATCCGAGGCGTCGACCTGCACAATGAACTCTTGTGAGAAGTCCGGAGCCTGTAGAACGGGATCAGAACACAGGCCATCTTTTAGCAATTGAAAGGCCTCTTCCGTCTCGTCTTTCCACTCTACCTGGTTTGGCAGGTTTTTCCTGATGAGGTTTGTGAGGGGGTTGGCAATGGTTGCATATCCCGGGATAAAACGGCGATAATATCCTGTTATCCCTAAGAAGGCCCGAACGTCTCGCTTGGTCCGGGGTCGAGGCCAGTCACGAATTGCCCTGGTCTTCTCTGCCTGTGGGCGTATTTTCCCATTCCCCACGGTATACCCCAGGTATTCCGCTTCGGACAGGCCCAGGCAGCATTTATTTGGATTGGCTGTCAACCCTGTGGCTTCCAAACTCACGAGCACCGCCCGTAATCGCAGGAGGTGACTATCCCAGTCCTCGCTGTGGATGACCACATCGTCTATGTACGCCGCTGCACACTCTTGATGCGGCCGTAGAATGGCATCCATGAGGCGTTGGAAGGTTGCAGCGGCACCGTGCAGTCCGAAGGGCATCCTCACATACTGGAAAAGCCCCTCTGGGGTGGCGAAGGCAGTCTTTGGGCGATCCTCTGGAGCCACCGGCACTTGCCAATATCCCTTCGTCAAATCCAGGGTAGTGATGAACTTGGCCTTTCCTAAGCGCTCCAAGAGTTCATCCACACGGGGCATGGGATACGCATCGAATGTAGAGATGGCATTCACGCCCCTAAAGTCGTTGCAGAGTCTCATACTACCATCGGATTTGGGGACCAGGACTATGGGACTGGACCACTCACTCGTCGAGGGCTCGATCACGCCCATCCTCAACATCTCCCTCACCTCTTTCTTAGCGATGACTCGGCGAGCCTCGGGAATCCTGTAAGGGCGGATATGCACCTTCTTGCCGGGTTCAGTGTGGATATGGTGGAACAGGACATCTGTTTGTCCTGGAAATGGAGAGAATATTCGACCGAAGTTCATAATCAGCTTGTCTAGCTGTCTTGACTGCTCCGGTAGGAGAGTTTGGCCACGGCGCACCTGTGGTAGAGCCTCCTCTTTTCCTTTGCCCTCCAGGGCCATCAAAGCCACCTCCTCCTCTCGTCCATGGTACGTCTTCAGCAGGTTTATGTGATAGAGTTGGACATTCTTCCTCCTGTCAGGTTGCTTGATGAGGTAATTGACCGGTGAGACCCTTTTCATTACCTCGTAGGGCCCCCTCCACTGCGCCAGCAAGCGATGTTCGGCCGTGGGCACAAGCACCATCACTTTCTCTCCCACGGTGAACTCACGGGGGGTCGCGGACTGATCATAGGCCCGGCCTTGGGTCCTTTGGGCCTTCTCCATATGCTCCTTGACTATGGGCCACAGTGCTGACAGGCGGTCTCTCATCACGGTAACGTGTTCTATTGTGGATCGAAAGGGGCATGGTTGGGTCTCCCAGGTCTCCTTGGCTAAGTCGAGGATTCCTCGACAGGGTCTGCCATAGAGCAATTCAAACGGAGAGAATCCAGTGGATGCCTGGGGTACTTCTCGCAGGGCAAACATTAAGTGTGGGAGAAGCATGTCCCAGTTTTTCCCGTCTCGGGACACCACTCTTCTCAACATGCTTTTAATCGTTTTGTTCAAGCGTTCACACAACCCGTCTGTTTGAGGGTGGAATATGCTTGTACGTATCTGTTGAACCTGATATAACCGACACAAGTCCTTCATCAACCGGGACATGAACGGGGTTCCTTGATCGGTTAAGATAGTCTTGGGGAGGCCCACACGAGAGAACATCAGGAATAACTCCTTGGCAATTCCCTTTGACGACATGTTACGCAGGGGTATGGCCTCCTGGAACTTGGTAGCGTAATCTATAACCACTAGGATGTACTCGTGTCCTCTGGTGGATTTTGGGAGGGGTCCTACGAGGTCCATAGCTATGCGTTCAAAGGGAGTCTCTATGATGGGGAGAGGAATCAAAGGGTTACGTAGGTGTGGCCGTGGGGCTGTACGTTGACATTGATCACACGTCCTACAATACCTGGCCACATCTCGGGTGACCCGGGGCCAATAGAATCTCTGCATGATTCTGTCAATAGTCTTGTCTCGTGCCAGGTGTCCTCCTAGGACGTGGGAATGGGCTAACTGTAGAACTGTATCCCTGTATGGCCTAGGCACCATTAGCAATTCCTGGTTTTCCCCCCTTCGTCGTACGACCCAGTATAAGAGACCCCGCCTGATTGCATAGTAAGGAAGAGGGGGCTCACCTGATCCGTCGACGTTCCTCCCATCGATCACCTTCACCTTCCTCATGACCTCCCTTAGGTCTGGGTCTCTATGCTGCGAGGTGCCGAACTGTCCCTTTAATTCCTGGGGCAGGTCGACCTCGGTAGAGGGATGTGGAGGTTGTTCCACATCCCCATCAGGGGTGACCGAGGAGAATCCCTTCCAGGTTCCCTCCTCGGATGGAGCTTCAAATATATCCCTTAGCGCCTGGTTGCTCCTTCCTTCCTGCATTGTGTATAACCCTTCACATGTGTCTTCATCGGTGGTTTCCTGGAATATCTGTCGTAAACGTTGGGTCGCTATTTCTTCCTCTGCTGCAGAGGACGAGGACGCGGCTACGTCTCCTTGAAGGACTACTACCTCGGGCTTGGATTTTCTCTTCTTTCCTGTCCCCCTTCTTCCCGTGCATAACGTCATCTGCCGAAGCTCCTTATATAGGGGACAGTCTCTCCCGATCAATAATGGCACCTTCAGCTGGGGCACTTTCCCTGCCCTGTACACCTTCCTTTTGGAGTGAGAATAGGCAGATTCACAGTGGGGTAATAGTGGGTGTCTCCATGGATACAGGATACGGCTACTTTGTCTGGTAGCAGTGTTGCGGAGGTCACCATCCGCTCCTCTACTAACGTAACCATACTTCCCGAGTCGAGAATAGCTACCACATCTTGTCCTTCGACTTGCACCGGAATCTCTGAGGCTGGGGCTATCTCTGCTAACCAACAGTGTTGCTCCTGCCCCCTCAAAACGGGATGTGTGGGGGTAGGCAGTGATGACTCCGTGACCATGGGCACATCCTTGCTAGGACATTGTGGGGCATAATGGTTGGGAGACTGACATTTATAACACAGACCCTGCTGTGTGGTGGCTGACCTCTCCCACCTCCGGGGGGGAGGCATGGACGTTTCGGTGGCGAGCGCGCCGGGGTGAGTTGTGGTACGGGATTGGAAGACTCCTTCCGTTCCTCCTTGTCACTTTTTAACAACTCCCCTGTAGACCGATATGTTTCCACCGCCTGGGCTATGTCGTCGGCTGACAACGGGTTGGCTTGCCCCACAACCCTTTTTAAGTCACTGGGTAATTCTCTCAATATCTTGTCCACTACGAGAGTCTCTATCACATGTCCTACTCCCTTTCCAGGTTCTAGCCACTGTTTCGTCAGTCGTATTAAGGCGAAGATCTGGGCACGGACGGGTTGATCAGCCGTATAGGTCCATTGATGGAACTTTACAGCCCTATCTCTGGCAGTCAGCTGGTACCGGGACAGGATCTCGGTTTTTAGTCGCCCATAGTCCGCAGCTTCGCGGGAATCCAGGTCAAAATAGGCTTCCTGAGCCACCCCGGTCAAAAGAGGGGTAATGCGCTCGCCCATTCTGTGGGCGGCCACTCTTTCAAGATGGCCGTCCTTTCGAAGGTCATGAGGAAGGCCTCAATATCATCCTCCTTGGAGAGACGAGGTAAGATGGTGTGAGCAGCCGCTCTTGGCTTAACTCTAGGTTCTTCTAGTCGGCTCAGCTGTTGTTGCAGGAGTTCTATAGTTGTCTGCTGTGCCGTGATCAATTGTTGCAGTAGGGCGTTATCCATCGTTCTTGAATGGTTCCTCTGGGTCTACTGGAAGAATCTTGATTTACTCACTTATCCTTGTGTCACTCGTCCACCTAATGCCTGCATCCTCCACCAATGTGAGCGGACCAAGTAATTGGGCGTCACTCTAAAGCGGGAAGGTGGAATAAACGAGTCAGGAGTAGGTTTTCTTGATTGAACACAGTTCTCTATTGAGGGCATTTGGTCAACACAAACAGTCCAACATAATCAATGAAAATCTTCCAAGGAAAAACATACATCTTCTCCGGATGAAACCGGAACACAATAGGCTTATCTTTAAACTACAACAAAAAGTCACAGGCTTGTCACCGTCTTAGTGGTTCTTCCTGGATAGCTCCTCTCTCTCGGTGGCCATCTTCCAGAGATAGTTTTCCCTCCCTCTCTGCTGGATCCATTCTCTCTCTTATAGGGGAAGGAGAGTATGTCATTAGTACCGTCAGCTGTGCTTAATTGCCTCTGGTTACCTTGTCTCCCATGCCTTGTTGGGCTACTATCCATGAGCCCAGCCTGCCCTCTGGTGGTCCTTCCACATACATCATTCTAACAGTTCCTTTGATGGAACGCAAATTAAGTTGTCTACATTAGAACCCATAGTCACAAGTAACTCAAAATAATCTTGCTCTTCCCCTCTTCTGAGCACACCAGACCACAACAAGAGAAACGCCCATCACACTGGGCACCACAGGAGATGAGATATAAAAGGAGCTTCCCCAAATCCTACAATAACTCAACCCTAGTCTTTGTGCAGATTTGCAGTGGGTAATTACACACTGTAGCCCTCTGGCATGGAAAACCCCCCCAGCACGCTGGAAGCCTCCCCACAAGCCACAGATGTGCCCCTGAGACAAATGCTCCGTCCACAGACACCACACAAAAATAACAATGCCCAACGTATTCCAAAGTGGAACACGTCGCTAAGCCTAACAGGGGAAAAGAAACAAGATACAGTTGAAGTCGGGAAGTTTACATACACCTCAGACAAATACATTTAAACTCAGTTTTTCACAATTCCTGACATTTAATCCTGGTAAAAAATTCCCTGTCATAGGTCAGTTAAGATCACCACTTTATTTTAAGAATGTGAAATGTCAGAATAATAGTAGAGAGAATGAATTATTTCAGCTTTTATTTCTTTCATCACATTCCCAGTGGGTCAGAAGTTTACATCCACTCAATTTGTATTTGGTAGCATAGCCTTTAAATTGTTGAACTTGGGTCAAACGTTTCGGGTAGCCTCCCACAAGCTTCCCACAATAAGTTGGGTGAATTTTGGCCCATTCCTCCTGACAGAGCAGGTGTAACTGAGTCAGGTTTGTAGGCCTCCTTGCTCGCACACACTTTTTCAGATCTACCCACATATTTTCTATAGGATTGAGGGTCAGGACTTTATGATGGTCACTCCAATACCTTGACTTTGTTGTCCTTAAGCCATGTTGCCATGACTTTGGAAGTATGCTTGGGGTCATTGTCCATTTGGAAGACACATTTGCGACCCAGCTTTACCTTTCTGACTGATGTCTTGAGATGTTGCTTCAATATATCCAAATAATTTTCCTGCCACATGATGCCATCTATTTTGTGAAGTGCACCAGTCCCTCCTGCAGCAAAGCACCCCCACAACATGATGCTGCCACCCCCGTGCTTCATGGTTTGGATGGTGTTCTTCGGCTTGCAAGCCCCCCCCTTTTTCCTCCAAACATAACGATGGTCATTATGGCCAAACAGTTCTATTTTTCTTTCATCAGACCAGAGGACATTTCTCCAAAAAGTACGATCTTTATCCCATGTGCAGTTGGAAACCGTAGTCTGGCTTTTGTATGGAGTTTTTTGGAGCAGTGGCTTCTTCCTGCTATTAGCCTTATCAGAAGCTTCTAACGCCATGACATCATTTTCTGGAATTTTCCAAGCTGTTTAAAGGCACATTCAACTTGGTGTATGTAAACTTCTAACCCAACTGGAATTGTGATTACAGTGAATTACAAGTGAAATAATCTGTCTTTAAACAATTGTTGGAAAAATTACTTGTCAAAGTAGATGTCCTAACCGACTTGCCAAAACTATAGTCTGTTAACAAGAAATTTGTGGTTGAAAAACGAGTTTTAATTACTCCAACCTAAGTGGATGTAAACTTCTGACTTCAACTGTAGCTCTGGGTAGCAAATAGCACTACCCTACCCAAATCTCCCACGGAGGTACACAGCAGATTGTACTCACCCCCGACCGATATCCCAACAGTGAGTAGAGCAGGAGTTTCCAGTCTAGGCAGGGGCCTGGAAACTAACCAATATTACTCTCCAACTCAATACACAAGCAACTATCCACCGCAGTTGCAAGTTTACCAAACAAAAGAAGTGGCTGTTCCACTGGATGTCTTAAGGTGAACGCACCAATTTGTAAGTCGCTCTGGATAAGAGCGTCTGCTAAATGACTTAAATGTAATGTAAATGTAAAAGGCTACCAACACTGGGGCTACCAAACAGCGCAACTCAAAAAAACGAACAAAAGACTATCAAAACACTAACTCCACGTTCTCACAAACAAAATACACTTACCAGTTAGCTTAACGACACTAGTATTAAGCCTAACTTCTCCATGCAACGCACCTGTTTGACGACCTCATTGGACAACCAAAATCACTGATACGTCTCTAAGGCACTATACCGAACACTTATAAGACTAGACAGTGAATACCGACCAATTCGCATCCCAATGAACATTAATCCATCATAATGCCACAAAATCCTATATGCCAACATGTCTAGGAACCAAACTTATGATCCCAGCTGAGCCCCCCCCCCTTATCACGAACCGGCTCGTAACCCGTAACAAAAAGGGAGCCAACGCAGAGGTCAAAGAATAACAAAAACATTTATTAACTTGTTATGGCTGCAATCCCGATATCGGGATAAGTGTCATCAACAACCGCTGAATAGCATAGCGCTACATTCAATAAATATTACTACAAATATTTATATTCATGAAATCACAAGTGCAATATAGGAAAACACAGTTTAGCCTTTTGTTAATCCACCTGTCGTGTCAGATTTTGAAATTACGCTTTTCAGCAAAAGCAATCCAAGCGTTTGTGTAAGTTTATCGATCACACAACAAAACATTAAGTACACTTAGTATCAGGAAGCTTGGTCACGAAAATCAGAAAAGCAATCAAATTAATCGTTTACATTTGATGATCTTCAGATGTTTTCACTCAAGAGACTCCCAGTTACACAACAAATGTTCCGTTGGTTCCATAAAGATTATTTTTATATCCAAAATACCTCAGTTTGTTTGTCGCTTTATGTTCAGAAATCCACAGGAAAGAGCGGTCACGACAACGCATACGAAAATTCCAAATAGTTTCTATAATGTCCACAGAAACATGTCAATCGTTTTTTATAATCAATCCTCAGGTTGTATTTAAAATATATAATCGATAATATATCAACCGCAAATGTCTTTCACAGTAGGAGAGGGCAATACCTAACCAAATTCTGTTGCGTGAGAAAAACTCATGTGACCACTTGACGCGATGTTATCGTTCTGGCTCATTTTTCAAAATAAAAGCCTGAAACTATGTCTGAAGACTGTTGACACATTGAGGAAGCGATAGGAAAAGGAATCTGGTTCATATCCCTTTAAATCCAGCAAAGGGTGGCTATGGAACATGGAGTTTTCAAAATAGAGGTCACTTCCTGTTTTCCTCAGGGTTTCGCCTGCAATATCAGTTCTGTTATACTCACAGACAATATTTTGACAGTTTTGGTAACTTTAGAGTGTTTTCTATCCAATACTACTAATAATATGTATATATTAGCAACTGAGACTGAGGAGCTGGCCGTTTACAATGGGCACCTTTTCATCCAAGCTACTCAATACTGCCCCTGCAGCCATAAAAAGTTAGCTAAAGTAAACTATAAACAAGTAACAATGGTGTGTGTAGTCAGTAATGTAAGTGAGTGGTTGCGTGCATAGATTGTGATAATCAAATCAAGTCTATTTATATAGCCCTTCTTACATCAGCTGATATATCAAAGTGCTGTACAGAAACCCAGCCTAAAACCCCAAACAGCAAGCAATGCAGGTGTAAAAGCACGGTGGCTAGGAAAAAGTCCCTAGAAAGGCCAAAACCTAGGAAGAAACCTAGAGAGGAACCAGGCTATGAGGGGTGGCCAGTACTCTTCTGGCTGTGCCGGGTGGAGATTATAACAGAACATGGCCAAGATGTTCAAATATTCATAAATGGCCAGCATGGTCAAATAATAATCACAGTAGTTGTCGAGGGTGCAACAAGTCAACACCTCAGGAGTAAACGTCAGTTGACTTTTCATAGCCGATCATTAAGAGTATCTCTACCGCTCCTGCTGTCTCTAGAGAGTTGAAAACAGCAGGTCTGGGACAGATAGCACGTCCGGTGAACAAGTCAGGGTTCCATAGCCGCAAGCAGAACAGTTGAAACTGGAGCAGCAGCATGGCCAGGTGGACTGGGGACAGCAAGGAGTCATCATGCCATGTAGTCCTGAGGCATGGTCCTAGGGCTCAGGTCCTCCGAGAGAGAGAAAGAAAGAGAGAAAGAGATAATTAGAGAGCATACTTAAATTCACACAGGACACCAGATAAGACATGAGAAGTACTCCAGATTTAACAGACTGACCCTAGCCCCCCGACACAAACTACTGCAGCATAAATACTGGAGGTTGAGACGGGAGGGGTCAGGAGACACTGTGGCCCCATCCGATGATACCCCCGGACAGGGCCAAACAGGCAGGATATAACCCCACCCACTTTGCCAAAGCACAGCCCCCACACCACTAGAGAGATATCTTCAACCACAAACTTACCATCTTGAGACAAGGCAGAGTATAGCCCACAAAGATCTCCACCATGGCACAACCCAAGGGGGGGCGCCAACCCAGACAGGAAGATCACATCAGTGACTCAACCCACTCAAGTGACGCACCCCTCGGGACGGCATGGAAGAGCACCAGTAAGCCAGTGACTCAGCCCTTGTAATAGGGTTAGAGGCAGAGAATCCCAGTGGAAAGAGGGGAAACGGCAAGGCAGAGACAGCAAGGGAGGTTCGTTGCTCCAGAGCCTTTTCGTTCACCTTCACACAAGAGATGAGTCTTCAGTAAAGACTTAACAGTCAAGACCGACTTGGCTAGTTTAATTTGTGCCACTGGCTCAGTACTATAGATTAATGGTTGAGATGGAGAAGTAAAACCAATACATTCATTATTAAATTTGAAAACCTAGGCCTATATGTATTATCAATTTTTGTCCTGAGATCGGTGTCCCTTCCACAGGTTGACTTGTAGTAGGGTGTGGCCATCGAGATTTATTGTTTGGGTGTGGATAGGTGATGAAGGATGGAGGGCCAGACAAAAGAAGCACTCTATCTCTGTTGATACAGTGCAATGAAAAGTACAGATCAAATTTTAAATAAACAACTCTTTATGCTTTGTGCCAATGTACTGTCTGTACTGTCTATAGCCCTGGGATAACATTTTAGGCATAGATATGTACACCCACATGATCATATTATTCTACCATTATCACAGAGTAGCATATGTTCTGCTGTGAAAAACATTGTCTGTTTCACCCAGCACTATATTTTGTAAGCTTGGTCATGATCATACAAAAATATGTTATCGTAATGTCTAATTAGTGTTAGTGTTGAGCTAACATAGGCTAATGCAATTAGCATGAGATTGTAAGAAAAAAATAACATTTCCCAGGATGTAGACATAACTGATATTGGCAGAAAGTTTGAATTCTTGTTAATATAACTGCACTGTCCAATTTACAGTAGCTGTTACAGTGAAGGAATGCCATGCTATTGTTTGAGGAGAGTGCACAATTTTGAACATGAAAAGTTATTAATGAACATATTAGGCACATTTGGGAAGTCTTGAAACAACAATTTGAAAAGAAATGCAATGGTTCATTTGATCAGTCAAAAACTTTGCACATGCACTGCTGCCATCGAGTGACCAAAATCTAAATTGTGCCTGGGTTGGAATAATACATTATGGACTTTCTCTTGCATTTCAAAGAAATGGTACATATAAAATACAAAAAATGCATGTTTTTTCTTTGTGTTATCTTTTACCAAATCTAATGTGTTATATACTCCTACATTCATTTCACATTTCCACAAACTTCAAAGTGTTTCCTTTCAAATATCAATATTTTCAAGTATCAAGAATATGCATATCCTTGCTTCAGGTCCTGAGCTACAGGCAGTTAGATTTGGGTATGTCATTTTAGGCAAAACATTTTAAAAAAAGGGTTGGATCTTATTAAGAAGTTAAGTGTAAAGTAAAAAAATTGAAAATAAAAAATAAAATGAACAAATAATTAAACAGCACCATTAAAATCACTATAGCAATATGTACAAGTAGGTAGTTAAAGTGACCATGCGAAGATAATAAACAGAGTAGCTGCAGTGTAAAAGAGAGGTCTGGGTAGCCATTTGATTAGCTGTTCAGGAGTGTTATGGTTTGCAGGTAGAAGCTGTTAAGATGCCTTTTGGACCTAGAATTGGCGCTCTGGTACCGCTTGCCGTGCTATAGCAGAGAGAACAGTCTTAAACTAGGGTGGCTGGAGTCTGACAATGTTTAGGGCCTTCCTCTGAAACCGCCTGGCATAGAGGTCCTGGATGGCAGGAAGCTTGGCCCCAGTGATGTACCGGGCCGTATGCACGACCCTCTGTAGTGCCTCGCGGTCGGAGGAGCAGTTGCAGTTGCCATACCAGGCAGTGATGCAAACAGTTAGGATGCTCTCGATGGTGCAGCTGTAAAACCTTTTGAGCATCTGAGGACCCATGCCGAATCTTTTCAGACTCCTTAGGAGGAATAGGCTTTGTCGTGCCCTCTTCACGACTGTCTTAGTGTGTTTGGACCATGATAGTTTGTTGGTGATGTGGACACCAAGGAACTTGAAGCTCTCAACCTGCTCCACTACAGCTCCGTCGATGAGAATGGGGGCATGCTCGGTCCTCCTTTTCCAGGAGTCCACAATCATCTCATTTGTCCTTTGTCTTGATCACGTTTAGGGCGAGGTTGTTGTCCTGGCGCCACACGGCCAGGTCTCTGACCTGCCTATAGGCTGTCTCATCATTGTTGGTGATCAGACACTTTTGTGTCATTGGCAAACTTGATGATGGTGTTAGTGTTGTGCCTGGCCATGCAGTCATGAGTGAACAGGGAATACAGGAGGGGACTGAGCACGCCCCCCTGAGGGGCCCCCGTATTGAGGATCAGCGTGGCGGATGTGTTGTTACCTACCCTTATGACCTGGTGCGGCCCGTCAGGAAGTCCATGATCCAGTTGCAGAGGGAGATGTTTAGTCCCAGGGTCCTTAGCTTAGTGATGAGCTTTGAGGGTACTATGGTGTTGAACGCTGAGCTGTAGTCAATGAATAGCATTCTCACATAGGTGTTTATTTTGTCGAGATGGGAAAGGGCAGTGTGGAGTGCAATTGAGATTGCATCATGTGTGGATCTGTTGGGGCAGTATGCAAATTGGAATGGGTCTAGGGTTTCTGGGATAATAGGGTTGATGTGAGCCACGACCAGCCTTTCAAATCACTTCATGGCTACAGACATGAGTGCTATGGGTCGGTAGTCATTTAGGCAGGTTACCTTAGTGTTCTTAGAAGGCGTGACAGCACGTCTTCCTCTTCTTCCTCCTCAGGAGGTTAAATGGGCCCTCAAGTCCTCAAAAAGTTATACAGCTGTACCATTGAGAGCATCATGACTGGCTGCATCACTGTTTGGTATGGCAACTGCACCGCCCTCGATCGCAGAGGTTTCTCATGAAAGTTTGCCATTTCCTGTTTTACTTCTGGAGGGAATTCCGTTAACAATTATGATTACCTTCATGCAAAGGAAGGAAGCAAAGTCTTCTCCCTCGCAAATGGAAACTCTCCACCAAAGCCTTCCCTTTCGCTAAGTGTTTATCATGACAAAAAAGCAAAAGAAAATTATATAGCCAAGTTTGACTTTGTGGCTGTGGAATCCAGTGGAAACCATTTATTGTCCGCACACAGGCTTGAAAATCACTGCACCAGTTTACGCACCGCCTTTGCCCCAATCCTGATTCATCCAAATAATCAATTATGAAAACCCAAAACCAGGAACTACTGCAGCTTGTAATCACATTATTCTATGTGAGCCTTGACAGATTCTCGCCATTGAATCTATTCACGAAAATCTGCCTGTGAGATTTTACTGAAAAGCTAACAATCACTACATAAGCATTACCCTTTTTATGTATTCTTTATTATTTCTGCACTGACTCTATGCACTCTCACATCGATAAACAAACACACACACACACACACACACACACACACACACACACACACACACACACACACACACACACACACACACACACACACACACACACATGCCCATACACTCACACACAATCATTATACACGCTGCTGCTACTCTGCTTATCAGACACAAGCAAAGAATGTGCACGTTTGATAGGAATGAACATGCAGTAACCCCAAGGAGAAAACGCATGAAGCATGAACTATGTAAAGTGACCTCTGCCTGTCTTCTCCCCTCCAAAAAGATGACAGACCACACAATCTAGTGTGCCATGATTGTGTTGTAGCTAAATTCCGAAATCTGGCCCTCCAACCGGGATGATCATCTTTCATCCCCTCACCTCTCCACTGCAACTATTTGTAGGTGGTTGCTACAAATAAGACATTGATGGTCGCCTCGCTTCGCGTTCCTAGGAAACTATGCAGTATTTTGTTTTTTAATGTGTTATTTCTTACATGGTTACCTCAAGAAATCTTAAGTGTTATTACATACATCCGGGAGGAACTATTGGATATAAGAGCAACGTCAACTCACCAACATTACGACCAGGAATATGACATTCCCGAAGCGGGTGCTCTGTCTGGTCCACCACCCAGGACAATGGATCGGATCCCAGCCGGCAACCCAAAACGATGGCACTGCAGAAGGGGCAGACGGAGCGGTCTTCTGGTCAGGCTCCGTAGATGGGCACATCGCACACCGCTCCCGAAGATACTATTCGCCAATGTCCAGTCTCTTGAAAACAAAGTAGACGAAATCCGAGCAAGGGTTGCCTTCCAGAGAGACATCAGAGATTGTAACGTTCTTTGTTTCACGGAAACATGGCTCACTCAGGATACGTCATCAGAGTCAGTACAGCCACCAGGTTTCTTCACGCATCGCGCTGACAGAAACAAAAATCTCTCTGGTAAGAAGAAGTGCGGGGCGTATGCCTTATGATTAATGAGACGTGGTGTGATCATAACATCATACATCATACAGGAAGTCCTTTTGTTCACCTGACCTAGAATTCCTTACAATCAAATGCCAACCGCATTATCTACCAAGAGAATTCTCTTTGATTATAATCACAGTCGTGTATATCCCCCCCAAGCAGACACATTGACGGCCCTGAAAGAACGTCATTGGACTCTATGTAAACTGGAAACATTTACATTTTACATTTAAGTCATTTAGCAGACGCTCTTATCCAGAGCGACTTACAAATTGGTGCTTTCACCTTATGACATCCAGTGGAACAGCCACTTTACAATAGTGCATCTAGGTCTTTTAAGGGGAGGGGGTGAGAAGGATTACTTTATCCTATCCTAGGTATTCCTTAAAGAGGTGGGGTTTCAGGTGTCTCCGGAAGGTGGTGATTGACTCCGCTGTCCTGGCGTCGTGAGGGAGTTTGTTCCACCATTGGGGGGCCAGAGCAGCGAACAGTTTTGACTGGGCTGAGCGGGAACTGTACTTCCTCAGTGGTAGGGAGGCGAGCAGGCCAGAGGTGGATGAACGCAGTGCCCTTGTTTGGGTGTAGGGCCTGATCAGAGCCTGGAGGTACTGAGGTGCCGTTCCCCTCACAGCTCCGTAGGCAAGCACCATGGTCTTGTAGCGGATGCGAGCTTCAACTGGAAGCCAGTGGAGAGAGCGGAGGAGCGGGGTGACGTGAGAGAACTTGGGAAGGTTGAACACCAGACGGGCTGCGGCGTTCTGGATGAGTTGTAGGGGTTTAATGGCACAGGCAGGGAGCCCAGCCAACAGCGAGTTGCAGTAATCCAGACGGGAGATGACAAGTGCCTGGATTAGGACCTGCGCCGCTTCCTGTGTGAGGCAGGGTCGTACTCTGCGGATGTTGTAGAGCATGAACCTACAGGAACGGGCCACCGCCTTGATGTTATTTGAGAACGACAGGGTGTTGTCCAGGATCACGCCAAGGTTCTTAGCGCTCTGGGAGGAGGACACAATGGAGTTGTCAACCGTGATGGCGAGATCATGGAACGGGCAGTCCTTCCCCGGGAGGAAGAGCAGCTCCGTCTTGCCGAGGTTCAGCTTGAGGTGATGATCCGTCATCCACACTGATATGTCTGCCAGACATGCAGAGATGCGATTCGCCACCTGGTCGTCAGAAGGGGGAAAGGAGAAGATTAATTGTGTGTCGTCTGCATAGCAATGATAGGAGAGACCATGTGAGGTTATGACAGAGCCAAGTGACTTGGTGTATAGCGAGAATAGGAGAGGGCCTAGAACAGAGCCCTGGGGGACACCAGTGGTGAGAGCACGTGGTGAGGAGACGGATTCTCGCCACGCCACCTGGTAGGAGCGACCTGTCAGGTAGGACGCAATCCAAGCGTGGGCCACGCCGGAGATGCCCAACTCGGAGAGGGTGGAGAGGAGGATCTGATGGTTCACAGTATCGAAGGCAGCCGATAGGTCTAGAAGGATGAGAGCAGAGGAGAGAGAGTTAGCTTTAGCAGTGCGGAGCGCCTCCGTGATACAGAAGAGAGCAGTCTCAGTTGAATGACTAGTCTTGAAACCTGACTGATTTGGATCAAGAAGGTCATTCTGAGAGAGATAGCGGGAGAGCTGGCCAAGGACGGCACGTTCAAGAGTTTTGGAGAGAAAAGAAAGAAGGGATACTGGTCTGTAGTTGTTGACATCGGAGGGATCGAGTGTAGGTTTTTTCAGAAGGGGTGCAACTCTCGCTCTCTTGAAGACGGAAGGGACGTAGCCAGCGGTCAGGGATGAGTTGATGAGCGAGGTGAGGTAAGGGAGAAGGTCTCCGGAAATGGTCTGGAGAAGAGAGGAGGGGATAGGGTCAAGCGGGCAGGTTGTTGGGCGGCCGGCCGTCACAAGACGCGAGATGTCATCTGGAGAGAGAGGGAGAAAGAGGTCAGAGCACAGGGTAGGCCAGTGTGAGCAGAACCAGCGGTGTCGTTTGACTTAGCAAACGAGGATCGGATGTCGTCGACCTTCTTTTCAAAATGGTTGACGAAGTCATCTGCAGAGAGGGAGGAGGGGGGAGGAGGATTCAAGAGGGAGGAGAAGGTGGCAAAGAGCTTCCTAGGGTTAGAGGCAGATGCTTGGAATTTAGAGTGGTAGAAAGTGGCTTTAGCAGCAGAGACAGAGGAGGAAAATGTAGAGAGGAGGGAGTGAAAGGATGCCAGGTCCGCAGGGAGGCGAGTTTTCCTCCATTTCCGCTCGGCTGCCCGGAGCCCTGTTCTGTGAGCTCGCAATGAGTCGTCGAGCCACGGAGCGGGAGGGGAGGACCGAGCCGGCCTGGAGGATAGGGGACATAGAGAGTCAAAGGATGCAGAAAGGGAGGAGAGGAAGGTTGAGGAGGCAGAATCAGGAGATAGGTTGGAGAAGGTTTGAGCAGAGGGAAGAGATGATAGGATGGAAGAGGAGAGAGTAGCGGGGGAGAGAGAGCGAAGGTTGGGACGGCGCGATACCATCCGAGTAGGGGCAGTGTGGGAAGTGTTGGATGAGAGCGAGAGGGAAAAGGATACAAGGTAGTGGTCGGAGACTTGGAGGGGAGTTGCAATGAGGTTAGTGGAGGAACAGCATCTAGTAAAGATGAGGTCGAGCGTATTGCCTGCCTTGTGAGTAGGGGGAAGGTGAGAGGGTGAGGTCAAAAGAGGAGAGGAGTGGAAAGAAGGAGGCAGAGAGGAATGAGTCAAAGGTAGACGTGGGGAGGTTAAAGTCGCCCAGAACTGTGAGAGGTGAGCCGTCCTCAGGAAAGGAGCTTATCAAGGCATCAAGCTCATTGATGAACTCTCCGAGGAACCTGGAGGGCGATAAATGATAAGGATGTTAAGCTTGAAAGGGCTGGTAACTGTGACAGCATGGAATTCAAAGGAGGCGATAGACAGATGGGTAAGGGAGAAAGAGAGAATGACCACTTGGGAGAGATGAGGATCCCGGTGCCACCACCCCGCTGACCAGAAGCTCTCGGGGTGTGCGAGAGCACGTGGGCGGACGAAGAGAGAGCAGTAAGGAGTAGCGGTGTTGTCTGTGGTGATCCATGTTTCCGTCAGTGCCAAGAAGTCGAGGGACTGGAGGGAGGCATAGGCTGAGATGAACTCTGCCTTGTTGGCCGCAGATCGGCAGTTCCAGAGGCTACCGGAGACCTGGAACTCCACGTGGGTCGTGCGCGCTGGGACCACCAGATTAGGGTGGCCGCGGCCATGCGGTGTGGAGCGTTTGTATGGTCTGTGCAGAGAGGAGAGAACAGGGATAGACAGACACATAGTTGACAGGCTAGAGAAGAGGCTACGCTAATGCAGAGGAGATTGGAATGACAAGTGGACTACACGTCTCGAATGTTCAGAAAGTTAAGCTTACGTAGCAAGAATCTAATTGACTAAAATGATTAAAATGATACAGTACTGCTGAGGTAGGCTAGCTGCGTTGTTGACACTACCCTAATCAAGTCGTTCCGTTGAGTGTGAAGTTTCTACAATGCTGCTTTTCGGGGCTAGCTGGCTAGCTAGCAGTGTTGGTTACGTTACGTTGCGTTAGGAGAACGACAATAGCTGGCTAGCTAACCTAGAAAATCGCTCTAGACTACACAATTATCTTTGAAACAAAGACGGCTATGTAGCTAGCTATGTAGCTAGCTACGATCAAACAAATCACACTGTTGGGACTGTAATGAAATGAAATGAAAATGTGATACTACCTGTGGAGCGAAGCGGAATGCGACCGGAATGCGAAAGTTCTATTCAGTAGACGTTGGCTGGCTGTTGGCTAGCTAGGAGTGTCTCCTACGTTAAGGACGACAAAATAGCTGGCTAGCTAACCTCGGTAAATTAAGATAATCACTCTAAGACTACACACTCTAAACTACACAATTATCTTGGATACGAAGACAGCAAAGACAACTATGTAGCTAGCTAACACTACACTAATCAAGTCGTTCAGTTGAGTGTGATAGTTACTACAGTGCTACGCCGAACCAGGCGAAACCACATATCCTGAGGCTGCATTTATTGTAGCTGGGGATTTTAACAAGGCTAATCTGAAAACAAGGCTCCCTAAATGTTTATGAAAATATAAATTATGCGATCCGGGCTGGCAAAACCCTGGATCATTGTTATTTTAACTTCCACGACGCACACAAAGCCCTCCCCCGCCCTCCTTTTGGAAAAGCTGATCACGACTCCATTTCGTTGTTCCCAGCCTATAGACAGAAACTAAAACAGGAAATGCCCGTGCTCAGGTCTGTTCAACACTGGTCCGACTAATCGGATTCCACACTTCAAGATTGCTTCGATCACGTGGACTGGGATATGTTCCGCATAGCGTCGGACAATAACATTGATGAATACGGTGATTCGGTGAGCGAGTTTATTAGCAAGTGCATCGGTGATGTTGTACCCACAGCGTCTATTAAAACCTTTCCCAACCAGAAACCGTGGATTGATGGCAGCATTCATACAAAACTGAAAGCGTGAACCACTGCATTTAATCAGGGCAAGGCGACCGGAGACATGACCGAATACAAACAGTGTAGCTATTCCCTACACAAGGCAATCAAACAAGCTAAGCGTCAGTATAGAGACAAAGTAGAGACGCAATTCAACGGCTCAGACACGAGAGGTATGTGGCAGGGTCTACTGTCAGTCACGGACTACAAAAAGAAAACCAGCCCCGTCACGGACCACAATGTCTTGCTCCCAGACAAACTGAACAACTTCTTTGCTCGCTTTGGGGACAATACAGTGCCACTGACACGGCCCGTTACCAAAACCTGTGGGTGCTCCTTCACAGCAGCCAATGTGAGTAAAACATTTAAACGTGTTAACCCTCGCAAGGCTGCAGGCCCAGACGCCATCCCTAGCCGCATCCTCAGAGCATGCGCAGACCAGCTGGCTGGTGTGTTTATGGACATATTCAATCAATCCTTATCCCAGTCTGCTGTTCCCACATGCTTCAAGAGGTCCACCATTGTTCCTGTTCCCAAGAAAGCTAAGGTAACTGAGCTAAATGACTATTGCCCGTAGCACTCACTTCCGTCATCATGAAGTGCTTTGAGAGACTAGTCAAGGACCATATCACCTCCACCCTACCTGACACCCTAGACCTACTTCAATTTGCTTACCGCCCCAAGAGGTCCACAGACGACGCAATCGCAATCCCACCGCACACTGCCCTAACCCATCTGGACATCAGGATTACCTATGTAAGAATCGACTTCAGCTCAGCATTTAACACCATCGTACCCTCCAAACTCGTCATTAAGCTCGAGACCCTGGGTCTCGACCCCGCCCTGTGCAACTGGGTCCTGGACTTCCTGACGGGCCACTCCCAGGTGGTGAAGTTAGGAAGCAACATCTCCACCCCGCTGATCCTCAAAACAATCCCAACAAGGGTGAATTCTCAGCCCTCTCCTGTACTCCCTGTTCACCCATGACTGAGTGGCCATGCACGCCTCCAACTCAATCATCAAGTTTGCCGACGACACTACAGTGGTAAGCTTGATTACCAACAACGACGAGACTACAGGGAGGAGGTGAGGGCCCTCGGAGTGTGGTGTCAGGAAAACAACCTCACACTCAATGTCAACAAAACAAAGGAGATGATTGTGGAGTTCAGGAAACAGCAGAGGGAGCAGCCCCCCATCCACATCGATGGGACAGTAGTGGAGAAGGTGTAAAGTTTGAAGTTCCTCGGTGTACACATCACAGACAAACTGAAATGGTCCACCCACACAGACAGCGTGGTGAAGAAGGCGCAGCAGCGCCTCTTCAACCTCAGGAGGCTGAAGAAATTTGTCACTCACAAAATTTTACAGATGCACAATCGAAAGCATCCTGTCGGGCTGTATCACCGCCTGGTTCGGCAACTGCTCCGTCCACAACCGTAAGGCTCTCCAGAGGGTAGTGAGGTCTGCACAACGCATCACCGGGGGCAAACTACATGCCCTCCAGGACACCTACACCACCAGATGTCACAGGAAGACCAAAAAGTTCATCACGGACAACAACTACCCGAGCCACTGCCTGTTCACCCAGCTATCATCCAGAAGGGGAGGTCAGTACAGGTGCGTCGAAGCGGGGTCCAGGAGACTGAAAAACAGCTTCTATCTCAAGGCCATCAGACTGTTAAACAGCCACCACTAACATTGAGTGGCTGCTGCCAACATACTGACTCATCTCTAGCAACTTTAATAATTAAACATTGGATGTAATAAACGCATCACTAGCATAAATAGCACTAGCATTAAACATTGCCACTTTATATAATGTTTACATACCCTACATTACTCATCTCATATGTATATACTGTACACTAAACCATTTACTGCATCTTGCCTATGCCGTTCGGCCATCGCTCATCCACATATTTTTATGTACATATTCGTATTCATTCCTATACACTTGTGTGTAAAAGGTAGTTGTGGAATTGTTAGATTACTTGTTAGATATTACTGCATGGTCGGAACTAGAAGCACAAGCATTTCGCTACACTAGAATTAACATCTGCTAACCATGTGTATGTGACAAATAAAATTGGATTTGATTTGATTTAATTTGAATGTGTTCTCTTCTCAGTCAAATCACCAGGTAGAATAAGAGTTTAATAAACCAATGGTGTACACCCACCTCTCTGTTTGGATTGCAGGATGTGCCTCAGGGTGGCAGGTAGCCTAGTGGTTAGAGAGGCGAGCCAGCAAATGGGTTGCACGTTTGAATCCCGGGTCCGACGAGAAGTGAACTGGCATCCGGAGGGTTACTGGTATCAAATCTTAGATGCCACCTGACAGACGTTCCCAAAGTAAACTGCCTGTTACTCAGGCCCAGAAGCCAGGATATGCATATAATTGATAGCATTGGATAGAAAACACTCATGGTTCTTCTTGAGATAGATGAGCTCCTTCTTCAGCCCCTCGATCTGCATCTCCAGCATGTCCGCCTCCACCGACTGATGCATGGTCAGCTCGTTCTCATACCTGAGATATAGAGAGAGCTTATTTCTTAAGTATTCCATACGTTTTGGGGAAAACGGAAAGTAACACCAGGCTTCTGATATGTCTGTTGGGAGGGTGTGATTATACTGTAGGTGGAGAGTAATTTCATTTGATTTCCTTTTTACAGACACAAAATTACATTTAAAAAAGCAGTATGAGAATGTTTACAAATGCATGCTTATTCCTTGGTTTATGGAATGCACCAGCAGTGTTTTGTATATGTGGATGGTGTGGATATACTTACTTGGTTCTGAAGTCATCTGCAGCGAGCTTTGCATTGTCAATGCTGAGATACAGTTGAAGTCGGAAGTTTTCATACACAGCCAAATACATTTAAACTCAGTTTTTCACAATTCCTGACATTTAATCCTAGTAAAAATTCCCTGTCTTAGGTCAGTTAGGATCACCACTTTATTTTAAGAATGTGAAATGTCAGAAAAATAGTTGAGAGAATAATTTATTTCAGCTTCTATTTCTTTCATCACATTCCCAGTGGGTCAGAAGTTTACATCCACTCAATTAGTATTTGGTAGCATTGCCTTTAAATTGTTTACCTTGGGTCAAACGTTTCGGGTAGCCTTCCACAAGCTTCCCACAATAAGTTGGGTGAATTCTGGCCCATTCCTCCTGACAGAGCAGGTGTAACTGAGTCAGGTTTGTAGGCCTCCTTGCTCGCAAACACCCTTTATCAGTTCCTGCCGCAAATTTTCTATAGAATTGAGGTCAGGGCTTTGTGATGGCCACTCCAATACCTTGACTTTGTTGTCCTTAAGACATAGGAGACTAGGACTCTGTCTAGGAGACAGAACGTGTCTCCTTCCTGAGCGGTATGACGGCTGCGTGGTCCCATGGTGTTTATACTTGGAAACTGTCCCCAAGGATGAACCAGACTTGTGGAGGTCTTTTGATTTTCCCATGATGTCAAGCAAAGAGGCACTGAGTTTGAACGTAGGCCTTGAAATACATCCACAGGTACAACTCCAATTGACTCAAATGTTGTCAATTAGCCCATCAGAAGGTTCTAAAGCCATGACATAATTGGAATTTTCCAAGCTGTTTAAGGGCACAGTCAACTTAGTGTATGTAAACTTCTGACCCTCTGGAATTGTGATGCAATGAATTATACGTGAAATATTCTGTTTGTAAACAGTTGTTGGAAAAATGACTTATGTCATGTAGAAAGTAGATGTCCTAACCGACATGCCAAAACTATAGTTTGTTAACAAGAAATTTGTGGAGTGGTTGAAAAACAAGTTTTAATGACTCCAACCTAAGTGTATGTAAACTTCCGACCTTAACTGTAGATACCTCCGTTTACACAAGTGGCAGCCTGGATCTGAGAGGTAGAGAATGGAAAACATTTCAGGATGGGGCATGCTTGGAATTTCACACTAATGTAGTATGCACAACTGTCATAACACACTGCAATCATTGAGTTCTGAGTTTCAGTTGCTCTGTAAATTATAGCTCATTGAAGCATTACAGGGAACCTGTTTTCTTTGTGAACATTGTAAAGCATGACACAAAGGAACAAATTGCACCTTTCGCAATCGCCTAGGGGCTCTTACGAGACAGGAAGGATAGGCTTCAATGATCTGCTATATTTTTTATGCTTCAGCTGCAAGTATAAATACCGTCTTTGCATCTATCTTTTGTGCAACATCTTGGTTGAATTTTTCATTGTCCAATATTCATATTGATGTCACTATTAGTAACTTGTTGGAAAAACAATCTGATAGCATGTGTACACCATGTACCTGTACTCTCTCTCCAAGTAGTTGGACAGGCGGTCGTTCAGGTTCTGCATTGTGACCTTCTCGTTGGCCGACACATGGAGGTCGGCTCCACCGCCACCACCACCCCCTCCCTGTGGCCTTGTGGCCACCTCCTCCCATGACGAAACCATAACCACCTCAACCACCACCTCCGTCGCTGGAACCAAACGAGGATCTCACAAGAAAATCTCCTCAAATCAAATCAAATGTTATTTGTCACATGCGCCGAATACAACAGGTGTAGTAGACCTTACCGGGAAATTCTTACTTACAAGCCCTTAACCAACAATGCAGTTCAAGAACTCGAGTTAATAAACTAAAGTGAAAAACAAAAAGTAATAATCCAGGTCCTGCTTTGCCACAGTGATGTACTGGGCTGTACGCACTACCCTCTGTAGCGTCTTACCGTCAGATCCCGATCAGTTGCCATACCAGGCGGTGATGCAACCGGTCGTCACCGCTTGTCCTTTTCCTTAAGTCGTCCTTAACAGTCCATTGTTGCTTCATAGTGTTTGTGATTTTATTCATAGACGCAGGTACCATTATATTACCTTTTCTTTCTCAACTTTATGCATTTTCTATCCACTGTAGGAGTCTGCAGGTCTGACAAAAAAAAATCCTTGGCAATGAACTTGGCATTTGCATATTTCCGTATCACCACTGCATTTCTTGCAGATTTTTAAAATCAGGCTCCAGATGTTGCCATTTGAGTCCCATATTTTGCATGTGGAAAAGTTGATTTGCCTTTGATTAAAGCCAAAGAACATTGCAGCATCTCCTGTTAATGATTTGCAGTAGAATGAATTATTGTGACATTGGTGTGACAGAGATGTTGCACTATATATAGCTATTGCCTTTAAGTCAACATGGTCTAACTAGAATTTGCAACAAAAAGTAACATTTAACCTTTGTAGGTAAACTGTCACCATAGCTGACATATTATTAACATGTAAGTTGCAGTGACATCAACATGGACAATTGGATGATATTTGGTTGAGATGTTGCTCAATGAGATTTTAACCTATTATTCACCCATTCAAAAAGACAAACAAAAGTTTGTTGAATTCCCAATGTGTCATCACTATGCTTTCAACCATCCAAAAACAATGGAAAAACATTGTCTGATTTTTGTTTAGTTGTCACCTAAATGTGTTATATCTGCACTTTCAACCATTTGGCACAAAGTTCAAATGGAAAACAATGACAGAAATGGTGTGTATTTGTACAACTCAGTGTGTTGACACTGTGCTTCGTCTAATAGCACAACCAAATGAGCTGAATTGCAATTGAGAATGCATTAAAAGTGCAAGCAGGGGCAGACTAGGACCAGAAATGTGGTGCTGGCATTTCTTTTTAAAATCTAAGTTCCTGCAATTCTACATAGTTTAGCATGACATCTATTTTTGGGTATGATAATAACTCTGATAAAAAAATCTAGTCTAGAGTAAATGGCACAGCCATATCCCACTCTTATCCATTCCCCACTTTCGTTCGTACCCACGTTACTCTCGGGCCGACTCTTTTTGTCTGTATATATCCATGATGTCGCTCTTGCTGCTGGTGATTCTCTGATCCACCTCTACGCAGACGACACCATTCTGTATACAGCTGGCCCTTCTTTGGACACTGTGCTAACATACCGCCAAACAAGCTTCAACGCCATACAACACTCCTTCCGTGGCCTCCAACTGCTTTTAAATGCTAGTAAAACGAAGTGCATGCTTTTCAACCGATTGCTGCCTGCACCCTCCCGCCCGACCACTACTCTGGACGGTTATGACTTAGAATATGTGGACAACTACAAATACCTAGGTGTCTGGTTAGACTGTAAACTCTCCTTCCAGACTCACATTAACCATCTCCAATCCAAAATTAAATATAGAACCGGCTTCCTATTTCGCAACAAAGCCAAACATACCCTCGTAAAACGGACTATCCTACGATCCTTGACTTTACAAAACAGCCTCCAACACTCTACTCAGCAAACTGGATGTAGCCTATCACAGTGCCCTCCGTTTTGTCACCAAAGCCCCATATACTACCCACCACTGCAACCTGTATGCTCTCGTTGGCTGGCCCTCACTACATATTCGTCTCAAAACCCACTGACTCCAGGTCATCTATAAGTCCTTGCTAGGTAAAACCCCACATTATCTCAGCTCACTGGTCACCATAGCCACAACCACCCGTAGCACGCGCTCCAGCAGGTATATTTCACTGGTCATCCCCAAAGCCAACACTTACTTTGGCCGCCTTTCCTTCCAGTTCTCTGCTGCCAATGACCAAATTGCAAATATCACTGAAGCTGGAGTCTTATATCTCCCTCTCCAACTTTAAAGCATCAGCTGTCAGAGCTGCTTACCGATCAATGTACCTGTACACAGCCAATCTGTAAATAGCACAACCAACTACCTCATCCCCATATTGTTACTTATCCTCTTGTTCTTTTGCACCCCAGTATCTCTACTTGCACATCATCATGTGCACATCTATCACTCCAGTGTATAGATTTTTCTATTGTGTTATTGAATGTACGTTTGTTTATGTGTATCTCTGTGTTGTTGTTTTTGTCGCACTGCTTTGCTTTATCTTGGCCAGGTCACAGTTGTAAATGAGAACTTGTTCTCAACTGGCCTACCTGGTTAATTAAATAAAGTCAAACATTTCTATCACTGAAACATCTCCAAAACGTTCCTGGTTTGTCATGCATACATGTACTGTAACTCTCAACTATATAGAATAAATAATAGGTGCTATGACATGGCAGTGTGCAATGTACTCTCATGATAAGACCTGCACTCTGCAGGCTTTTACAACCTCTCATAAACCGGCATCTGGGTGCTGGCTGGGGATCTGGGATTGTGGGAGGTGGGAGGGGAAGAGGTTCATGTTGTCCATAATAACCCCTTTCTTTTATACACTTCCTTTAGCCTTTACAACCTCAAAAATAAAATGTTCTGCCTGTATGTTGTTTTTAATGACTGTTATTGATAACTAATATAATCACAGAAACCTGTATCTGGGTTGGTCCTTTCCATTAACACGTCTCCTCCAGTAGGAGCGATAAAGTCCTTGACCACTGTTACTCTATCCACAAGCAAGCATACAAGGCCCTTCGTCAAATCAGATCAAGACTCGATACTCCTAATTCCTGTCTACAAGATAAAACAGGAAGTACCCGTGACACGCTACATAGAGAAATGGTCCTCCGAATCCAAGGCTAAGCTACAAGACTGCTTTGCTAGCTCTGACTGGAATATGTTATGTTACTCAGCCGATATCTTCGACAAGCTAACCACCTCCGTCAACGGCGTCATTAGGAAATACATCAGCGACAGACTCTGCTTCCCCAATCAAAAGCCCTGGATTAACATAGAGTTTGGCGCAGAGCTAAAGGATAGGTTTAGTGCACACAGAGATATCACAGCCAACCCAGAGGCTATGGCTGAGGACACAAACAAGTACAAGAAATCCTGCTACGATCTCCAGACAGCCATCAAACAAGCAAAAGGACAATATAGGAACAAGCTGGAATCCTATTACACAGACTCCGACGCCCGCCACATGTGGCAGGGGCTATAGTCCATTACGGATTACAAAGGAAGGCCCAGCCATGATCTTCGCAAAATGCCTCTCTACCAGAAGAACTCAATGTATTTAATGCATGCTTTGACAAAAACAACACGGAGCCATGCATGAGGGCACCCGCTAATTCAGAGGACTGGGTGATCTCGCTAATCAAGTAAACACTCTGTATTCCAGGGCACATTCTCAGAGCTTGGGCAGAACAGTCATTTACAACCTCTCCTTGTCTCAGTCCCTAATCCCCGCATGTCTCAAACTGACCACCATAATTCCTGTGCCCAACCAAGAACTCTAAGACTACCTGCCACAATAACTACCACCTTGTAGCACTCACATCTGTAATCATTAAGTGTTTTGAAAGGCTGGTTATGGCTCACATCAACACCATCATTCCAGACACCCTAGACCCACTCCAATTTGCCCATACCGCCTCAACAGATCCATAGACGACACAATCTCAATTGCACTCCACACTGCTCTCACCCACCAATATAAGAGGAATACCAATATAAGAGGAATGTGAGAATGCTTTTCATTGACTACAGCTCAACGTTCAACAATAGCTCGTCACCAGGCTTGGGAACCTGGGACTGAACACCTCCCTCTGCATCTGGATCCTGGATTTCCTGAGGTGCCAACCCAAGGTGGTGAGGGTAGGCAACATAACCTCCACCATGCTGACCCTCAACATGGGCACCCCAAAATGCAATCATCCCCAGATTTCCAATCGACTATTTCATCCCCTCACCTATCCCCATCAACTATTCCCAGATTGTTCTCATCACTGTCAAACGCTCCCTAAAACACTTCTGTGAGCAGGCCTTTCTAATCGACCTGGCCCGGGTATCCTGGAAGGACATTGACCTCATCCCGTCAGTTGAGGATGCCTGGTCATTCTTTAAAAGTAACTTCCTCACCATTTTAGATAAGCATGCTCCGTTCAAAAAATGCAGAACCAAGAACAGATACAGCCCTTGGTTCACTCCAGACCTGACTGCCCTCGACCAGCACAAAAACATCCTGTGGCGGACTGCAATAGCATCGAATAGCCCCCGTGATATGCAACTGTTCAGGGAAGTCAGGAACCAATACACGCAGTCAGTCAGGAAAGCTAAGGCCAGCTTCTTCAGGCAGAAGTTTGCATCCTGTAGCTCCAACTCCAAAAAGTTCTGGGACACTGTGAAGTCCATGGAGAACAAGAGTACCTCCTCCCAGCTGCCCACTGCACTGAGGCTAGGTAACACGGTTTCCACCGATAAATCCACGATTATCGAAAGCTTCAATAAGCACTTCTCAACGGCTGGCCATGCCTTCCGCCTGGCTACTCCAACCTCGGCCAACAGCTCCGCCCCCGCAGCTCCTCGCCCAAGCCTCTCCAGGTTCTCCTTTACCCAAATCCAGATAGCAGATGTTCTGAAAGAGCTGCAAAACCTAGACCCGTACAAATCAGCTGGGCTTGACAATCTGGACCCTCTATTTCTGAAACTATCTGCCGCCATTGTCGCAACCCCTATTACCAGCCTGTTCAACCTCTCTTTCATATTGTCTGAGATCCCCAAGGATTGAAAGCTGCCGCAGTCATCCCCCTCTTCAAAGGGGAGACACCCTGGACCCAAACTGCTATAGACCTATATCCATCCTGCCCTGCCTATCTAAGGTCTTCGAAAGCCAAGTCAACAAACAGGTCACTGACCATCTCGAATCCCACCGTACCTTCTCCGCTGTGCAATCTGGTTTCCGAGCCGGTCACGGGTGCACCTCAGCCACGCTCAAGGTACTAAACGATATCATAACCGCCATCGATAAAAGACAGTACTGTGCAGCCGTCTTCATCGACCTCGCCAAGGCTTTCGACTCTGTCAATCACCATATTCTTATCGGCAGACTCAATAGCCTCGGTTTCTCGGATGACTGCCTTGCCTGGTTCACCAATTACTTTGCAGACAGAGTTCAGTGTGTCAAATCGGAGGGCATGCTGTCCGGTCCTCTGGCAGTCTCTATGGGGGTGCCACAGGGTTCAATTCTCGGGCCGACTCTTTTCTCTGTATATATCAATGATGTTGCTCTTGCTGCGGGCGATTCCCTGATCCACCTCTCGCAGACGACACCATTCTATATACTTTCGGCCCGTCATTGGACACTGTGCTATCTAACCTCCAAACGAGCTTCAATGCCATACAGCACTCCTTCCGTGGCCTCCAACTGCTCTTAAACGCGAGTAAAACCAAATGCATGCTTTTCAACCGATCGCTGCCTGCACCCGCATGCCCGACTAGCATCACCACCCTGGATGGTTCCGACCTTGAATATGTGGACATCTATAAGTACCTAGGTGTCTGGCTAGACTGCAAACTCTCCTTCCAGACTCACATCAAACATCTCCAATCGAAAATCAAATCAAGAGTCGGCTTTCTATTCCGCAACAAAGCCTCCTTCACTCACGCCGCCAAGCTTACCCTAGTAAAACTGACTATCCTACCGATCCTCGATTTCGGCGATGTCATCTACAAAATGGCTTCCAACACTCTACTCAGCAAACTGGATGCAGTCTATCATAGTGCCATCCGTTTTGTCACCAAAGCACCTTATACCACCCACCACTGCGACTTGTATGCTCTAGTCGGCTGGCCCTCGCTACATATTCGTCGCCAGACCCACTGGCTCCAGGTCATCTACAAGTCCATGCTAGGTAAAGCTCCGCCTTATCTCAGTTCACTGGTCACGATGGCAACACCCATCCGTAGCACACGCTCCAGCAGGTGTATCTCACTGATCATCCCTAAAGCCAACACCTCATTTGGCCGCCTTTCGTTCCAGTACTCTGCTGCCTGTGACTGGAACGAACTGCAAAAATCGCTGAAGTTGGAGACTTTTATCTCCCTCACCAACTTCAAACATCAGCTATCCGAGCAGCTAACCGATCGCTGCAGCTGTACATAGTCTATTGGTAAATAGCCCACCCATTTTCACCTACCTCATCCCCATACTGTTTTTATACTGTTTTTTTTATTTATTTATTTACTTTTCTGCTCTTTTGCACACCAATATCTCTACCTGTACATGACCATCTGATCATTTATCACCCCAGTGTTAATCTGCAAAATTGTATTATTCGCCTACCTCCTCATGCCTTTTGCACACACTGTATATAGACTGCCCATTTTTTTTTCTACTGTGTTATTGACTTGTTAATTGCTTACTCCATGTGTAACTCTGTGTTGTCTGTTCACACTGCTATGCTTTATCTTGGCCAGGTCGCAGTTGCAAATGAGAACTTGTTCTCAACTAGCCTACCTGGTTAAATAAAGGTGAAATAAAATAAAAAAAAATAAAAATTGTTGCTATAAATAACAATGTGTTCTATTTTCAGTCAATTTACCTGGTAGAATAAGGGTTAAATAGAACAATGGTGCACACCCACCTCTCAGTTTGGATTGCAGAATGTGCCTACTGTACAATCACCCACAAAGGGTGGCAGGTGAGCCAGCAACCGGGTTGCAAGATTGAATCCCGGGGCAGACTGGAAAAATCAGTCAGGAAGTGAGCTGGCAACCGGAGTGTTACTGGTATCAAATCTTATATGCCATTGCCTGCTGTTGTGCCCTTGAGCAAGGCACTTAATCCACCACAACAACAGCTCCCCGGGCATCCAGTGGGGCAGCACCACACACCTCTCCAAAAAATTGTTGGGTTGGGTAAAAAGCGGAAGTCAAATTTCGGTTTGGACCTTGTGTGCAATTGAGCAATAAAGTTATCTAATCTTAATCTTAAAAACAACAAACTCTAACTGAAAGCAGAATACCTTTATTATTATTCCCCCTACTAGAATGTACTTTACACTGACATCCAGCTAGTGGCATGAAGTGTTCGGTTTTAGTTTGATTTTAGTTTGATTCTTTAATTAAATTGAGCATAGCTTGTTTGTGTGTAAACTAAGGTATACCACTTCATTTTAGCCTCAACCTTTTATAATTCATAACTTATTATCTGGTTGTTTGGGATTGTCACACGGAGCAGAGCACAGCAGTGCAACATAGAGCCACTGTCAACCACCAGATTCACCCGAAACCTAACCTCTATCCATTGGCATTCCGTAACTGGTTTTTCCAGACACACAATGTAGAAAAAAACAGAACCCCTTTGTCTGAACAAATATGTAACGAAGTGAAGAAGACATTCTATAGCAATATTCTCTAGACCACAATCTAGTGATATTATGGTTTTTACAAGCAATGCTAAATCAGAAAGGTGCAGTCAGTCTGTTAGTCCGCATTGACATGTTCACACAAACAAGGAGCCAGGGCAAAGCAATCAGTTAAGATAACAGCGATTCCTCGGAATGCAGCATAAATCACTATATTGGTTGAAGGCGGAAGACACATTTCAGTTGAACGCATTCAGTTGTGCAACTGACTAGGTATCCCCCTTTCCCTTTCCTTAGTATGTGGTCTGCATCTTGGTTTATGGCTGTGCACCACTGTGAGTAGAGCACTCTACATTCCAAGCCTTTGTATGAGCTTCTGAAGTTTCCCACAGTCATATCTGTCAACACTAACTCCAATGACTACTGACGTTGTGTAACAGTGGAGGATCCTCAGAGGAGGTAGGGGGGGGGACCATCCAACTCAGTGAATTTCATCAACAAAAACTCTGAAACATGAAAAAGTTATCCCTTTCAGATAAAACTACACTAAATATAGTCACGTCACCAAATGCTGTACCCGATTAAAATAAACGGATTCTGCAATGAAGGTCTACAGTACAGTAGTCTCAACGGCACGCTCTAGAATAGGACCATGGTGTAGACCAGGCCTGGGCAAAGGACGGCCCGGGGGGGCATATATGGCCCGCGACCTGATTCAGGTGTCCTCGGATGGGTCCACAGTGTCTCCTGACCCCTCCTGTCTCAGCCTCCAGTATTTATGCTGCAGTAGTTTATGTGTCAGGGGGCTAGGGTCAGTTTGTATCTGGAGTACTTCTCCTGTCCTATTCGGTGTCCTGTGTGAATTTAAGTGTGCTCTCTCTAATTCTCTCTCTCTTTCTTTCTCTCTCTCGGAGGACCTGAGCCCTAGGACCATGCCTCAGGACTACCTGACATGATGACTCCTTGCTGTCCCCAGTCCACCTGGCCGTGCTGCTGCTCCAGTTTCAACTGTTCTGCCTTATTATTATTTGACCATGCTGGACATTTATGAACATTTCAACATCTTTGCCATGTTCTGTTATAATCTCCACCCGGCACAGCCAGAAGAGGACTGGCCACCCCACATAGCCTGGTTCCTCTCTAGGTTTCTTCCTAGGTTTTGGCCTTTCTAGGGAGTTTTTCCTAGCCACCGTGCTTCTACACCTGCACTGCTTGCTGTTTGGGGTTTTAGGCTGGGTTTCTGTACAGCACTTTGAAATATCAGCTGATGTACGAAGGGCTATATAAATACATTTGATTTGATTTGAATACGGCCCACGGAATCATGCTCAGATCACATAAAGAATTTGCCAATAGTAAAGTTTTTTAATCGTATTTGTTATTCAACTTAAAAGCTCATTGGTGTGGCGCAGTGGTTAAGGGCACTGTACTGCAGAGCCAGCTGTGCCACCAGAGACTCTGGGTTTGTGCCCAGGCTCTGTCGTAACCGACCGGGAGGTCCGTGGGGCGACGCACAATTGGCCTAGCGTCGTCTGGGTTAGGGAGGGTTTGGCCGGGAGGGAAATCCTTGTCTCATCGCGCACCAGCGACTCCTGTGGCGGGCCGGGCGCAGTGTGCGCTAACCAAGGTGCACGGTGTTTCCTTCGACACATTGGTGCGGCTGGCTTCCGGGTTGGATGGCGCTGTGTTAAGAAGCAGTGCGGCTTGGTTGGGTTGTGTATCGGAGGACGCATGACTTTCAACCTTCGTCTCTCCCGAGCCCATACGGGAGTTGTATCGATGAGGCAAGATAGTAGCTACTAAAAACAATTGTATACCATGAAATTGGGGAGAAAAAGGGGTCAAATTCAAAAAGAAAAAAATTAAAAGCTCATTGAATACTCGCCTTTGTGTAATGATTTAACTCCCACCGCTTAAGGGACATTTATTTTGAAGGCACATATAAATAACAACTGCACGAGGACAGACAACAACTGACAGGCTGAACTGACAGGCTTCTCCGTGGCTGACGTGAGTAAAACATTTAATTGTGTTAACCCTCGCAAGGCTGCTGGCCCAAACGGCATCCCTAGCTTCGTCCTCAAAGCATGCACAGACCAGCTGGCTGGTGTGTATACAGACATATTCAATCACTCCCTATCTCAGACTGTTGTCCCCACATACTTCAAGATGGCTACCATTGTTCCTGTACCCAAGAAGGCAAAGATTTTAAAAACGAAATGAATCCCACCCCGTAGCACTCACTTCTGTCATCATGAAGTGCTTTGAGAAACTTGCCAACGATCATATCACCTCCACCTTATCGGCTACCCTAGACCCACTTCAGTTTGCATACCGCCCCAACAGGTTCACAGTCAATGCAATTGCCATCACACTGCACACTACTTTATCCCATCTGGACAAAAGGAATACCTATGTAAGAATACTGTTCATTGACTACAGCTCAGCATTCAACACCATATTACCCTCCAAGCTCATCATCAAGCTGGAGTCCTTGGGTTTCAACCCCGCCCTGTGGTATTGGGTCCTGGACTTCCTGACAGCCACCCCCAGGTGGTGAAGGTAAGGAACAACATCACCACTTCGCTGACCCTCAACACTGGGGCCCCACAGGGTGCATGCTCAGCCCCCTCCTGTACTCTCTGTTCACTCATGACTGCGTGGCCATTCACGCCTCCAAGAAGGCTGAAGTAATTTGGCTTGTCACCCAAAACCCTGATAAACCTTTACAGATGCACAATCGAGAGCATCCTGTCGGGCTGTATCACAGCCTGATACGGCAACTGCACCGCCCTCAACCGCAAGGCTCTCCAGAGGGTTTTGGGGTCTGCACAATACATCCCTGGGGCAAACTACCTGCCCTCCATGACACCTATAGCACCCAATGTCACAGGAAGGCCAAAAAGGAAAATAAATCAACCACCCGAGGCACGACCTATTCACACCATTACCATCCGGAAGGCGAGGTCAGTACAGGTACATCAAAGCTGGGATCGAGAGATTGACAAACAGCTTCTATCTCAAGGCCATCAGACTGCTAAACAGCAATGACTAACTCAGAGAGGCTGCTGCCTATGTTGAGACCCAATCACTGGCCACTTCAATAAATGGATCACAAGTCACTTTATACAATGCACTCTAAATAATGCCACTTTAATAATGTTTACATATCTTACATTACTCATATCACATGTATACTGTATTTTATACCATCTATTTATTGCACCTTGCCTATGCCGCTCAGGCATTGCTCATCCATATACTTACATTTACATATTCTCATTCACCCCTTTAGATTTGTGTGTATTAGGTAGTTGTTGGAGAATTGTCAGATTACTTGTTATATATTACTGCACTGTCGGAACTAGAAGCACAAGCATTTCACTACACTCACATTAACATCTGCGAACCATGTGTATGTGACAAATAAAATGTGATTTGATTTGATTTAGTAGCTAGCTAGAAATTGTGAAACTAAATAGTTTAAGTAGACAGTGAATGTCGGGTGTTCCAGCAAGAGTGAACATCAAAATATTTATTTATTGAGGTATCAGGGAAAGCTGTGTGCTTAGTGTGTCTTGGAAGACTTTCAGACGAAGCATGCAGAAAAATAGGAATATGTCTTCAGAGCAAAAGGCAAGAGAGTTTCTTTCTCAGTTGCAAAAGCAGCAAGGACTTTTCACAAAACTGCATTCAAAACTGCATTCAGCAAACGACGGAATTGCAAGAGCTAGCTATGTACTATCCCACAAAATGAATAAACAAAGCAAGCCTTTCGCTGAGGGCAAATTCATGAAATAATGTTTACTTGACTCTGCAGCAGTACTTTGCCCCGACAAGAATGAGCTGTTTGAAAATGTTGCCCTGTCAAGACAAACAGTTACACGGAGTGTTGAGGACATCGCAGAAAATATGGATCAACAGTTGAAAGACACAGTAAACGATTTCACCTATTTCTCCTTGACCCTGAATGAGAGCAGTGATGCATGTGACATGGTGCAGTTGTTGATATTCTTACGAGTCATAACCCCAGACTTTGAAATTACGGAGGGCCTTGTTTCAGTGCAGTCAATGAAGAGCACAACCACAGAGAAATATTTATTGGAGGAGGTTAACTTAAGTGTGTGGCAAAGCTGGGACTGAGTTTTGAAAAGTTGCCAGTGTGATCACTGATGGGTGCCCAAACTTGACAGGAAAAAACATTGGCCTTTTGAAAAGGATAGAAGATCAGGTAGCAGAGCTGAACCCAGAACAGAAAATGATTTTCCTGCATTGCATTATTCATCAGGATGTGCTCTGTAAATGTGTTTTGAAAATGAGCCACGTTGTGGAAACAGTCAATAAAGTGGTAAACTTCATAAAAGAAAAATATTTAAACCACAGGCAGTTTGTCTCACTGTTGGAAGAGACAGTCGGGTCATGCAGATCTCCCTTCCCACACAAACGTGAGATGGCTGAGTTTGGGGAAGGTGCTTAAAGAGGTGTGGGACCTGAAGTCGGAGATTGCTGAGTTTTAGCAAATGAAAGGAAAATATGTTGATTTCCATCAACTGTTACGCGGTGTGGAACAGGGGAACCCAAGAACAGACTCAGACGAGGAGACTGGGATGAAGTAACCAAGGTATTTATTGAAACAGAGGGGGAAGATGGAGTGCAGGTCAGGGGAAGCTTGGGCGGGTTGCAAGAAACCAGGTGCGGAGGCTGAGGTTGGAGCGAGAGGGGTTGGGACAGGGTAAGCAGGTCCAAGGGAGTAGTAGAGTAGAGAATCCAGGACAGAGTAGCAGGATGATGAGACATTGGACTGAAGACAGGGACCAGAGTCAGATCTGGCGGAACTGTAACGGAGAACAAAACAACATCATGCAAGGAAAACAGGCACAACAGGATCTAAATAGAAACAAACGGCTAGAACCGTAGACTGACTGAGCAGAGATTACGATCTATCAGCGTGGAAGTGGCAGGGCTGAGTATTTGTAGAGGTCTTGATTATGGAACATGTTGCAGCTGGTGGGATTTGCTTTGACTCCAGCACACCTGTCTCCACCCACACAATCACACGCGTACAGAGAGAGAGAGTATTGGGGGAGTGGCGGCAGGTCAAGGAGACACAGGATGAGAAGTAGAGGGCGTTGCAGGAGCAGATGTGATATCAACTGCAAGATAAAGAATGGTTGGCTAATTTTGCCTTCACCGTGGACATCATGGCCCTCATGAATGAACTGAATTCCAAACTACAAGGGAAGGAAGGGTCTTTTTGCACATTAGATGTACAGCCTTGTTAAAGCCTTCAAGGGAAAATTACTCCTCCTGACCCGTCAAGTAGAAGCCAACAATCTCACCCACCTTCCGACACTACTAGTCTGTTCCCTATCAGATGACCAGTGGGAGAAGTATACACCACTGCTGCCTGCCTTGAATGGTGAGTTTTCTTGTCGTTTTGAGGATTTCGAAGTGTTGGAAAATTACATGCTGTTGGTTTCCTCTCCTTTCACCTTCAATGTGGATAACGCTCCCACTGATCTGCAACTTGAGCTGAGTCTGATGCAGTGATTGGAGAACTATTCAAAGCAATGTCACTGACGAGGTTCTATGCATCTCTTGATGAACAAAGATTAGGAGTCATACTCAGAAGATGTTTGTACTGTTTTGGGTCAGCCTACGTACACTACTTTGTTTGGGGTCACATTTTTTGACCATTAACAGAACATCAGATTGATCAGAAGTACAGTGTAGGCATTGTTAATGTTGTAAATGACAATTGTAGCTGGAAATGGCAGATTTTATATGCAATATCTACATAGTAGCTCATTATTAGCAACCATCACTCCTGTCTTCCAATGGCACGTTGTGTTAGCTAATCCAAGTTTCTCATTTTAAAAGGCAAATTGATCATTATAAAACCCTTTTGCAATTATGTTAGCACAGCTGCTGTCCTGATTAAAGAAGCAATAAAAATGGGCTTCATTAGACTAAATCAAATCAAAGTTTAGTTGTCACGTGCACCGAATAAAAGAGGGGTTGGCGGTTGACGGGTGGCGGGACACAATGCAGATAGCCCGGTTAGCCAATGTGCGGGGGCACTGGTTGGTCGGCCCAATTGAGGTAGTATGTACATGAATGTATAGTTAAAGTGACTATGCATATATGATAAACAGAGAGTAGCAGCAGCGTAAAAGGGGGGGTGGAGGGGGCACACAATGCAAATATTCCAGGTAGCCATTTGATTACCTGTTCAGGAGTCTTATGGCTTGGGGTAAAAACTGTTGAGAAGCCTTTTTGTCCTAGACTTGGCACTACGGTACCGCTTGCCATGCGGTAGTAGAGAGAACAGTCTATGACTGGGGTGGCTGGGGTCTTTGACAATTTTTAGGGCCTTCCTCTGACACCGCATGGTGTAGAGGTCCTGGATGGCAAGCAGCTTAGCCCCAGTGATGTACTGGGCCGTACGCACTACCCGCTGTAGTGCCTTGCGGTCGGAGGCCGAGCAGTGCGGCAATAGGCTTTGTCTTGCCCTCTTCATGACTGTCTTGGTGTGTTTGGACCATTCTAGTTTGTTGGTGATGTAGACACAAAGGAACTTGATGCTCTCAACCTGCTCCATTACAGCCCCGTCGATGAGAATGTGGGCGTGCTCGGTCCTCCTGTTCCTGTAGTCCACAATCATCTCCTTAGTCTTGGTTACGTTGAGGGATAGGTTGTTATTCTGCCACCACCCGGCTAGGTCTCTGACCTCCTCCCTATAGGCTGTCTCGTCGTTGTTGGTGATCAGGCCTACCACTGTTGTGTCGTCTGCAACTTTAATGATGGTGTTGGAGTCGTGCCTGGTCATGCAGTTGTGGGTGAACAGGGAGTACAGGAGGGGACTGAGCACGCACCCCTGGGGGGCTCCAGTGTTGAGGATCAGCATGGCAGATGTGTTGCTACCTACCATCACCACCTGGGGGCAGCTCATCAGGAAGTCCAGGATCCAGTTGCAGTGGGAGGTGTTTAGTCCCAGAATCCTTGGCTTATTGATGAGCTTTGAGCGTACTATGGTGTTGAACACTGAGCTGTAGTCAATGAATAGCATTCTCACATAGGTGTTCCTTTTGTCCAGGTGGGAAAGGGCAGTGGGCAGTGTGGAGGGCAATAGAGATTGCATCATCTGTGGATCTGTTTGTGCAGTATGCAAATTGATGTTGATGTGAGCCATTACCAGCCTTTCCAAGCACTTCATGGCTACGGGTTGCCTTCGTGTTCTTGGGCACAGGGACTATGGTGGTCTGCTTGAAACATGTCGGTATTTCAGACTCAATCAGGGATATGTTGAAAATGTCAGTGAAGACACTTGCCCGTTGGTCAACACATGAAAAAAATAATAGATTAAGATGGGCGAAAGAACACTGACACTGGACAGAGGAACTCTGCCTAGAAGGCCAGCATCTCGGAGTCGCCTCTTCGCTGTTGATGTTGAGACTGGTGTTTTGCAGGTACTATTTAATGAAGCTGCCAGTTGAGGACTTAATGAAGCTGCCAGTTGAGGCATCTATTTCCCAAACTACACATTCTAACATACTTGTCCTCTTGCTCAGTTGTGCACCGGGGCCTCCCACTCTTCTTTCACTTCTGGATAGAGACTGTTCTGTGAAGGGAGTATTACACAGCGTTGTACGAAATCTTCAGTTTCTTGGTAATTTCCCTTATGTAATAGCCTTCATTTCTCAGAACAAGAATAGACTGATGAGTTTTAGAAGAAAGTTCTTTGTTTCTGGCCATTTTGAGCCTGTAATCGAACCCACTGATGCTCCAGATACTCAACAAGTCAAAAAAAAGGCCAGTTTAATTGCTTCTTTAATCAGAACAACCGTTTTCATCTGTGCTAACATAATTACAAAAGGGTTTTCTAATGATCAATTAGCCTGTAAAAATGAGAAACTTGGATTAGCTAACAGAACGTGCCATTGGAACACAGTAGTGATGGTTGCTGATAATGGGCCTCTGTACGCCTATGTAGATATTCCATACAAAATCTGCTATTTCCAGCTACAATTGTCATTTACAACATTAACAATGTCTACACTGTACTTCTGATCAATTTGATGTTCTTTTAGTGGACAAAAAAAAATTGCTTTTGTTTAAAAAACAAGGACATTTCTAAGTGACCCCAAACTTGTCAACAGTAGTGTATGTGACCAGGCATTTTCAGTGACAAAATACAACAAGTCAAGCCACAGATCATCTCTTGCTGACTCTCACCTCTCAGCAATTCTACGCATAGCGACGTGGATGTGATTTACAGTAGATATATCTGTCAACACAGTCATAGACATGATGTATAATCCTGTAATAAGATTCTGGCCCGCAAAGGCAAAAATATATTCTAATGTGGCCCTCCATGGAAGAATTTGCCCAGACCTGGTTTAGCCGGAGTTATTTATTATTCAGATCTGACTCCTGACCCCTTTACATAGACCTAAATGGTAGTGATGACAGAGACAACCCAGAATGTCAAGTAATAATTTGTCAACACAACTATTAAAAAAGATTGTGGTTGAATGAGAATGGACTGTGTGGTTTCCCTTGTTTCAGAGATATTCATGCTTTATCATAGACAGACTATAAGAATGTCTGAGTATGGATGTCATAGCAGATACATTTTGTGTTCTCATTTCAAATGAATTGTTTTCAATTTGACATCTTTCAACCAAAACATGGTGTACAGCTCTACAGCTGACTCCACAAACACCCCCATACAGTACATACCTCTGAACCTAATGCTTAACATTTTTGGAGTTTGATTAATTGAGATTGAATTGTATAATTTTGCTGACAACTTGAATTCAAATTTCGACTATCAGCGTTCATACATTTATTACCAAGTATTAAACTCAGTACAAGTGATTGTCATTATTACACTATTCAAGATCATAATGACACATGTACTTTCTCAAGACCATAGATTTGGCCTCATGTGATAGTCAGATGTATGGGAGCACGCCAGATCAGATAAATCAAGTTGAAAGACACAGAAGACAGAATGATGGTGTCAGCAAGTCAGAGCATCTTTATTACATTCACAATGGGGTCTGTTGTTGGTGTTCCATCCAGATGTAGTAGAATGTGTTGTTCTGGAGGTGTTAACCATAGATTTAGTATTACCAGAAAATACATCCCCATTCAAGTCAATGATCCATGATGGGTGTCTGAGGGGATTTAGCCATTTTAGAAAAATAGGAGGATGGTATGCACACATTAAACTAGAGTTAACCGGAGCTGGCCTCAACAAATAACAATGTTATTTATCTGACAAATCCTTATTATAAATTAAAACGTTGTATTTTAGGTTGCATGAATAAAGCACTGGGGAACAGCAATATTCATATACCCATTCTAGTAATTATATTTCTATGGGGTTAACCCGTTGCTTGCTGCAGTGCTCGCTGTGTGTGTGGGACCTTAAGAGGCGTGTTTGGTTTCACTTGAGGAGACAACCTTGCCGTCCACTATTTCCTCTGTGACGATCACCACCTTGCGTGTGGTGGAGGTGGTGGAGGTGGAGGAGCTGAGACCAGATTTTGAGGAGCTGAGGACGAGTCTGTGAGGAAGGGATACCAATGGTTAGCATAGTTAGAATCGATGATCATAATAAGTACGTATTAAAGGTCACGTAGCAGGAGAATCATGTCAAAAGCAACAATGGCTCATACTAAGGTCAACTTAAAATGAACGTTGTTTTTATAGTCAAATGTTGAGGGAGACATCCAATTGCATCCTGCCGTACCCGCTAGCCTCTCCGTCCAGCAGCCTCCTGTACTCAGCGATCTCCATCTCCAGGCGTGTCTTGATGTCCAGCAGCATCTTGTACTCCTGGCCCTGGCGTTCCATGTCGCTGCGGAGAGACACTAGCTGCTCCTCCAGACTGGTCACTTGGTTCTGGAGGCGTCCCAACTGCATGGAGTAACGGCCCTCCGTCTCCGCCAGCGTGTTCTCCAGGGAGCCTTTCTATTGGCCGGGAGGGATAGAGATGATGGGTCAAAAACTGTGGGAGTAGGTCTTGAATTTGGAATGTTTACAGGTATACTGAAAAGTTAGCTCTAGTAATTGAATGTGTAGGCAGGTAGAGGTTAGCTATAGTAATGGAGTGGTGCCTGGCTATAACAACTTGAGGGACAGTGTTAGAGACCAGGTGAAAGTGAGATAGTTGAGGATTGGAAAAGAGAATGATGAAAGAGTCAACTGTTGATTATTGAAGAAAGTTGTAGAAATTTGTGTTAGTAATGTCCCCTAAACTGTTGTCTGTGGTTAGATGTTTGTAATTACGTCTCACCATGCTGAGCTGTGACTGCAGTTCGATCTCCAGGCCCTGCAGTGTGCGACGGATCTCTGAGATCTCTGACTTGGAGGTCTGGAGAACCTCTGTACTGGATGCCACCTCCTTGTTCAACGTCTCCGTCTGTAAAAAATAATAAGTTGTTAATGGTTGAAAATCACTCTATTGTCATACTTGAGTAAAAGTAAATACTTGAGTAAAAGTCAACACACCTTAACAGAAAATGACTCAAGTAAAAGTGAAAGTCACCCAGTAAAATATTACTTGATTAAAAGTCTATTTGGTTTTAAATGTTCTTAAGTAAATATAATTTCCAAAATATACTTAAGTATCAAGAGTAAAAGTATAAATTATTTGTTTTTTTAACCAGCTGCATACATTTACAAACGAAGAATGTGTGTTTAGGGAGTCCGCCAGATCTGAGGCAGGAGGGTATTACCAGGGATGTTCTCTTGATAAGTGAATGAATTGGACCAGTTTCCTGTCCTGCTAACAATTCAAAAAGTAACTTTTGGGTGTCAGATAAAGTATATGGAGTACATTATTTTCTGTAGGAATGTAGTAAAAGTTGTCAAAAATGTAAACAGTAAGCACAGATACTTAAAAAGTACTTTAAAGTATTTTTACTTAAGAACATTAAACCACTATAAGTCGTCGATCATCACAGGAACAAACCAACTCATGATAGAATGTGACAACATTACCAACTAGAAGTAAAGGAACATCTACACCATGAACATAGTTTAGAGGTTCTAGAGGTTCTACCTTGGTCTGGAACCAGGACTCTAGGTCGCGCTGGTTCTTGGCACTAACGGACTCGTACTGCTCACGGATCTCAGCCATGACTCTGGACAGGTCCTCCTGTGGTGCTGCGTCCACCTCCACGTTGATCTGTCCAGTCATCTGTGTCCTCATGGCCAGTAGCTCCTGTGGAGAAACACATAGGGGTTAGTTTAAAGAATTAAGAAGTGACTAACCTCTGGCTGATGGTAACAACTTGACCTGCCCTCTGTCTTCATTATACATTTGAACACCATTGCTTGATACAGATGTGCTTGAAAGCCAGCAGTGGTGTTCTAGTGGAGACCCATAGCAGGTTGACATGGTCAATAGATGTAATACATTAAGGGACTGTATGGATATGTTCCATCAGCCCACACCCACCTCCTCATGGTTCTTCTTGAGATAGATGAGCTCCTCCTTCAGCCCCTCGATCTGCATCTCCAGGTCAGATCTGGCCATGGTCATCTCGTCCAGCATCCTCTTCAGCCCGGCGATGTCTGCCTCCACTGACTGACGCATGGCCAGCTCGTTCTCATACCTGAGAGACAGAGGAAGCTTAGGTCAAAGAACTGTCGGAATGTGTTCCTCTGTGGGAATAGGAAGGGGGTTTAGTTTGGGAAAATAACAGAAAGTAACACCAGGCTTCTGATATGTCTGTTGGGAGGGTGTGGTTATTGTGGAGGTGAAGGGTAATGTCATTTGATTTCCTTTTTTATAGATTCTACGCTAAATTAAATAAAATATATTATGAGGGTTTTTACAGAATTGGGCTTATTCCATTTGGTATATGGAATGTACCAGCAGTGTACTGTATCTGTGGATGGTGTTTGATATACCTACTTGGTTCTGAAGTCGTCTGCAGCGAGCTTTGAGTTGTCAATATTGAGATAGATGCCTCCGTTTACACGAGTGGCAGCCTGGATCTGAGATGTGGAGGATGGCAAAACATTTCAGGATGGGGCATGCATGGAATTTCACAGTAATGCAGTACGCACAAACTGCGATACCACACTGTAATCATTGAGATCTGAGTTTCAGCTGCACTGTAAATGATAGCCCATAGAAGCATTACAGGGAACCTGTTGTCTTTGTGAACATTGTAAAGCATGACACAAAAAAAACAAATTGCACCTTTCGCAATCGCCTAGGGGCTCTTAACAGAGGAAGGATTGGCTTCAATGGTCTGCTATATTTTCGATGCTTCAGCTGCAAATATGCATACTGTCTTTGCATCTATCTTTGGTGCAATATCTTGGTTGAATAAATTACAACAAATGCATATAATTTAGCATTTTCCAATAGTCATGAATAACTCTCAGTAACTGACATGTGTACACCATGTATCTGTACTCTCTAACGAAGCATGACATTGTCACTCTGCAGACATTACCATGTTATGACATGCTGTGATGTCATTATTGAGTGCTCTTGCTATCAAGGAGACATGTCACTTACCTTGTCTTGCAGGTCGGCAATAGTAGCGTGGAAGCGAGAGTAGTCGCGAGCGCTGGGGGACGTCTTGCTCTCCATGAACTGACGGATCTTCAGCTCCAGCTCGGCGTTGGCCGCCTCCAGAGAGCGCACCTTCTCCAAGTAGTTGGACAGGCGGTCGTTCAGGTTCTGCATTGTGGCCTTCTCGTTGGCCGACACATTCATGTCAGCTCCACCGCCACCACCACCCCCTCCCATGCCGAAACCATAACCGCCACCTCCGCCGCCACCCCCTCCCATTCCGAAACCATAACCGCCACCACCACCTCCTCCGCCGGAACCAAATGAGGAGCTAGAGATGCGCACCCCAGAGCCTCCTGCACCTCCATACACACTGCCGGCCCTCATGGCAGTGACGCGGCCTCCGCCACCACCACCACCACCCATCGAGGAGAAGCGTGAGGAGCCCATACCCATTCCACCTCCACCTCCAGACCTCATGGACATGGTGCCACCTCCACCACCGCTGCTGCTGTAGGACATGCTAGATCTGGAGAAGGACATGGCTGCTGAGAAGGAGTCTGCCTGCCTGGGATGAAGAGGAGAGAGAATGTGGTGCCTGGCCCAGCCACTGTTCCCTTTATATGCTGCACATGGTGGAAGGAGGGAGGGAGTGTGGGAGGAGGACATGTAGGAGAGGCAGAAGGGTGGAATACAGGGAAGTATTACCACATGTAGGGCAGGGCTCCTCCCCCCACTTTGACACGTTATGATGCAGAAGACGGAAGAGGAAAGATAGATATGTGCTGTATGTGTGGATATGCAAATATTGAAAATATACTCTTGTTGTGTAACTCCACTCTCCCCCATCTCACTCTGTAGGTATCAGCCGACAGGGTGCTTGCAGGCACTCACACTAACATATAGAAGTGCACACACCCATAAAGAGATGGAATTCCTCTCCTTTAAAAGCATCTGGCTTAAAGCATGGACATGACTGCGTCTATTAGCCCCAGGTAAGTCATTTAATTAGTCAACACACAGTATCACTTTGATATGCTGTGACGGGTGAGCTTTGCCATGTTTCCTGAGCATATTCTTTGAAACACTGAATGGCTATTTACCTGTACCTGTTAAGTTACCAAGACAACAAGTTGCCAAGAAATTTCCCAGTACAATATGATATTTCGCTTGACACCCAGACAACATTGTCCCCGAATAGACCTGTCTTTGTCTCACACACTGATATCTCACAAGATAATCTGTCCTTTTCCTTAAGCGCAACAGTCGATTGTTCCTTGATCATTTTTGTGATTTTATGCATAGACTCAGGTTCCATTTTCCTAAGTTTCACTCAACTTTATGCGTGTTCCATCTGCTGTAGGAGTCTGCAGGACCGACAAATGTCATTTTCCTTCCTTTTACCACTTTATAGCCCCCATGGGATGAGTCATTACTCAGGGAATTGTACCCCAGAAAAACTCACCCCAGATGGGATTAAAGTACTGTTCTTTCCCTTAACACCTTGGCAGGGAACTTGGCATCTGCGTATTTGCATATAACCACAGCACATATTGCAGATTTTTTTGTGTCACGCTTCAGAGGTTACCATTGTCCTCTAACATTTTACCTGGGCGTTGCTCCATTATCTATTTTGATCCTGAATACACAACACAGGGTGAAACGCTTTGTATTTTCAAGCGTTGGGATGGCAGCATCATGTTATGGGTATGCTTGTCACCGGCAGGAACCTGGGAATTTGTCAGGATCAAAATAAATATGAAAGGAGCGAGGTTAAACTTTTAATTTTTTAGCGGGAGAATTACACATATTTTAATGCCAAAGACATGCCAGAATGACTTTCCAAGAGGAGTTGAGTATTCCTGAGTGCTCCAGCCTCAGCCCAAAAACAATAGATAAATGTTGCCCTAAGACTTGTCTAAAGTTTGTAAAAACTAAAATAAACCTCCTCACCTTAGCCTCACCCTTCAATTATTCATAACATATTTCCTGGTTGTTTGTGGCTGAATTACAACCCAGTCACAGAGATCCGGGCCAAGCACGACAGCACGTAGAGCCACTGACAGTCACTAGATTCACCCAGAACTCAACCCCTGTCCATTGGCATTATGTAACTGGTTCTTCTAGACACACAATGTCCCCAATGTAGGAACAAACAGACCCCCTTCGTATGAACAAATATGTCTAAAAGAAGACATGCTAAAGCAGTCATTTCTAGACCACAATCTAGTTGAAATGGATTCAAATCCCAAGTGCTGTCGCATGTGTCTTAATACATTTGTGAAATTATTGGCTTTTCTGAGAAATGCTAAATCAGAAGGGTGCAGTCAGTCAGTGAGTTTGCATTGGCGTGTTCACACAAACAAGGTGCCAGGCCAATGCAAACAAATGAGATATAAGTTCATCTGAATGTATGAATCACAAAATCATCTATCATACACTACATGGCCAAAAGTATGTGGACACTCCTTCAAATGAGTGGATTTGGCAATTTCACCCACACCCGTTGGTGAAACGTGTATAAAATCAAGCACACAGCTATGCAATCTCCATAAACAAACATTGGCAGTAGATTGGCCTTACTGAAGACCTCAGTGAATTTCAATGTGGCACCACCATAGGATGCCACCTTTCCAACAAGTCAGTTTGTCAAATTTCTGCTGGTGCTGCCCCGGACAACTGTAAAGCTGTTATTATGAAGTGGAAACATCTAGGAGCAACAACGGCTCAGCCGCGAAGTGGTAGGCCACACAAGCTCACAGAACGGGACCACAGAGTGCTGAAGTGCGTAAAAATTGTCTGTCCTCGGTTGCAACACTCACTACCGAGTTCCAAACTGCCTCTGGAAGCAAGGTCAGCACATACACAGTTAGCCGGGAGCTTTATGAAATATGTTTCCATGGCTGAGCAGCCGCACAAAAGCCTAAGACCCCCATGAGCATTGCCAAGCTTCTGATAGAGTGGTGTAAAGCTCGCCGCCATTGGACTCTGGAACAGTGGAAAAGTATTCTCTGGAGTGATGAATCACGCTTCACCAATAGTGGGATGAATCTGGATTTGGCAGATGCCAGGAAAATGCTACTGCCAACTGTAAAGTTTGGTGGAGGACGAATAACGGTCTGGGGCTAGTTTTCATGGTTTGGGATAGGCTCGTTAGTTCCAGTGAGGAGAAATCTTAACGCTACAGCTTACAATGACATTCTATCGACAACTTTGGGATGAAATGGAACACCAACTGCGAGCCAGGCCTAATCACCAAATATCAGTGCCCGACCTCACTAATGCTCTTGCGGCTGAATAGAACCAAATACCCGCAGCAATGTTCCTACATCTAGTGGAAAGCCTTCCCAGAAGAGTGTTGATGTTATAGTAACAAAGGGCGGACCAACTCCATATTAATGCCCATGATTTTGGAATTAGGTTTTTGACGAGCAGGTGTCCAAATACTTTTGGCCATGTAGTGTATATGTGGTCTGCATCTTGATTTATGGCTGTCCACCACTGTGAGTAGAGCACTCTACTTTCCAAGCCTTTGTATGAGTTTTCCAAATCTCCTAAGTCTCCCACAGTCATATCTGTCAATGCGAACTGACCATCCTCTAACTCCAATACCTACTGATGTTGTGTAACAGTGGAGGATCCTCAGAGGAGGAATAGGAGGACCCACCATACTCAGTGATTTTCAGAAAAATAAAAATTCAAAAGGTTATGCTTTTTTTAAGAGTAAAAAAAAAAAAGAATACTACATATACTCACGTCACCCAATAGATGATGACCTAAAACACACTTTCGCAATGAAGGTCTACAGTAGTCTCAACAGGACCCTCTAGGGTAGCACCCTGGTGTAACTATTTTCCATCCTCCTCTGGCTACATCGGTTTCAATACAAAACCTAGGATACACTTGCTCCTGACCTACTTCCATAGACCTACATGGTAGTTATGATGGAGAACACATAGAACCTCGATGTGGATGAGATCAAGTAATAATTTGTCAACAGAACCCTCAATAAAGAGTATGTGGTTGAATGAGAATGAACTGTGTGGTTTCACTTGTTTCAGAGATATTAACGCTTTATCATAGACTGACTATATGAATATGTGAGTACGGATGTCATAGCAGATACATTTTGGCATCTAATTTAAAATGTATAGTTTTCAAATCTAAATCTTTCCACCAAAACATGGTGTACAGCTCTACAGTTGACTCCAAACACCCTCCATACGGTATAAAACTCAATCTAAAAACTCATAACTTTTCTTAGAGATAGAATTATATAATTCTGATGACAACTTTCAACATTTCTACTATGAATATTTAAACATTTTTGCTTAGTATTAAACTCAGTACAAGTGATTGTCACTATTACACTATTCAAGATCATACTGAAACATATGCTTTCTCAACACCATAGAATTGGCCTCATGTGCAAAAGATAACAACCTATGTGATAGTCAGATGTATGGGAGCACGCCAGATCGGATAAATCAAGTTGAAAGACACAGAAGACAGAATGATGGTGTCAGCAAGTCAGAGCATCTTTATTACATTGACAATGGGGTCTGTTGTTGGTTTCCATCCAGATGTAGTAGAATATGTTGTTCTGGAGGTTTTAACCATAGAAATAGAATTACCAGAAAATAAATCCCCATTCAAGTCAATGATCCATGATGGGTGTCTGAGGGGATTTAGCCATTCTAGAAAGAACAGGAGGATGGTATGCACATCTTAAACTAGAGTTAACCAGAGCTGGCCTCAACAAATAACACTGATAACGAAGACAGGTGTTTTTCATCTGACAAAGACTTCGTATAAGTTGAAACAATGTATTTTAGGTTGCATGAATAAAGCACTGGGGAGCTGTAATATGCCATGTGCTGGCCTCTCATTTCATATACCCATTCTAGTAATTCTATTTCTATGGGGTTAACCCATTGCTTGCTGCAGTGCTCGCTGCGTGTGTGGGACCTTATGTGGTGTGTTTGGTTTCACTTGTGGAGACAACCTTGCCGTCCACTATTTCCTCCGTGACGATCACCACCTTGCGTGTGGTGGAGGTGGTGGAGCTGGGGACGGAACTGGAGGAGCTGACAGTGGAGCTCGAGGATTTTTGGACAGATTTCGACGAGCTAGCGACGAGTCTGTGAGGAAGGGAAAACCATTAGTTAGCATCTATGATCATAAAAAGTAACTATTCAATGGTTACATAGCAGTAGATTCATGTCAAAAGCAACCATGGCTCATAGTAAAGGTCACCTTCAAATGGATTTTGTTTTTAAAAATCATAGGTTGAAGGAGACATCAATTCATTTACACTTTGTTTCAAGGTCCCTGTCACCCCTCTTCCCATCCCACAAAGATGTCTCATTGGCCTCCCTCTGTCCAATCCCATCCCGCCGTACCCGCTAGCCTCTCCGTCCAGCAGCCTCCTGTACTCAGCGATCTCCATCTCCAGGCGTGTCTTGATGTCCAGCAGCATCTTGTACTCCTGGCCCTGGCGTTCCATGTCGCTGCGGAGAGACACTAGCTGCTCCTCCAGACTGGTCACTTGGTTCTGGAGGCGTCCCAGCTGCATGGAGTAACGGCCCTCCGTCTCCGCCAGCGTGTTCTCCAGGGAGCCTTTCTATTGGCCGGGAGGGATAGAGATGATGGGTCAAAAACTGTGGGAGTTGGTTTTGAATTTGGAATGTTTACAGTCATACTGAAAAGTTAGCTCTAGTAATTGAATGTGTAGGCAGGTAGAGGTTAGCTATAGTAATGGAGTGGTGCCTGGCTATAGCAACTTGAGGGACAGTGTTAGAAACCAGGTGAAAGTGAGATTCTTGAGGGATGGTAAAGAATGATGAAAGAGTCAAATGTTGATTATTGAAGAAAGTTGCAGAAGGTTGTGTTGGTAATGTCCCCTAAACTGTGGTCCTTGGTCAGATGTTTGTAATTACGTCTCACCATGCTTTGCTGTGACTGCAGTTCGATCTCCAGGGCCTGCAGTGTGCGACGGATCTCCGAAATCTCTGACTTGGAGGTCTGGAGAACCTCTGTGCTGGACGCCACCTCCTTGTTCAACGTCTCTGTCTGTAAATCAATGGTCAATCATCACAGGAACAAATCAACATTTCAGCTCATGATAGAATGTGACAACGTTACCAACTAGAAGTAAAGGAACATTTACACCATTAACATAGTTTAGCGGTTCTACCTTAGTCTGGAACCAGGCCTCCAGATCGCGCTGGTTCTTGGCACTAACGGACTCGTACTGCTCACGGATCTCAGCCATGACTCTGGACAGGTCCTCCTGTGGTGCTGCGTCCACCTCCACGTTGATCTGTCCAGTCATCTGTGTCCTCATGGCCAGCAGCTCCTGTGGAGAAACACATAGGGGTTAGTTTAAAGAATTAAGAAGTTACTAACCTCTGGCTGATGGTAACAACTTGACCTGCCCTCTGTCTTCATTATACATTTGAACACCATTGCTTGATACAGATGTGCTTGAAAGCCAGCAGTGGTGTTCTAGTGGAGACCCATAGCAGGTTGACATGGTCAATAGATGTAATACATTAAGGGACTGTATGGATATGTTCCATCAGCCCACACCCACCTCCTCATGGTTCTTCTTGAGATAGATGAGCTCCTCCTTCAGCCCCTCGATCTGCATCTCCAGGTCAGATCTGGCCATGGTCATCTCGTCCAGCATCCTCTTCAGCCCGGCGATGTCTGCCTCCACTGACTGACGCATGGCCAGCTCGTTCTCATACCTGAGAGACAGAGGAAGCTTAGGTCAAATAACTGTCGGAATGTGTTCCTCTGTGAGAATAGGAAGGGGGTTATAGAATCTAGTATTCCATTAAGTTTTGGGAAAATAACAGAAAGTAACACCAGGCTTCTGATATGTCTGTTGGGAAGGTGTGGTTATGGTGGAGGGGAAGGGTAATATCATTTGGTTTCCTTTTTTACAGATTCAACACAAAATTAAATAATAAGCAGTATGAGGATTTTTACAGATTTGTGGTTATTCCATTTGGTTTATAGAATGCACCAGCAGTGTACTGTTTATGTGGATGATGTTGGAAATACTTACTTAGTTCTGAAGTCGTCTGCAGCGAGCTTTGCATTGTCAATGCTGAGATAGATGCCTCCGTTTACACGAGTAGCAGCCTGGATCTGAGAGGTGGAGGATGGAAAAACATTTCAGGATGGGGAATGCATGGAATTTCACACTAATGCAGTACGCACAAACTGTGATACCACACTGTAATCATTCAATTCTGAGATTCAGCCGCACTGTAAATGATATCCCATAGAAGCATTACAGGGAACCTGTTGTCTTTATGATAATTGTAAAGCATGGCTCAAAGCTTCAATGATTGGCTTAATCTTCAGCTGCAAGTATGTCTTTGCATCTATCTTTGGTGCCACATCTTGGTTGAATCAATTATAACAAATGTATATAATTGAGCATTTTCCAATTGTCATATATCACTCTCAGTAACTTGTTGGAAAAACAAGGTGATGGCGTGTGTACACCATGTATCTGTACTCTCTAATGAAGCATAACATTGTCACTCTGCAGACATTACCATGTTTTGACATGCTGTGACGTCATCATTGAGTGCTCTTGCTATCAAGGAGACATGTCACGTACCTTGTCCTGCAGGTCGGCGATGGTGGCGTAGAAGGCAGAGTAGTCACGAGAGCTGGGGGACGTCTTGCTCTCCATGAACTGACGGATCTTCAGCTCCAGCTCGGCGTTGGCCGCCTCTAGCTTGCGCACCTTCTCCAAGTAGGTGGACAGGCGGTCGTTCAGGTTCTGCATTGTGGCCTTCTCGTTGGCTGACACATTCATGTCAGCTCCACCGCCGCCACCACCCCCTCCCATGCCGAAACCGCCGCCTCCGCCGCCACCCCCTCCCATTCCGAAACCATAACCGCCACCACCACCTCCGCCGCCGGAACCAAACGAGGAGCTAGAGATGCGCACCCCAGAGCCTCCTGCACCTCCATACACACTGCCGGCCCTCATGGCACCTCCTCCACCACCACCACCACCCATCGAGGAGAAGCGTGAGGAGCCCATACCCATTCCACCTCCACCTCCAGACCTCATGGACATGGTGCCACCTCCACCACCGCTGCTGCTGTAGGACATGCTAGATCTGGAGAAGGACATGGCTGCTGAGAAGGAGTCTGCCTGCCTGGGATGAAGAGGAGAGAGAATGTGGTGCACGGCCCAGCCACTGTTCCCTTTTTATGCTGCACATGGTGGAAGGTGGGAGGGGGTGGGTGGGTGGAGGACATGGGTGGGGGAGGCAGAAGGGAGGAATACAGGTAGTTATTAACTCATGTGGGAAAGGGCAGGGCTCCTCCCCCCACTTAGACATGTTTGGATGCAGAAGATTGAAGAGGAAAGATAGATATGTGCTGTATGTGTGGATATGCAAATGTTTTAAATATTCTATTGTTGCGTAACTCCACTCTCCCCCATCTCACTCTATATGTGGCTTCTGCCTGCAGGGTGCTTGCAGGCAATCACAAACATAAATGTGCACACGCCCATAAACAGTTGGAATTCCTCTCCCGTTAAAGCGTCTGGTTTAAAGCATGGACACACCTGCTTCTATTACCCCCAGGTAGGCCAATCAATCAATCAGTCAACACACACACAGTATAACTTTGACATGATGTAACAGGTGAGCTTTGCCATGTTTCCTGAGCATATAGATTGGCACACTGAATGCCTATTTACCTGTACATGTTATCCTACCAAGACACAAGTTGCAGAGGTGCATGCAATTCATTGAAACTTTACGGTACAATATGATCTTTCACGTGACACCCAGACAGACCTGTCTTTTACTCACACACTGATTATCTCGCAAGACAATCTCCTTTCCTAATTCCTTAAAACGCAACAATCCATTGTTGCCTGATAGTTTTGTGGTTTTGTGCACAGACTCGGATACCATTATACTAAGTTTCACTCAACTGTATGCGTGTTCCATCTACTGCAGGAGTCTGCAGGACCGACAAAAGTCATTTTTCCTTCCTTTTACCACTTTATAGTCCCCATGGGATGAGAAATTACTCCAGGCACCGTACCCCAGGAAATCTCACCTCAGATGCGAGGGCCCAGATTCACAAAACACTTATTATGCAAAAACTTAAGAAGCTTTTTTAAGAAAAAAAAAGTTCATTAGATAGTTTGGAAGTGCAATTCCTCAACAATATCTTAAGATTGAATGATTTTCTTATGAATCTCTCAAATATCTTCTTACAAATCAATGGCAATGGCAAACATGTTAGCATATTTCTAACTGAGAACTTTTCTAAAACATGTTCTTGGGTTTAAATAAACAAGACTGAAACTTTCAGAGGAAGTTTGTGAGGGAATGAAGATGTTCAATTGCTTTCATGAGCTTTTTCCTCTCACTGCCCTGAGTTTAAGACAAGGGTTCAGATATCTTGGAACTAAGAACATTTCCAATAACTGTTTTTCAAGAATATTAATTTCTTCTTAACTTTTTGCTTAAGGAGAAACACAATACATAGCCAAGAAAATGTCCAAGAACCTTTGAGGAATAACAACTTTGCTTAACATTCTTCTTAATTAAGTCTATAGTTAAAGGAAATTATGGCAGTTAAGAATAAATGTCTTCTTAAGAAGGTTTTGTACACCTTGGCAGGGTACTTGACATCGGCAACATGCAAGAACATGCTATTGCTTGTTTACATATTTCCATGGAACCAGAACATTTCCTGCAGATTTTTCTTGTCACGCTCCAGAGGTTATAATTTCACATTTTGTACATGGAAAAGTTGATTTACATTTGTTCACGCCAATGCAAGTTATGTTAATGATTTGCAGTAGAATGCAATACTGTGACATTGGTGAAGATGTTTGAAAGCACTATAGCTAGCTAGCTCTCAGTCAACATGGACTTTGATTTTGACATAAAAATGTAACCGTTGTAGTTACACACCCCTTCGACACACCCCTTCGCACAGTCTTCACATTTTGCTGCTTTAAAATGTAATCTAAATACGTATTAACTCATATTTTTCTCTATGGATATACACAACCTAATCATAATTTTAAAAGTGAAGGAAAAATGGCAATTGTCCCGCTGAAAAAGAAAACTATCCTAGGTTTAGGTTTCAGAAGACTGGGGCAGGTTTTACCTGGGTTTTACTCCTTTATCTATTTTCATCCTGACAACACAACACAGGTTGAAACCCTCTGTATTTTCAAACATTCAAATAAGAGGAAAAGTCCTCTTACGGGTATGCCTGTCACCGGCAGGGGCTGGGGATTTGGTCAAGATCAAAAGGTGCAAAGCCCAGGTAAAAAGGTGTATTTTTCAGCAAGACAAATCTACATATCTCTATGCCATAGATCCACCAGAATGGCTTCCCACAAGGTATTCCTGAGTGCTACAGTCTCAGTCCCCCCAAAAAATGGATAAACGTTGCCCTAAGAGCTGTCTGAAGTTTGTAGAATCATATTATTCACAGCTGCCAAAAGGTGCTTCCACCAAGTATTAGCTCTGGGGTGTGAAGACACAAAATGTTCTATACATTTTCTTTCACTTGTGGAGTAGGTTATGTAGATCGGTAGGAATCAAATCCAATTGAATCCATTTTAAGATGTCATTTTATGACAGCAAAATGTGAAGATTGTGCAAGCGGCGTGTAGACTTTCTACAGGCTCTGTGTGTCATATAGGCTGGTATTAGTTACATGGCAGTTGGGGTGAGATGAATGAGTGAGAAAAGAATTAGCTGAGGTCATCTGCCTGATTCTCCCGCTCACACACACTCACTCACTCGCGTGAGTGGTTACGGATTACCAGTGTGTCTGTAACGCAACTCAGGGTTTAGCCATAGAAACCCATTGAACCTAACTCTGCTACTAACCAATGAGAAGGGGGGGCGGGTAAATGGCATAGCCATGTCCCACTCTTATCCCACTAGTTCCCACTTTCTTTTGTGCACACATGTTACTTACTGTCGAACTCAGATGAGTAAAGTAATGCGAGGAGTGGTTTTTGCCTCTGGTCACAGTAGTCAAACATTTTGCCTCTGGTTTACAGTAGTCAAACATTTTGCCTCTGGTTTACAGTAGTCAAACATTTGCATATCATGTATATACATCTCAATTGTTCTATTGTTGTGCAACCACTTAGAATAACAGATGCTATGACATAACATTGTCATTACTATATTATCGTTGTGAAGGAGAAAGAGAGAGTTGATGGAGTGTGAGAGAGACAGTGTGTGTGTTTGTGAGACCGTGTGAGAGAGAATGTGAGAGATTCAGTGTGAGATTGTGAGAGAGCCAAAAAGAGTGTGAGAGAGAATGTGAGAGATTCAGTGTGAGATTGTGAGAGAGCCAAAAAGAGTGTGAGAGAGGGAGCAAGAGAGAGCAACAGCGAAAGTGAGAGAGGGAGCGAGCGAGCGAGTGATTTGTATTGTTTATTTCACTTGATTTGGCAATGTAAACATGTGCTTCCCTTGCCAATAAAGCCCTTAAATTGAATTGAAATTGAATTACAAAAGAGTGAAAGTGAGTGAGTGAGTGAGTGAGTGAGTGAGTGAGTGAGTGAGTGAGTGAGAGTTAGTGAGACTTTGTTCCTGTGTGCCCTGCAGCTTTTCTCTTCAAAGGAGAGATCCACACCCAGATAAAACCACAGGAGTGTCTTTCGCATGCCCTGACAATGACTGCAATGTATGCACTTCAGCATTCATCAATTTAGATTGATGTATGTCTGTCCCTCCTTTGCAATTAGCAAAGAATGTGCACGTTTGACAGGAATGAACATGCAGTAACCCCAAGGAGAAAACGTATGAAGCATGAACTATGTAAAGTGACCTCTGCCTGTCTTCTCCCCTCCAAAAAGATGACTGACCACACAATCTAATGTACTAAGATTGTGTCCTAGCTAAATTCCCAATCTTGGATGGCCATCTAATTAACCCAGCTGTCCAATTGACTCTTTCCCCACCTCTCCACTGCAACTATTCCCAGGTCGTTGCTATAAATAACAATGTGTTCTCTTCAGTCAATTTACCTGGTAGAATAAGGGTTAAATAGAATACTGGTGTACACCCACCTCTCAGTTTGGATTGCAGGATGTGCCTACTGTGCACCCATAAAACAATATGAACTCAAACTGACAGAGAAGACAAACATCATTTCACACGCCTTTTAAAAGTAAAACAATAGCTTGATCATTCTTCCTGCTATAATGCACTTTACACTGATATTCAGCTAGTGGCATGCAGTCTACGGTTTTAGTAACATTTTTGTTGGATTCTTTATATAAATGTAGCATGCGATAGTTTGTTTGTGTGTTAACTAAAATATAACTCCTCACCTTTAGCCTCGGCCTTTTACCAGTCCTAATGTTTCCTGGTTGTTTGTAGCTGCATACAACCTAGTCACACAGAGCTGAGCCAAACACAATAGCACAACAGAGAGCCGCTGTCAATCACTAGATTCAGCCGAAACTCAACCCATGCCCATTGGCATTTTGCAACTGATTATTTTAAAACACACAAAGTCCTCATTTGTGGAAACAAACATTCCCTTTGAATTAAAACACAGTACCAGTCAAACGTGTGGGACACACCTACTCATTCAAGGGTTTTTCTTTATATTTACTACTTTCTATGCTGTAGAATAATAGTGAAGACATCAAAACTAATGAAATAACACATATGGAATCATATAGTAACCAAAAAACGTGTTAAATAAATCTAAATATATTTTATATTTGAGATTCTTCAAAGTAGCCACCCTTTGCCTTGATGACAGCTTTGCACTTTCTTGGCATTCTCTCAACCAGCTTCATGAGGTAGTCTCCTGGAATGCATTTCAATTAACAGGTTTGCCTTGTTAAAAGTTCATTTGTGCCACTCAGTTGTGTTGTGAGAAGGTAGGGGCGGTATACAGAAGATCTTTTACCAAATAGGACAAAGGCCATATTTTGGCAAGAACAGCTCAAATAAGCAAAGAGAAATGACAATCCATCATTACTTTAACCTCTAAGTGATCGGTGTCCCCCCCCTCGGGACGGTTGAGCTAACGTAGGCGAATGTGATTAGCATGAGGTTGTAAGTAACAAGACTAAATCCAAGGACATAGACATATCTGATATGGGCAGAAAGCTTCAATTCTTGTTAATCCAACTAAAGCTGTTACGCAGCAACTCACTGCCTTACTGAAGACAAATAATGTATACAAAACACTCCAGTCTGGTTTTAGATCCCATCATAGTATCGAGGCTGCACTCGTGAAGGTGCTAAATGATATTTTAATGGTGTCAGACCAAGGCTCTGCATCTGTCCTCGTGCTCCTTGACTTCAGTGCCACTTTTGACACCATCAATCACCACATTCCTTTAAATATATTGGAAACCCTAATTGGTCTACACAGACAAGTTCTGGCCTGGTTTCTGGCCTGGATCCTATCTGTTGGAAAGATATCACTTTGTCTCGGGGGATATCCATGTGAGAGATGCAGACTCGGTCTTGACATTTAAGTCTTTACTGAAGACTCATCTCTTCAGTAGGTCCTATGATTGAGTGTAGTCTGGCCAAGGGGAGCGAAGGTGAACGGCAAGGCAATGGAATGACAAACCACCCTTGCTGTCTCTGGCTGGGTGGCTCCCGTCTTTGGGATTCTTTGCCTCTGACCCTATTACGGGGGCTGAGTCACTGTCTTACTAGTGCTCTTCCATGCCGAGGGGCGTGTTACATCCTGCCAGGCATTTCTGTGCTACAGTATACTCAACTTGAGTGGGTTGAGTCACTGGACTTGATCCTCCTGTCCAGTCTTGTGCTCCCTCGGGCTTGTGCCGGCGGAGGAGCTCTTTGTGAACAATACTCAGACTTGTCTCAGGCTAGTAAGTTGGTGGTCTGTTGATATCCCTCTAGTAGTGTTGAGGCTGTGCTTCGGCAAAGTGGGTGGGGTTATATCCTGCCTGGTTGGCCCTATTCGGGGGTATCGTCGGTTGGGGGGGGGGGGGGCTACCTATCTGGTGAAATTATCCTGTCTTATCTGGTGTCCTGTGTGAACTTAAATATGTTCCCTCTAATTCGCTCTCCCTCCTCCTGGAGGGCCTGAGCCCTACTGTAGCACCATGGCCCAGGACTACCTGGCCTGATGACTCCTGGCTGTCCCCAGTCCAGGTAGTTGTGCTGCGGCAGAACAGTTGGAACCCTGACCTGTTCACCGGATGTAGTACCCCCCCGCCTCTATGGGTACTCCTGAGGTGCTGACCTGTTGCACCCATCCTCTAAAACCCCTGTGATTGTTATTTGACCCTATGAATATCATCTATGAACAACGATCTGGCCTTAATGAATGGCCATGTCCTCTAATAATCTGCACCCGGCACAGCAGGAAGAGGATGGTCACCCCTCAGAGCCTGGATCCACTCTAGGTTTCTTCCTAGGGAGTTTTCCCTTTATTGTATTTAACATGTATTTGACTAGGCAAGTCAGTTAAGAACAAATTCTTATTTACAATTACGGCCTACAATTTCCTAGCCACCTTGCTTCTACATCTGCATTGCTTGTTGTTTGGGGTTTTAGGCTGAGTTTCTGTATAAGCACCTTGTGACATCTGCTGATGTAAAAGGGGCTATATAAATACATTTGCTTGATTTATTGATTGATTGATGAGTGAAAGAGTTACAGACAAACAAATATCATATCCCCAAGGCATGCTAACCTCTCACCATTACAAAAACAGGAGAGATTAGCATTTATTTTTGGTGGGGGGGTTATGATATATTTGTGACTCCAAAATGACACAATACATTGTTCACCATTCATTTCTATTGGACACAAAATAATCTCAAACACAAAACAAATTCATCCAACACATTTTTAGAGTCACAAGCTCTAAATGGTTCATCCAATATGGATGTAAATACCATCAAATTAAAGCTGACAGTCTGTACTTTAACCTCGTAGTCATTGTTTGATTTAAAATCCAAACTTATGGAGTATATTGCCAAAAGAAGACTAAATGCTTCACTGTCCCAATAATTACGGAGGGCACCCTGTGTTCTGCATGTTCATTCATGACTGTGATTTACAAGCACTCTACTTTTCAAGTCTTGTACGAGTTTCTCATTTCTCCCACAGTCATATCTGGCAATACTAACTGTACCACCCTCTAACTACAATGCCTACTGATGTTGTGTATTGTCTAACTAAACTAAACTGCCCTGTTCCTTCCTGTTGAATAACCCTGGTAGAAAACACCTTTTATTCAGTCTGTCAAGAGGGACATCAGGGCTGTATTGTATAGTTAAACCCTGTTTCTCTCCCACATTCTGTAACTCTCACACTCTACCCCCTCGGGCACTATAGAGTTTAAAGATCCTATGACTCACTGCCAGCGTAGGTTCCACAGCCATGGCTCTGTTCCATTGTATTATGTGTACATGGTCAGGACTGGTTCCTGCGGTTTCTGTTTATGCCCCACAGCTATTGGCTTGCCTGGCCACACCCTACCTGACCCAGAAAGGACTCTGACTATAAGCCTATAGAGGCACCTTTGATCTACAACTGTAGGTAGGTCAAACAGAATACACATTTTTAAAAGAGTAACAATGTTTGCTCCGAGTCTAAATTATAGTTCAGCTGTAATGGTTCACCCTCTACGTACTGTCTGTAGTTGTTTGTTGTTTAATTCATTAAAGTACTGTCAAAGGGATTACTACCAGTTACTGCATTCAGGGTTATGTTATAGCTTTTATAGCAATGAGTCACATTCATTCAATGAGTCACATTCTGAAGTAATAAATGGGCATTTGATTACACACACAACAGTACTATTGACAGTTATTTAGTATTTCAATCGTTTTAATTATGGTGTGGCTTACAAGTACCTCGTCATTTTGCACATGGTATCAAACGCACGCAGTGGATGAAAGCGAAATACATCTGGATGCAATGGAATTACGCATCACATGCTGTTGAGTGCAAACAGAACTAGATAGCACTGTGAATGTGAATACAAATCTAAATTCAAATCAACCAGGAGGGAGTTAGAGCTCTATTCAATCTGTATTGAGGAAGTTCCGTGTTACAGCGTGCTTGAAATTGAAAGGCAATGTTCCGGGGCGTTAGCGGAGACTGCATTCACGGTAAACGCTGCATATGTCGGCTCAATCTGAAATGACCTTATTGCTCAGTCTGTAACGCTTCAGCAATACAGATTGAATGAATAGAACCCTTAGTCTGAGATAAAAGTACAATAAAGCTTGGCATAAGGGTTTCAGATCAACGTGCTGCAGAGTACAAAATATAGACTCAAACGAATACAGAACACACAGATCTTCCCACAATCATTGTTTGCTTTCGTGGCACATTAATAAACCCTATTCTTTATTAGAATGCACCACTGCTGGAACACCGACAGGACTATTTATATGGTTGAACATTGACTTCCATATGTCTTTCTGTTTGTATAATGACACTTGAGGTGGGATGTTGTTTATGACAAAGACAGTCATGACAGAGACAGTCATGACAAAGACAGCCATGACAGAGACAGTGAAGCTAAAAGACAGTCATGAAAAGACAGTCAACTCTTATAAGCCAGGGGGAGAAAGTGAATGCAAGTTATTCATTAACATTGATGTAGATTACCAGGTTATAGACACTGTAGTTGTATGTAGGGCTGTGGCCGTCATGACATTTTGTCAGCCGGTTATTGTCCTGCAAAAGACGGCCAATCTCACGGTAATTAACCATTCATTAACATAAAGCATTTAGCATCTCCAGGCCTCCACACATACAAGCTGCTGATGTGCGCTTTTGCAACATCTACATAAAAAAAATTTAAAAAGTAAATCAATTGAATATACACACACACCACACTATAAATCCATTATTTATTTTAGGCAGAAACAATATGATATGAAGAAAATGTATTTCAGAAGAACAGAACATGAGTTGGCCTACGATATGTTCTTTGGCTATGTGCCATGCCATAGGCTGTAGGCTTGTTCATTTAGCAGACAAGATATCCTTATAATCCTTATGCTCCCGAGTGGCGCAGCAGTCTAAGGCACTGCATCCCAGTACTAGAGGCGTCACTACAAACACCCTGGTTTGAATCCAGGCTGTATCACAACCGGCCGTGATTGGGAGTCCCACAGGGCGGCGCACAATTGCCCCAGCGTTGTCCGGGTTTGACCCGTGTAGGCCGTCATTGTAAATAAGAATTTGTTCTTAGAGGGACAATACAGCTCTGAGTAACAGGCCATTAGCCACCTGATGGTCATTAGCGAGTTGGGTACTACTAACACATGTCCAGATTGCATAAGAGGACATTACCGTGACTCAGCAGTAACACAGAATTTTACTGCAGTCATGACTCACGAGCTAATACTGCCCTAGGTGCATGTATGTCACATAGAAAAAGTGATTTTTTTTGCAAGTTAACACCTTACTTGTGTTGCGATCATCAGTCTGTCAGTCAGTCACAAGGACACACCCTGCTCTTGAATGCAACAACATGAGGTTGATCATGTGAACAGCAAAGCCACACCCAGATCTACGGTTGTTTCTACTTGCAGAGATACAATAGAAAGTGAATTGGGGAGGGTTTGTACCATGAATTAATGAAATCAAGTCTGTATAAAGATACAAATGTTCACTTAAAAGCTGAAGAGGAGGATCTCAATATATTTTATATTGGTTTTCAACTGGCCATGTTTTAATATTCTCCTATAACTCAAACTAGTATTGAGCAAAAGTCGCCGTCATCCTGCAAATACAATGACAAAACACCAGTGGAGACTCGTCAGAGGAGGAAGGGAAGGGCCATCCTACTTAGTCAATTTCATAAAAATACTGAAACATTTTAAAAACTATACTAAATACATTCACATCACCAAATAACTGATTACAACACACTGTTTTGCATTGAAGGTCTGTAGTAGCCTCAACAACACTCACTGGGGTAGCACAATGGTGGACAGCATTTTTCACCCTCCTCTGGGAACATTGACTTCAGTACAGAACCTAGGAGGCTCATGGTTCTCACCACCTTCCATACACTCACACAGTAATTATGACTAATTCTGGAGGACTTCTTCCAACCTACCAGAGCTCTTGCTGCATGAACTGACATGCTGTCCACCCAATCAAAGGATCAGAGAATGAATCTAGTGCTGAAAGCATAAGCTACAGATAGCTAGCACTGCAGTTCATAAAATGTGGTGAGTAGTTGACTCAAAGACAATAATTGAACCATTTTGAACAAATGAATTTCTTCAAATTTAAGGGGAAGCAGGAGAGAGAGAAAGATATATATTTAGTTGTATTTTTTTTTTTTTACTTACTTAGCCTACTCAAACACCCGGCTCAAATGGAGAGGAATACTATTTATGTTAGTATCTATAAAATTGACATAACCTGAAAGGCCACTCAGCAAGGAAGAAGCCACTCCTCCAAAAACGCCATAAAAAAGCCAGACTACGGTTTGCAACTGCAGATGGGGACAAAGATCGTACTTTTTGGAGAAATGTCCTCTGGTCTGATGAAACAAAAATAGAACTGTTTGGCCATAATGACCATTGTTATGTTTGGAGGAAAAAGGGGGGCTTGCAAGCCGAAGAACACCATCCCAACCGTGAAGCACGGGGGTGGCAGCATCATGTTGTGGGGGTGCTTTGCTGCAGGAGGGACTGGTGCACTTCACAAAATAGATGGCATCATGAGGGAGGAACATTATGTGGATATATTGAAGCAACATCTCAAGACATCAGTCAGGAAGTTAAAGCTTGGTCGAAAATGTGTCTTCCAAATGGACAATGACCCCAAGCATACTTCCAAAGTTGTGGCAAAATGGCGTAAGGACAACAAGGTCAAGGTATTGGAATGGCCATCACAAAGCCCTGACCTCAATCCCATAGAAAATTTGTGGTTAGAACTGAAAAAGCGTGTGCGAGCAAGGAGGCCTACAAACCTGACTCAGTTACACCAGCTCTGTCAAGAGGAATGGGCCAAAATTCACCCAACTTATTGTGGGAAGCTTGTGGAAGGCTACCCGAAATGTTTCACCCAAGTTAAACAATTTAAAGGCAATGCTACCAATTACTAATTGAGTGTATGTAAACTTCTGATCCACTGGGAATGTGATGAAAGATATAAAAGCTGAAATAAATCACTCTACTATTTTTCTGACATTTCAAAAAAATAAAGATAAAGTGGTGATCCTAACTGACCTAAGACGAGACATTTTTACTAGGATTACATTTCAGGAATTGTGAAAAACTGAATTTAAATGTATTTGGCAAAGGTGTATGTAAACTTCCGACTTCAACTGTAATATATATATATATATATAATATAATGCACTAGGCCTTTACGATTCCTGTATGAGTGGAGCAGAGCAAAATACTAGTATAACGGGGAGAAATTCAGCACCACCACCCCAAAACATCTTTCTGCAGCCATGGTAAGTGGTTATGGTAGGTGTGGCTTGGAAAGGTTTGGCTTGGTCACAAACACTAAAGTCCACCATTGAAGAGAAAAGGTGAGAGTAGGAGAGTTTGTAGATGTGAGAAGGAATTATACAACAAGCAAAGTGATGATGTTTGTATGTGGCTGCTATTAAAGAAAACTGTGTGCGGGTGATCAGGGGTGAATTCTTTCCACCGATTCTGTTGAAAAACGTTTCTTAAACAGAAGCAAATGGAACGAAACCGGGATAAACCTACCAGAATTTGTCCAATAGAAACTCTTGTTTGCAACTGTTTGATGAACGATTACACCCTCCAGCAGCTAGGAAAAATGTTTGTATCTGTCACGTTCTTCAAAATGAACGGACCAAGGCGCAGCGTGCATTTGAGTTCAACATCTTTTTAATACAAAGTAAAACTAGAAACAAAACTTAAAGAACGTGAATACATAGTCCCCAAACTAACAAACAATATCCCACCAAGCAGGTGGGCGATAGGGCTTCCTAAATATGATCCCCAATTAGAGGCAACGATTACCAGCTGCCTAAAGTTGGGAGCCATACAAAACCACCAACATAGAAATACACATTCTAGAACACCCCCCTAGTCACTCCCTGACCTAAAACACTATAGAGAATCCAGGGGCTCTCTATGGTCAGGGCGTGACAGTATCATGTAGTAGCCTAAACCTATCGATGTTACATTGAGCTATGTGAATGGAAGATGAATGACAGTCATCCCATATGCTGTAATAGAAATAAGGCCATGCTCATTCAAAAAAACGGCCTCCCTAATCTTAAACGGCACTGACCGTCACTGGAACAATTAAGTAAAGGTATGTTTTTGTTGTGGTATAATAGCATCCTGTTCATATTTGATGAGGTGAAGCATCTCCCTTTTGCAGGTCTATTTGACTGTCCTACATATTGTTGTATAAAAAGGAGCCTCACGTCCCTACTTGATACAGCCCAACACTTCTGGAGCTGCTTACCAGTATAACGATGACTCACCATGAACTCCAAAATCAAAAGAGGCAACTCTTTGCACAGCAGAGTAAATCTAATTCCCCAATGAATTCTTAACACAAAGCATTTTACTAACATTGGCTGATACAATAGACCTAGCCTGTTACGTAAACTCATGGGAGTTTAACTTACTCAAACATATTCTCGGAGCAGAAAGGATTATGATTGGTTGCGTCAGGCAACCAATGAAAAGGGAGAGGAGGCGGGAATACCAAACTGAGAGCAGACTGGAATAGACTTGTCACATGATGGGATTCGAAAACATTTGAGGGAAAAGGGGAGGGAAGAAGAGGAAGAAGAACATTCTGCAGGAACAAGCAGCAAGAAAGCTAAAGTTAGTTAGTTAAAATCTTATTTTCTAAGTGATGTTAGCTAGCTCAACAGTTTTAGCCTTAGTTTACTAAGCTAGCTTGCTAGTAAACAATTTAAGCCTACAGCCAGCTAACTAGCCAGCTAAATACAGTGCATTCAGAAAGTGTTCAAACCCCTTGACTTTTTCCCACATTTTGTTACGTTAAAGCCTTATTCTAAAATGGATTAAATAGTTTTTTTCCTTATCAATCTACACACAATATCCCATGATGACAAAGAAAAAATAGTTTTTTTTTAAATGTTGGGAAATGTATTAAAAATAAAACATATTACATTTACATAAGTATTCATTCCCTTTACTCTGTACTTTGTTGAAGCACCTTTGTCAGCGATTACAGCCTCGAGTCTTCTTAGGTATGATGCTACAGCTATTTTCAGGTCTCTCCAGAGATTTTCGATCGGGTTCAAGTCCGGGCTCTGGATATTTGTCCTTCTGGAAGCTTCTCCCATCTCCCCTGAGGAACTCTGAGGCTCTGTCAGAGTGACCATCTGGTTCTTAGTCACCATCCTGACCAAGGCCCTTCTCCCTCGATTGCTCAGTTTGGCAATCGAGGGAGAAGCTCTAGGAAAAGTCTTGGTGGTTCCAAACCCCTTCCATTTAAGAATGATGGAGGCCACTGTGTTCTTGGGGACCTTCAATGCTACAGACATTTTTTGGTACCCTTCCCTTTCTCAACTTATCACAAGGTGGACTCCAATCAAGTTGTAGAAACATCTCAAGGATGATCAATTGAAACAGGATGCGCCCGAGCTCAATGTCTCATAGCAAAAGGTCTGAATATGTAAATATGTTTGTTTTTTTATACACATTTGCAACACAAAATTAAAAACTTGTTTTTGCTTTGTAATTATGGGGTTTTGTGTGTATATTAATGAGGGGGGGGAGGGATTATTGAATCAATTTTTGAATAAGGCTGTAATGTAACAAAATGTGGAAAAAGTCAAGGGGTCTGAATACTTTCCAAATGCACTGTGTGTTGCTGTTCTAGTAGCAGCATAAATGAACAGGGAGCGCTGCTGCTAATGGAACAGAACTTTGTTCACCACAGTAGATATTGCTGCTCTAAGAACATATCTGTACTGTGTTAACTAATGTTGTTGCTTTAGGAGCAGCTCAGGTAAACTAGCAGCACTGCTGTTCAACTATACCTATATTTTGTTGCTCCAAGAGCAGAACTGTACGGTGCTATCCTGATGTTGCTGTTCTAGAAGCAGCTCAGTTAAACTATCAGCGCTGCTGCTCTTCGAACAGAACTTTGTCAACTAGATACTGCTGGGACAGTTGAGCTAACGTGTGTTAATGTGATTAGCATGACGTTGTAAGTAACAAGAAAATTTCCCAGGACATAGACATATCTTATATGGGCAGAAAGCTTCAATTATTGTTAATCTAACTGCACTGTCCACTTTACAGTAGCTTTTACAGTGAACGAATACCAGCTATTGTTTGGGGAGGGTGGACAGTTATGTACTTCAAAATGTATTAATTGGCCAATTAGGCACATTTGGGCAGACTTGATACAACATTTTGAACAGTAATGCAATGGTTCATCGTATTAGTCTAAAACTTTGCACATACACTGCTAAATTGTGCCTAGAGTCCTAAGTGATATGATGGCCTTTCTCTTGCATTTCAAATATGAAAAAAATGTAAATAAGAAAACACGTTTTTGATCTTTGTATTATCTTTTATCAGATCGAATGTGTTATATCCTCCTACATTAATTTGACATTTCCACAAATGTCAGTGTCTCCGTTCAAATGGTATCAAGAATATGCATATCCTTGCTTCAGGTCCATTTGGATATGTCATTTTAGGCGAAAATCCTAGAGCAGTTGGAGTCACCTGGGTCTTCTGATGCTCTAACAGCAGAACTGTCAGTACTGGCCATCAACACAGTCAGTACTCCACATTCCTGTTTTCATCATCCTAGCTAAAAAGTATGTGTTTTTATGCAAACGTACAGTATTTTCATATTAGTATACTTACCCATTCTTCTTACCTCTTAGACCATCCTGCTCTAACAGCAGAACTGTCAGTACTGGCCATCAACACAGTCAGTACTCCACATTCCTCTTCCCCCATTTTCCTACATTACTCCCTTTTAATGATGTAAAGTGTGTACTCGTGACCAATGTGAAATGTACTTAAAATAAACTCTGACTTGACTGCTGACATTATTTCCTGACTTTAAAACATACATTATTGAGTTGGTGAAGATCAGAGGACGTATGTTGGGTCGTATTTTTGCTCCTTGATGTGTAACGAGCTGAGACATATCTGGATGGAGTCAGGTGTCAGTGAGGAAGCCATGTCTGGACACATCCAGCTCATCATATCAGGGGAGACCCTCATGAAAAAGTACTACCGAATTACTACACAAAACCTATTTGTGCAGTAGTGACTATGTAGAGAGCTGTAGAAATGTAGAAACTTTCCCTGACATCACACTTATACATTGTAATTTTTGATTTACCTGATATAGTAGGATGGCTAACATTCAATGTCTGTGAATGTGTTGTCTTCTAGCCAAGATATGAAATCATAATTGACTGTAGCGCATATAAGGCACACACAACAGTTCCATGAGGACTGATAACACAACCGTGGGATGAACGAGTGACAAAAATCCAGGCAAGAGCAGTCCATTTAAAATGAATTCATTCTTCTCCCACCCCTTGCCCTGCAAGTGTCAGAGGTGTCCACTTAATCTGAGGGCTGAGGGGAAAGGGTGTGTCTTTTAAGTGTTTGGAATGCAGTAGTGATCAGTAGAGTTTTGCAGCTTGTGGCTGCAATTCCTGTGCTTGTGACCACAGAAGAAAGACAAAAGAGGAAGTAGTTGGTTGTTGTTAGTTAACTACTGTTTGACCATCCTGAATATAATCATCGTCCATCCTTCATCATCTGGTCTTTCACAGCCCTTATACATACTGGCACCATCTGGAAGTTTAACTTTGCTTTACGTTTCAAGTCATTGTTTAGCCGTTGATGTAACTTATGTAGCCTCTGTTTTCATCATGCTAGCTAAAAAGTATGTGTTTTTATGCAAACGTACAGTATTTTCATATTAGTATACTTACCCATTCTTCTTACCTCTTAGACCATCCTGCTCTAACAGCAGAACTGTCAGTACTGGCCATCAACACAGTCAGTACTCCACATTCCTCTTCCCCCATTTTCCTACATTACTCCCTTTTAATGATGTAAAGTGTGTACTCGTGACCAATGTGAAATGTACTTAAAATAAACTCTGACTTGACTGCTAACATTATTTCCTGACTTTAAAACATACATTATTGAGTTGGTGAAGATCAGAGGACGTATGTTGGGTCGTATTTTTGCTCCTTGATGTGTAACGAGCTGAGACATATCTGGATGGAGTCAGGTGTCAGTGAGGACGCCATGTCTGGACACATCCAGCTCATCATATCGGGGGAGACCCTCATGAAAAAGTACAACTGAATTACTACACAAAACCTATTTGTGCAGTAGTGACTATGTAGAGAGCTGTAGAAATGATGTAGTGAATGTGTAGTTTATGAACTACTAAAGATAGACAAGTAGAGTTTTGTAGTTTTCAGTAGGAAAACAGTAGTGTTTACAGTACACGCTTGGGAAAAAAGGTGCCATGGAGAACCTAAAAGGGTTCTTCGGCTGTCCCCATAGGAGAACCCTATTTAGGAACCCTTTTTGGGTCCAGGTAGAACCCATTTGGGTTCCTTTCCACAGATGGTTTCTACATGGAACCAAAAAGGGTTCTACCTGGAACCAAAAAGGGTTCTTCTATGGGGACAGTCTTTCTGAACCCATTTTCCTAAGAGTGTAGTAATCAGGTAGAGATTTTGTGGACTTGATGTTGGTAGTAAATAAGTAGTCAAAACATTTCAGCTTTACTATACAGACTTATCAGTAGAAATCAGGTAGAGTTTTTACTACTTGTTTGTATAGTGAATAAGTTGCCGAAAAAGTACATGCAGACTACACCAGGGCTGCGTTTCAAACTCATAAAAGACACGCCCTCCTCCACTTACCCTCTCGCCTTATGCCCTTGGGGGAATCCCCGCGGCCATCTCTGTCGTTGGTCCAAATGATTAGCCAAGCAAGGGAAGTTGGCAACATCCGCCCCTCAGCCCTCGCTTTTGGAAACGCTAACTTGTGCACATAACTTTCCCTGACATCACACTTATACATTGTAATTTTTGATTTACCTGATATAGTAGGATGGCTAACATTCAATGTCTGTGGATGTGTTGTCTTCTAGCCAAGATATGAAATGGAATCATAATTGACTGTAGCGCATATAAGGCACACACAACAGTTCCATGAGGACTGATAACACAACCGTGGGATGAACGAGTGACAAAAATCCAGGCAAGAGCAGTCCATTTCAAATTAATTAATTCTTCTCCCACCCCTTGCCCTGCAAGTGTCAGAGGTGTCCACTTAATTTGAGGACTGAGGGGAGAGGGTGTGTCTTTTAAGTGTTTTGGAATGCAGCCCGGCTCTTCAGTAGTGATCAGTATAGTTTTGCAGCTTGTGGCTGCACTTCCTGTGCTTGTGACCACAGAAGAAAGACAAAAGAGGAAGTAGTTGGTTGTTGTTAGTTAACTACTGTTTGACCATCCTGAATATAATCATCGTCCATCCTTCATCATCTGGTCTTTCACAGCCCTTATACTGGCACTATCTGGAAGTTTAACTTTGCTTTACGTTTCAAGTCATTGTTTAGCCGTTGATGTAACTTATGTAGCCTCTGTTTTCATCATGCTAGCTAAAAAGTATGTGTTTTTATGCAAACGTACAGTATTTTCTTATTAGTATACTTACCCATTCTTCTTCCCTCTTAGACCATCCTGCTCTAACAGCAGAACTGTCAGTACTGGCCATCAACACAGTCAGTACTCCACATTCCTCTTCCCCCCCCTTTTCCTACATTACTCCCTGTTAATGATGTAAAGTGTGTACTCGTGACCAATGTGAAATGTACTTAAAATAAACTCTGACTTGACTGCTAACATTATTTCCTGACTTTACTACTAACATTTCATTATTTCCTGACTTTAAAACATACATTATTGAGTTAGTGAAGATCAGAGGACGTATGTTGGGTCGTATTTTTGCTCCTTGATGTGTTACGAGCTGAGACATATCTGGATGGAGTCAGGTGTCAGTGAGGACGCCATGTCTGGACACATCCAGCTCATCATATCGGGGGAGACCCTCATGAAAAAGTACTGCTGAATTACTACACAAAACCTATTCGTGCAGTAGTGACTATGTAGACAGCTGTAGAAATGATGTAGTCAATGTGTAGTTTATGCACTACTAAAGATAGACAAGTAGAGTTTTGTAGTTTTCAGTAGGAAAACAGTAGTGTTTACAGTACACGCTTGGGAAAAAAAGGTGCCATGTAGAACCTAAAAGGGGGTTCTTCGGCTGTCCCCAAAGGAGAACCCTTTTAGGAACCCTTTTTGGTTCCTTTCCACAGAGGGATTCTACATGGAACCAAAAAGGGTTCTACCTGGACCCAAAAAGGGTTCTCCTAAGGGAACAGTCTTTCTGAACCCTTATTTCTAAGAGTGTAGTAATCAGGTAGTGATTTTGTACTACTTGATGTTGGTAGTAAATAAGTAGTCAAAACATTTCAGCTTTACTATACAGACTTATCAGTAGAAATCAGGTAGAGTTTTTACTACTTGTTTGTATAGTGAATAAGTTGCCGAAAAAGTACATGCAGACTACACCAGGGCTGCGTTTCAAACTCATAAAAGACACACCCTCCTCCACTTACCCTCTCGCCTTATGCCCTTGTGGGAATCCCCGCGGCCATCTCTGCCGTTGGTCCAAATGATTAGCCAAGCAAGGGAAGTTGGCAACATAAGCACCTCAGCCCTTGTTTTTGATCGAGTTTGGGAGTGTACAGTTATGTTCACTCTGGGCCTGAAACGCCCCATAATTCAATTTGCGATGATTGTACATCCGCTAAGAAAAGTCAGACAAAACTTAAAACTAACATTAATATTGAGAAGTCAACATATGTGTAAGTAGTGTAAGTAAAAATGAATGTAAATAAGTTAGAAATTGTTCTACTAATGCACATGACGACTCAAACATGTATCATCAAAGTAATGATGTTTTTGTTTGGTTGGCTTTTGGAAACGCTAACTTGTCAGGGAAACTTTCCCTGACATCACACTTATACATTGTCATTTTTGATTTACCTGATATAGTAGGATGGCTAACATTCAATGTCTGCGGATGTGTTGTCTTCTAGCCAAGATATAAAATGGAATCATAATTGACTGTAGCGCATATAAGGCACACACAACAGTTCCATGAGGACTGAGGACACAACCGTAGGCAAGTCAGTTAAGAACAAACTCTTATTTTCAATGACGGCCTAGGAACTGTGGGTTAACTGCCTGTTCAGGGGCAGAACGATAGATTTTAAACTTGTCAGCTCGGGGGTTTGAACTTGCAACCTTCCGGTTACTAGTCCAACGCTCTAACCACTAGGCTACCCTGCCGCCCCTGCTCCTGCCCAGACTGCTCTCCAGGCAAGAGCAGTCCAATTAAAATGAATTCATTCTTCTCCCACCCCTTGCCCTGCAAGTGTCAGAAGTGTCCACTTAATTTGAGGGCTGAGGGGAAAGGGTGTGTCTTTTAAGTGTTTTGGAATGCAGTAGTGATCAGTAGAGTTTTGCAGCTTGTGGCAGCACTTCCTGTGCTTGTGACCACAGAAGAAAGACAAAAGAGGAAGTAGTTGGTTGTTGTTAGTTAACTACTGTTTGACCATCCTGAATGTAATCATCTTCCACCCTTCATCATCCGGTCTTTCACAGCCCTTATACATACTGGCACCATCTGGAAGTTTAACTTTGCTTTACGTTTTATGTCATTTCAAGTCATTGAAATGTTGATGTAACTTATGTAGCCTCTGTTTTCATCATGCTAGCTAAAAAGTATGTGTTTTTATGCAAACGTACAGTATTTTCATATTAGTATACTTACCCATTCTTCTTACCTCTTTTGACCTGTTGCCAAGGAGACTCTGAAAAAGAAAAGGAGAGCCTCACACTCTAGGAGCTCAGATTCAATCATTTTATAACCAACGTTTCAACAGACTTCCTCAGTGTTTAATGACAAACACTGCGGGTCACTAGTTTATATAGTGTCAAAGGACACACACGTGTCTGTAATCACGTCCAGGTTTGGCTTGATTTCATTGGTTGATTTACAAATGTAAAAAGCATGAATGAATAACATACGATCATAGATACAATTGAGCTAAATGGGCCAACAAACATTTACAATGGATAGCAAAATCACAACAATGATATGAATGGCTTCAGATCAAAGTCGACGTTGAGACCTCAGAAAGAAAGGAGGACCAAGGCACTCTTCATATAATTAATTAAAATGTGTTTATTTGTATGGCATGTTCAATGGAAACAAAGTTTTAAAATTCAGACGCATTTTGGCTGCATGGCCTTCGTCAGGGAGTACAACGAAATTATACGTTGAGACCGAAGGGAGCAAGGGTCTTTAAATGAACAATTAACAATAATTTCTCAAGGTCACCCCCTTAGGGAGGGTGGGGAGAGTGACGTGTTCGATGCCGATGTAGCGAAGGGACGAAATAGAGTGGTTAGCTTCCAAAACGTGTGTCCGGCCCGCAATTAGGTTACGTCGAGTTTTTGCACCTAATGGTGCTACTGTACAATGCTCAGAGATTCTTACTTTTAATTTGCGCTTAATTCTATCCACATAATTTTTACTACAAGGACAAGTTATAAGATAAATAACTGCCTTAGTGGAGCACGTGATGACACCTTTGATTGGGATCTGTTTCCATGTTTGAGGGTGTTTGAAGGATTCACATTTGTAAATGCCATTATATTGAGCACAGCCACCACACTTGTAGTTTCCATCCGGTAGAGGTTCCAATAGAAGTTGTGCAGGGGTATTTTGGTAGCTGAGATTTCTGCCCCGCAAGAATACGACCAAGGGAGGGTCCAAAAACACATTGCCGATACTGTTATCAGATCTTAGAATGTGCCAATGTTTGTGAACGATTCCCTTCATTTGTTCAGAGCATTTTGAATAGAGCGTCGTGAAAGAGCAATAATGCTTATTTTTGCTAGATCATGTCTCAATTTGTTTGGGATTTTCTCAATGGCAGTATCGGTCTGACCATTTTTGTACCCCCTCTCCTTGAACTTTCTTTGCACCTCACCAATATTTCTGTCGAAATCTGTTTTTTTGCAGATTCTTTTGATTCGACAGAATTGGAGGTGGGACAAACAGTTTTTCAAGGGAAGCAGGTGACAGCTATCAGCCTTCAACAAACTGTTAGGATCAGTAGGTTTCCTGTAAAGATCAGTGTATAGAACATTATCCTCACACAAAATCAGAAGATCATGGAAACTGATTTGATGTGTGTCAGATTACATAGTAAACCTCAGGTGCTCAGAACAAGAGTTAGTGAAAGCATGGAACACCTGGAGCTGGTTTGCATCACCCCTCCATTAAACTGTATTATTATACTGTATTATTGACTGTATGTTTGTTTTACTCCATGTGTAACTCTGTGTCGTTGTACCTGTCGAACTGCTTTGCTTTATCTTGGCCAGGTCGCAATTGTAAATGAGAACTTGTTCTCAACTTGCCTACCTGGTTAAATAAAGGTGGAAAAAAAAATATCATCAATATACCATTTGCAAATAATAATGTTAGGTAAAAAAAAAATGTTTTTGAGAGGATTGAGAATGGACTGTTTCTCCATGTAACCCACATACAAATGAGCATAGTTAGGAGCCATAGAGGGATCCCATAGCAGTACACTTTGTCTGGATAATACCTCGCACTCAACGTCAACAAAACTAAGGAGATGATTGTGGACTTCAGGAAACAGCAGAGGGAACACCCCCCTATCCACATCGATGGAACAGTAGTGAAGAACAAGTTTTAAGTTCCTCAGCATACACATCACAGACAAACTGAATTGGTCCACCCACACAGACAGCATCGTGAAGAAGGTGCAGCAGCGCCTCTTCAACCTCAGGAGGCTGAAGAAATTCGGCTTGTCACCAAAAGCACTCACAAACTTCTACAGATGCACAATCGAGAGCATCCTGTCGGGCTGTATCACCGCCTGGTACGGCAACTGCTCCGCCCACAACCGTAAGGCTCTCCAGAGGGTAGTGAGGTCTGCACAACGCATCACCGGGGGCAAACTACATGCCCTCCAGGACACCTACACCACCCGATGTCACAGGAAGGCCATAAAGATCATCAAGGACAACAACCACCCGAGCCACTGCCTGTTCACCCCGCTATCATCCAGAAGGCGAGGTCAGTACAGGTGCATCAAAGCTGGGACCGAGAGACTGAAAAACAGCTTCTATCTCAAGGCCATCAGACTGTTAAACAGCCACCACTAACATTGAGTGGCTGCTGCCAACACACTGACTCAACTCCAGCCACTTTAATAATGGGAATTGATGGGAAATTATGTCAAATATATCACTAGCCACTTTAAACAATACTACCTAATATAATGTTTACATACCCTACATTATTCATCTCATATGTATACGTATATACTGTACTCTATATCATCTACTGCATCTTTATGTAATACATGTATCACTAGCCACTTTAACTATGCCACTTTGTTTACATACTCATCTCATATGTATATACTGTACTCGATACCATCTACTGTATCTTGCCTATGCCGCTCTGTACCATCACTCATTCATATATCTTTATGTACGTATTCTTTATCCCCTTACACTTGTGTGTATAAGACAGTAGTTTTGGAATTGTTAGTTAGATTACTTGTTGGTTATTACTGCATTGTCGGAACTAGAAGCACAAGCATTTCGCTACACTCGCATTAACATCTGCTAACCATGTGTATGTGACAAATACAATTTGATTTGATTTGGATACAGAAATTGTTTAGAAATATTAAATAGTCATGTGTGAGTACTATTTCAGCCAATATTATAAGGCATGCACTGGAAGGGAGTTCATTTGGGTCACGTTGCAAAAGAAAATGTCCCATGGCTTCAAAACCGCCCTCAACATAAGACTGGAGACCATTGTCAGCAAGATAAACATTGTTTATCAAATATTTTTCTACCTTGTCTTCTGTAAGTCTGTTTGCAGATGATTGGTAATGGCTGAAGTTATAATTGGTTGTCTCTTGTGCTTGTCTTTATTTTCTTCAAGGTTACGTGGTGGAGAAATGGGTCTGCAACAACAAAAGAGGATATGAAGATATTTAAGTCAACGCTGAATGAGGACAAGGCCTCAACTGGATTAAAGGTTTAATTAATGAATGTAATTCATGTTAAAAAAATAAAAATGCATTTATGTTTGTGTACGCTTATTTATTTTTTGATGAACATGGAGGAATTGTGCAGGAATGTGGAGGTTTTACGTAGTAGATAACCAAACACTACATTTGAGTAGGAAAGACAGTTTCTAGTGTTCACCAGTAGTGAAACGTCCCAATTTATCACACATTACTACTTAAATCACTACATAAATCACTACTGGTTTACTACACATCTCAATAGCAGTCAAGTAGTAGGTAGTAGGTTTTGATTAGATATTGTGTAGTAGTGATCAGTAGTACTTTTTCATGAGGGAGACCGACCGCCTGCTTTGCAACATGTTACAACACACACTTACTCTTTAAGCAGTTGTTTCCTGTTTAATCTAAATAAATGTCTGTAAACTCACTCACGACACAAGATTTGGTGGCTTGTGTGGTTAGTGCCACAGACCCTGGCACACATGCATGGCCTAGTCTGCTAGAGTCGGCATCAGCTCAGGGATCAAGTAAGATCTGAATGGCATTAGTTTGGATCTGGGCGACCACACTATGCAGGACTTCTTCCCCGCTATGGCCATGAAGGCCAACCCCAGCTGTGATGACCTCCACTGCAGGAAACAGTGTCTCTTTATCTCTTTATCTCTCTCTCTGTGTCTCACTCTCTGTGTGAGGGGATGTATATGATCAAGTACAGTTTTAATTGATTGTGTTGTGTGCTTTGCGGCCCACAGAAGAAAGTGTTGTAGAAGGAGGTTTAGGAGGAGGTAGTTCACAAGGAGTACAATTGGGGTGAGCTACAGCTTTGATATTGTCTCAATGTGCTGTACATAGTATGTCATTCTTTCTAAGTACCACTACTGACATACTGTATGTAACTGAAACGTTCTCTGCTGAAACTACTGACGGATTCTCTGTACACACTTTGTTTCAATCAGTGTAGGCTCCTCAGAGGAGGAAGGGGAGGAACATCCTCCTCAGTGAATTTCAGGAGAAAAAATGGAGCTAGCTAGCTAGCTATATTTCATAGTACTTTATTTTTCACTTACTTAGCTAGCAAATGCAGCTAACTAGTTTAGCCTACTCAAGCACCTGGCTCAAACAGAGAGGGATGCAATGTTAGCTAGCTGGCTATGGCTATCCAACACTGGAACTCTTCCAAGTGAAGGTAAGCTTTTGGTTTGATTAATTTATTACCAGTGGGGCCCGCAGGTGTAACTGCTAAACTGCTTGCTGTACTGCATGATTGTAGCGGGTTTACTTGAGCGTTAGTTCGAGTAGCTCTGTTGATTATGGCTTTAGCTAATATGGTGACAACAATGTAGACTGTGTGTAGCGGTTAGAGGTTATGATATGAAGGTTTGGCTTGGAAAGGTTTTTTCACCTGGTCACAGACAGCTGATATATTGTGCACTGAAGTCCACGTGCAAAGGGAAAGGGTGAGTGTGTAGATACGAGAAGGAATTATACAACGATCAAAGGGATTATGCTGTTTGTATGTGGCTGCTATGAAAGTGAAAGGCATTTGCGTGTGATCGGGGGTGTATTCTGTTGAAAAACGTTTCTTAAACATAAGCAAACGGAATGAAACGGTGATAAACAGTGAAATCATGTTGTGAGCGATCCAACACTTTCAGTTCTGGTGGCAAACTTATGGAATGGGGTTTGAACCCCAATATTTGACCTGGTGATGTAAATAGATTTGAAACACTGCTCAATGATTTACAAATTTTTATATGTATGAGACTGAGGTTCCATCTCGAAACAGGTGTATGTCATAGTTTACATGACTGAAATACAGTATGCATTCATATCTATTCCTGTACTGCATGGAGACTTGGCACTGATTATATTATTAACACAGTACCTCAGTATTCTCTATCAATACAGCTCTGATTCATTGTATTATATCATCATGCATCCAATAGTTATGGAAGCATATACAGTGACAAAGTATTGGGACAGTGACACATATTTTGTTGTTTTGGCTCTGTACTCCAGCAATGATAATAATTTGAGGGTATTTTCATCCCTATCGGGTGAACCATTTAGAAGTTAGAGCACTTTTGTACATAGTCCCCCCATTTTAGGGGACCAAAAGTATTGGGACAAATTCAAGTGTGTATTAAAGAAGTCAAACATTTAGTATTTGGTCCCGCCTTCCTAGTACCCGATGATTAAATCGCGGTTTTACTGTAACTCTACAAACTTGTTTGCTGTTTGTTTTGGTTGTGTTTCAGATTATTTTGTGCCCAATAGAAATTTAGGGTAAATAATGTATTGTGTCATTTTGGAATCCCTTTAATTGTACATAAGAATAGAATATGATTCTATACAATTCTACATTCATGTGGATGCTACCATGATTACGGATAGTATATTTGTGCATCTAACTTTCTCGCTCATCATTATTCACCATTCATTCAGGGTTATCCGTAATCATCATGGTAACCAAATATTCAACCTTTGACCCCTTTAATACACATATAATTGTATTTGTCCCAATTAATGGAGTACAGAGCCAAAACAACAACAAAAATGTGTCACTGTCCCAATACTTTTGGAGCTCACTGTCTGCGGCAAATATATTTGCAAAAAGCAACTTACATTGACATTTTGGTAATTTAGCAGATACTCTTAGCCAGAGCGATTTGTAGTCGATTGTGATATTGGTCATACTGATTTATCATTATCAGATTATCATGATACAATTGAAATTGAATTTTGACAGATATATGCTTCCATAGACAGCAGTGGTCATTTGGAAACATTTGAATATGCAACAAAAACCTTCATAAACCGGTGTTGACATCATTTCATGATTACATTAATAATATGTATTTATTTTTTGAACACTTAACAATACAGCCATTGAACAGACATGAAATAAAGTGTATTTCATATTTCAAAAGATAGCTACAGTACTCTTGACAGGTGACACCACTACACTGTTCCATCCCAAAGCAGCATAACAAACGATTCAGAGTGTGATGGACGTTGTTCTTCTCAGGAATGCAGGCTGCGAACCCTGGATGGCCTTCAATTGTACTTCCTTGATTCTTCATGTCCTCTCCACTTTCTCCTTCTCAAAATGCATTAGAGGAGAAGATGCAAATCAAATCAAAAACGTATCGGTCGCATACACATGGTTAGCAGATGCTAATGCGAGTGTAGCGAAATGCTTGTGCTTCTAGTTCCGACCGTGCAGTAATATCTAACAAGTAATCTTAACAATTTCACATCAACTACCTTATACACACAACTGTAAAGGAATGATTAATGTACATATGAATATATGGATGAGCAGTGGCCGAACGGCATAGGCAAGATGCAGTAGATGGTATAGAGTACAGTATATACATATGAGATGAGTAATGTAGGGTATGTAAACATTATATAAAGTGGCACTGTTTAAGTGACTAGTGATACATTTATTACATCCAATTATTAATTATTGAAGTGACTAGAGATTGAGTCTGTATGTTGGCAGAAGCTACTCAATGTTAGTGATGGCTGTTTAACAGTCTGATGGCCTTGAGATAGAAGCTGTTTTCCAGTCTCTGCAAGGTCCCTCCCTCTGACCTTCTCCACCAATGCATTTCTAGAAGAACACAAGAAAATCGACACACAGGATCAATGAAAGACAAAATGAGATCCACCACCTGTGTTCTTTGAAGGGGCGGCAGAGGGAGGGGTCACCTGGGGGCATGTGGGAGAGGTGTGGACCCTCGCAGGCTAAACATGTCCCTACAGGACTAGTGTCGACACGGGGCCTTCCACAAACCAGAGACTGTTCCGACTCTTTGATCTCCATGGATCGCTTGTAAAGCTCCGCTGCTTTCTCAAAGACCCCCTCCGCACAGCTGGGGGAAAGAGAGGGAGGAGAGGAAGATGGACAGAGAAGAGAGAAAACAAGGTTTAGAAAGAGATATGGGCCTCCCGAGTGGCACAGTAGACTAAGGCACTGCATTGCAGTGCTAGCTGTGCCACTAGAGATGCTGGTTCGATTCCAGGCTGTGTCACAGCTGGCCGCGACCAGGAGATCCATGGGGTGACGCACAATTGGCCCAGCGTCGTCCGAGTTAGGGGAGGGTTTGGCCAGCCAGAATGTCCTTGTCCCATCGTGCAACGGTGACTCCTGTGGCGGGCCGGGCGCATGCACGCTGACACGGTCGGCAGGTGTACGGTGTTTCCTCCGGCATATTGGTGCGGCGGGCTTCCGGGTTAAGCAGGCATTGTGTCAAGAAGCTCGGGTTGGCTGGGTTGTGTTCTGGAGGACGCACGGCTCTCGACCTTCTCCTCTCCTGAGTCCGCATGGGAGTTTCAACGAGGGGACAAGACTGTAACTACCAAAAACAAATGGGTTGATGATAATGATGATTAAACTAATCGTTCAGCTTATAGTACTGTATGTATATTAACAATAAGATGGTGTGTGTGTACTCAATAGAGTACAGCTAGGTTCTTCAGATTCTCTCCGACCCGTGAGCATCCCAGACTGTCCTCATACACTCTCATAGCCTGTTTATACAGGGGCAGCGCCTCACTCTGCTTCTTCTGTCAGACACACAATAACACACAGTCAGACCAATGTACAGACGGAATCTGTGAGAAACAGTCTGAATTTCCATTTGAAGTCCAATTAAGCTGGGAAATCAAATCAAACCATACACATGCTGTATGCTTTCCAGCAGTTCCCATCTTTCCCTAATATGCATGCAGCAGACCTGGGTTTAATGTGAAAAATCATTTCAAGCTCCTTATCTGTGCCTGTTTGAGCTTGCCTGGCTTAATAAACCAAAACAAGTTCCAAACCTGAAAACCCTGTTTGAGTTTTCCCGGCACTCCAGGCAAACTCAAGAAAACTCAAGAATTTGAAAGGATTTGAACCCGTGTCTGGTATGCAGTGAACTGAACTGAAGCATTGCTGGTCCTCTCAGCACTTGGCAGCAGATGCCAGCCAGGTTGACCAATGCTGTGACCATACTGGGGTGTTTGGGTCCAAAGCCAGCTCATGCAAAGGAACAGACTTCTCCAGTTTCCCCCTGGACAACACATCTCCTCTGTCACCTTCACAAATCAGGATAGCACACGCTACAAGCTAATAGAACTCAAGGTCTCTAGGCTAACTGCCAAACAGTAATACCCATAACACTTCCAGACATTGGACGGTTGCACAGACTCAGATTAAGCCAACATCTGGAGTGGACTAAAAGCAATTTTAACGTATGCTCTCTTTAGAGGAGGACTTGACCAAAGTATTTATTCCATTGTCTTTACATTTTTTGTGTTTAATTGATCATGGCATGGAGCATTGTGTGGTGTTCACTTTGTTTGTTGGGTCTGTAAAATCATTAACAATATTAAAAGGAGTGGTTCATGTATTCTGAACCAAATCTCTATTTTGTATATAAACGATATGTTATAGAAGGGTCCAGACACTTTTTTATGATTTCACTTGGTACCCCACCCGCGACACACTTCCCCATTGCTCGCTCTGCAGTATGGGGGCTGCGGATAAACATAAACAAATGCTCCAAAATCCCCCAAATACTTCCTTTGCGAAACGGTAAAACTCTTTTTCTCCCCAATTTTGTGGTATCCAATTGGTAGTTACAGTCTTATCTCATCGCTGCAACTCCCATACGGACTCGGGAGAGGCAAAGATCGAGAGCCATGCGTCCTCCGAAACACAACCCAACCAAGCCGCACTGCTTCTTGACACAATGCCCACTTAACCCGGAAGCTAGCCGCACCAATTTGTCGGTGGAAACACCGTACCCCTGGCGACTGCGTCAGCTTGCACTGCACCTGGCCCGCCACAGGAGTCTCTAGTGCGCAAAGGGACAAGAATATCCCTGCTGGCCAAACCCTCCCCTAACCCGGACGACGCTGGGTCAATTGTGCGCCACCCCATGGGTCTCCTGGTCGCAACCGGCTGCAACAGAGCCTGGACTCGAACCCAGAATCTCTAGTGACCACTGCGCCACTCGGAAAGCCCAGCTCTCAGTATTTTGACACAGGTCTTTGGATGTTGTACACATGAAATGGTGTCATTCAGAACTTTATCCGCAATATTATGTTGCGACTATAGTGATACTTCTCCGTCCATTCTAGCAGCAGGCTACACTGAGAATAGAACAGCTGGACAGGAGAAATGGCTCAAGTCACAAAAAATGGTGTAACTTTGCGGTTTAAGTTCAGAATGGCACAATTTCATGTGTACAACATCTAAAGACCTGCATCACTATAGTGAGAGTGTTTCCGTTGTAAGAGGACATATTTGGGTGTTATTAATCAATCAAGTGTATTTAGAAAGCCCTTTTTACATCAGCCAATGTCACGAAGTGCAATACGGAAAACCAGCCTAAAACCCCAAACAGCAACTAATGCAGATGTTGAGCCTTTGTTCATGTTTTTTTTCCGGTGCCCCCATACCACACAACGATGATGAGGAAGTGCATCGCTGGTTGGGGTAAGCTTCTCAAAACACTTCTACACTTCTATAACAGTCTGTACACTTCTATTTCTGTTATTCACTTCTATAGCATGTCATTTACATCCAAAACACAGATTTGTGTGAACTTTTACTTTAACATGTAAAAAAAATGCATCTAGGATATGCCTTAATGGGATTATATGCAACATCCCCATGGCGTCTTGATTTGAAATGTACCATCAGGCCCAGGTGTTTGAGGGTGTAGGCCAGGGGGGGGGGGTCCAAGCTCTCATCCTGCTGTTCAGGGCTATCTCGTACTCTGCAGTCTCTTACTATCTCGTAAGTGTGAATGGCAGCTAGGTTTTCGAGGGGCACAGTCAGGAACACTTTGGCTGCCATGGAAAACACAGTAGGGAAACACAGTTTAACATAACAACATGATCAAGATCATTGGATGTAGCGAGTATGGCGCCGGAGAGGACCGCACTCAACGAGCTGTATAAGGTCATAAGCAAACAAGAAAATGCTCATCCAGAAGCGGTGCACCTAGTGGCCGGGAACATTATTGCAGGCAAACTTAAATCCGTTTGAACTAATTTCTACCAGCATGTCACATGTGCAACCAGAGGGGAAAAAAACTCTAGACCACCTTTACTCCACGTACAGAGATGCATACAAATCTCTCCCTCTTCCTCCATTTGGCAAATCTGACCATAATTATATCCTCCTAACTAAAGCAGGAAGTGCCAGTGACTCGCTCAATACCGAAGTGGTCAGATGACGCGGATGCTACACTACAGGACTGTTTTGCTACCACAGACTGGAATATGTTCCGGGATTCATCCAATGCCATTGAGGAGTATACCAGCTCAGTCGTCGGCCTCATCAATAAGTGTATTGATGACAACGTCCCCACAGTGACCGTACGTACATATCCCAACCAGAAGCTATGGATTAGAGGCAGCACCCGCGTCGAGTTAAAGGCTAGAGCTGCCACTTTCAAGGAGCGAGATACTAATCCGGACGCTTATAAGAAATCCTGTTACGGCCTCAGACGAACCATCAAACAGGCAAAACGTCAATAAAGGATTAAGATTGAATCCTACTCCCATTGTTCTCTGCAGATCCTCTGAAAATCTGTCAGATTAAATAGAAAACAATTGCTTATAGAGTTAGTGTGTGTTGTGACATACAGTCGAAGCAGGCGGTCTCCCTAATGAAAGAGTGCTGCTGAATTACTACCGATCACAACTACACCATATCTACACAAAACCTCTGTATGATGAGCTGGATGTATTCAAACACGGCGTGCTCACTCACACCTGACTACATCCAGATCTGACCCAGCTCGTTACATGCCTAGGAGAAAAAAGATGACCCAACGTACATCATCTGATCTTCACCAACTCAATAATGAATGTTTTACAGTCAGGAAATAATGACATGTTAGTACTCGTGTTTATTTTAAGAGTTTTATTTTAAGTGGATTTCACATGGGTCACAAGTTCACAACATCATAAATAGGGAATAAAATAATGTAGGAAAATGGGGGAAGAGGAATGTGGAGTACTGACTGTGTTGATGGCCAGTACTGACAGTTCTGCTGTTAGAGCAGCAGAAGACCCAGTTGACTCAAACTTCCCTTAGAGCAGCAAAATGGTTTACTAGCAAGCAAAACATGTGGGTCACAAAACAGGTCTGCCCCACATGACCTGAATGATGGGATACTGCATCTCCTCCCACCTCCTCCATTGGTTGTCTGATGCAACCAATCATAATCCGTTCTGCTCTGAGAACATGTTGGAGTAAGTGAAATTCCCATGAGTGTAATGTAGGGCACAGTATGTGTGTTGGCCTCATCCACTCTGCAAAGGTGTTTCTTTTCAGCTTTTTAGAGGACAGCAACAGACCCTCAACTATGATATCAGTGTGCTGGAATGCATTGACATCTGTATTTAATCAACAGCCAAATGTATTAGGCCTACAGAACATGTATCATGGCATAGGCCTGCAGAACATTTGTTTCCTTTATTTAACTAGGCAAGTCAGTTAAAGAACAAATTCTTATTTTCAATGACAGCCTAGAAACAGCGGGTTAACTGCCTTGTTCAGGGGCAGAACAACAGATTATTACCTTGTCAGCTCAGGGATTCAATCTTGCAACCTTTCAGTTACTAGTCCAACGCTCTAACAACTAGGCTACCTGCCGCTCCAACATGAACTCTATGACAAGTCCAGAGAACATACATGGCTTGTGGTCCAGGGAGTAAAATGGCTTTTATAAATGGCTGATGACACAAGTAATACTTTCTCTGATGTCAGTTATGTAACTGTAATATTATGTTTCCACTTTACTCACTTTTAATTGGGCTGGCCAAAGATGTTTAAATGAGACCTGCCACCTGGTGGCAATGAATGGAACACCAGGAAATACATATTCTAGAAATAACATTCAATTCGCCATATGATCGAGCCATATAAGAGTTATAAGGTAACACGAGTAAATCAGTTATCATTCAGCTGATGCAATCCTGTCAGAAGGGAAATATTACAGTATGTGACCATGACACACATATAGACACACACGCATATATATACACACATATATATAGAGAGAGGGTTTGAACCCCCATCATCAGGGGTCCAGGGGTATGTGTGGTCCAGGGGTATGTGTGGTCCGTTACCGCTTCACCAGATTCCAGAACTATCTGACCTTCTCAGTTAGTTCATATCCTGGACCTTCTCATCAACGGAGGTGGACACCACCTTCCCATCCACCATCTCCTCCACGATCACCCTCTTCCTATAGAGCTCCATTTTTATGGAACGATCTGCCTACCCATGTCAGAGACGCAAACTCGGTCTCAACCTTTAAGTCTTCACTGAAGACTCATCTCTTCAGTGGGTCATATGATTGAGTGTAGTCTGGCCCAGGAGTGGGAAGGTGAACGGAAAGGCTCTGGAGCAACGAACCGCCCTTGCTGTCTCTGCCTGGCCGGTTCCCCTCTTTCCACGGGGATTCTCTGCCTCTAACCCTATTACAGGGGCTGAGTCACTGGCTTACTGGGACTCTCTCATGCCGTCCCTGGAAGGGGTGCATCACCTGAGTGGGTTGATTCACTGATGTGGTCATCCTGTCTGGGTTGGTGCCCCCCCTTGGGTTGTGCCATGGCGGAGATCTTTGTGGGCTATACTCAGCCTTGTCTCAGGATGGTAAGTTGGTGGTTGAAGATATCCCTCTAGTGGTGTGGGGGCTGTGCTTTGGCAAAGTGGGTGGGGTAATATCCTTCCTGTTTTGGCCCTGTCCGGGGGTGTCCTCGGATGGGGCCACAGTGTCTCCTGACCCCTCCTGTCTCAGCCTCCAGTATTTATGCTGCAGTAGTTTATGTGTCGGGGGGCTAGGGTCAGTTTGTTATATCTGGAGTACTTCTCCTGTCCTATTCGGTGTCCTGTGTGAATCTAAGTGTGCGTTCTCTAATTCTCTCCTTCTCTCTTTCTTTCTCTCTCTCGGAGGACCTGAGCCCTAGGACCATGCCCCAGGACTACCTGACATGATGACTCCTTGCTGTCCCCAGTCCACCTGGCCGTGCTGCTGCTCCAGTTTCAACTTCCACCTGACCGTGCTGCTGCTCCAGTTTCAACTGTTCTGCCTTATTATTATTCGACCATGCTGGTCATTTATGAACATTTGAACATCTTGGCCATGTTCTATTATAATCTCCACCCGGCACAGCCAGAAGAGGACTGGCCACCCCACATAGCCTGGTTCCTCTCTAGGTTTCTTCCTAGGTTTTGGCCTTTCTAGGGAGTTTTTCCTAGCCACCGTGCTTCTACACCTGCATTGCTTGCTGTTTGGGGTTTTAGGCTGGGTTTCTGTACAGCACTTTGAGATATCAGCTGATGTACGAAGGGCTATATAAATACATTTGATTTGATTTGATTCTGCATGTGGGGGTTGTACTCTGTGGAAAGGACCACAAAACAGGAATTCATTCATTCATTAATTGTGTGTATTATGGGGAACAACACTTGATTCATTCATTGATTCATTCATTTGATTAATTATTCTCTGCTTGCTCACCTACCACCACTTCCTGGACTTGTACTTCCTGGACCACGATCACTTTCCTGACCTCCTGTCTGGTCTCCACATGCTTACTGGAAGACACACGGGAAGAACACTTACGGTCAGCTAAACTCACCAACACACATCTTTATCTACTAGTTTGCAATCAGCGGTGTAAAGTACTTAAGTAAAAATACTTTATAGTACTACTTACAGTGGCAAGAAAAAGTATGTGAACCCTTTTGGAATTGCCTGGATTACTACATAAATTGGGTCATCAAATCAATTTGATCTGATCTTCATCGAAGTCACAACAATAGACAAACATGGTGTGCTTAAACTAATGACACTAATGACTTCTCCAAAAGCTAATTGGAGTCAGGAGTCAGCTAACCTGGAGTACAAGCAATGAGACGCGATTGGAGAGCTGCCTTGCCCTATAAAAAAACTGAGTTTGCTAAGAGTTTGCTATTCACAAGAAGCATTGCCTGATGTGAACCACGCCTCTGTAACGGCCGTTGGTGGAAGAAGGTGAGGACCAAAGCGCAGCACGTGTTCGTCATTTTAATGGTAAAGCTGAACACTAAACAAGCAACAAAAGGACAACCGAAACAGCTCCGTCAGATGCAAAACACACTAAACAGAAAATACATACCCACACCACACAGGTGGGAAAAGGCTACCTAAGTATGGTTCTCAATTCAGAGACAATGATAGACAGCTGCCTCTGATTGAGAACCACACCTGGCCAAACACCAAAGAAAAACAAAACATAGAAAATTAGCATAGAATGCCCACCCTAGTCACACCCTGGTCCAACCAAAATAGAGAATAAACGCCTCTCTATAGCCAGGGCGTGACAGCCTCGAACAAAAGAGATATCAGAAAACCAAAGATTAAGAATTGTTGACTTGCATAAAGCTGGAAAGGGTTACAAAATATTTCTAAAAACCTTGATGTTCATCAGTCCACGATAAGACAAATTGTCTATAAATGGAGAAAGTTCAGCACTGTTGCTACTCTCCCTAGGAGTGGCCGTTCTGCACAGCGCAGAATACTCAATGAGGTTAAGAAGACTCCTAGAGTGTCAGCTAAAGACTTACAGAAATCTCTGGAACATGCTAACGTCTCTGTTGACGAGTCTATGATACGAAAAACACTCAACAAGAATGGTGTACATGGGAGGACACCATGGAAGAAGCCACTGCTGTCCAAAAAAAATATGCTGCACGTCTGAAGTTTGCAAAAGTGCACATAGATGTTCCACAGCGCAACTGGAAAAATATTCTGTGGACAGATGAAACTACAGTTGAGTTGTTTGGAAGGAACACACAACACTATGTGTGGAGAAAAAAAGGCACAGCACATCAACATCAAAACCTCATCCCAACTGTAATGTATGGTGGAGGAAGTATCATGGTTTGGGGCTGCTTTGCTGCCTCAGGGCCTGGACAGCTTGCTATCATGGACGGGAAAATGAATTCCCAAATTTATCAAGACACTTAACAGGAGAATGTTAGGCTATCTGGTCACAATTTGAAGCTCAACAGAAGTTGGGTGATGCAATATGACAACGACCCAAAACACAGAAGTAAATCAACAACAGAATGGCTTCAACAGAAGAAAATATGCCTTCTGGAGTGGCCCAGTCAGAGTCCTGACCTCAACCCGATTTGAGATGCTGTGGCATGACCTCAAGAGAGCAGTTCACACCAGACATCCCAAGAATATTGCTGAACTGAAACAGTTTTGTAAAGAGGAATGGTCCAAAATTCCCCCTGACCGTTGTGCAGGTCAGATCCGCAACTACAGAAAATGTTTGATTGATGTTATTTCTACCAAAGGAGGGTCAACCAGTTGTAAAAATCCATGGGTTCACAAACATTTCCTGCCCTGCACTGTGAATGTTTACACAGTGTGTTTAATAAAGCCATGAAAACCTCTAATTGTTTCTGTGTTTATTAGTTGAAGCAGACTGTGTTTGTCTATTTTTGTGACCTAGATGAAGATCAGATAGCATTTTATGACCAATTTATGCAGAAGTCCGGGTATTTCCAAAGGTACTTAACTTTTCTATTTATATTATTCACTACTTTTACTTCACTACATTCATTAAGACAACATTGTGCTTTTCCTTGACACCCGAAAGTTCTCGTTACATTTTGAATGCTTAGCAGGACAGGAAACTAGTCCAATTCACGCACTTATCAACCGAACATTCCTGGTCATCCCTACTGCCTCTGATCTGGCAGACTCACTAAACCAACATGCTTTGTTTGTAAATGATGTCTGAGTGTTGGAGTGTGCCCCGGGCTTTCCGTAAATAAATAAAAAACAAGAAAATGGTGCTGTCTGTTTTGCTTAAAATTAGCAATTTGAAATGATTTACACTTTTACTTTTGATACTTAAGCATATTTCAAACCAAATACATTTAGACTTTTACTCAAGTAGAATTTTACTGGGTGACTTTTACTTTTATTTGTGCAATTTTCTATTAAGGTATCTTTACTTTTACTCAAGTATGACAGTTGGGTATTTTTTCCAATAAACAGCTGTCTTTATATCAGCACTCTGCTCCAGGTACCCCTTCTACAGGAATGTGTTTATGTTTGTAAGGGATGAAGGAAATGGAGAAGGAAGGAATGAGAGGGTAGTAGAAATGTATAAAGATGGAGATGAAGGGCAGAGATAGTTAGACTGGTGTGCATGAAGGTGTTAGAACACCTTCACATTAGACCACTGTGGAGGTCTGAAAACTTCGAACAAACATTGATTTTGGAGTGTAATGTACCTTTAAAGACCTAAAGGAATTCCATATTTTAGGAACAGAGATAGGGTAAAGAGAAATGCTATATGTTTAGGGATGCTGATTCACTAAGATGGTTTGACATCATACCTGAGTGAGCAGGCCATGCAGTTCAATCTCCAGGCTCTGGAAGGTCCTCTTCAGGTCGGTCACCTGAGACTGAGAGGTCTTCAGCTCTGTGGTGCTGGTGGTGATCTGGCTCTGAAGCACCTCTACCTGACACACACACACACACACACACACACACACACACACACACACACACACACACACACACACACACACACACTGTATTAGTCAAGTATAGTACCACTTCACAAAATACATGTAAATTGTGCCTCTTTTACAAAAGGCATTTAGGAAGCCAGGCCCACACCCTTCGAGGCCCCCTGTCCTATTTTCAGAGGTTGTCTCACCTTGCTCTCGAACCACTTGGCAGCATCTCTCTGGTTCTTTGTCACCATGCCCTCAGACTGGGTCCTCATCTCCTCCAGCACCTTGCTCATGTCCACTGAGGAAGCACAGTCCATCTCCACATTCACAGCACCACACTTCTGTGTCCGCATCAACTGCATCTCCTAACAACAGGAAAAGGAGGACAAATTGAGCTATAATACCTGGGATTTGTAGTTTACTCACACACAGGGAATGGCAAAAGCACCTGAAAAAAATGAGTTACTGTATATTTGAGTACTTATAACAGTGAAGTTGCCGTAGATTTGTTGTGGGTGAGTTTTGCCCCCATGTGGCCAAATATTGAAGGGTCTCAAACCCACTGAGAATTAACAAAGTGCAAAAACAGTGCAAAAACTACAGGGGGTGCCATTGTGTCCTAATGAAAAAACCCATGTGGCTGTCCTGGCCTATTGACACTTCAGACAACAGCACAAGCATTAAGACTTGAGTGTGTGAGGAGAAATGAGGAGGTTACCTCCTCATGGTTCTTCCTGAGGTAGACCAGCTCCTACTTCAGCCCCTCAATCTGCATCTCCAGGTCAGATCTGGTGAGCGTAAAGCTGTCCAGGTCTCCTCTGGTGAGCGTACAGCTGTCCAGGTCTCCTCTGGTGAGCGTAAAGCTGTCCAGGTCTCCTCTGGTGAGCGTACAGCTGTCCAGGTCTCCTCTGGTGAGCGTAAAGCTGTCCAGGTCAGATCTGGTGAGCGTAAAGCTGTCCAGGACTCCTCTCAGACGAGCCACATCCCCTTCCATCTTTATACTCATGTTAGCCTCCGTCGCTAACCTACAGGGGTTCAGGAAAGACTGGATACAACTTGCCCAACCATGAACTGATCCATAGTCCCTGCATACCACCATAGGCATTTCTGTAGATCTGGGAGGATTGGATCTACTCAATCTCAAACCTATAGGCCAAAGCTACAAACAGAAACAGTACACTCACAGAGGCTGTGTACAGTACAAACAGGAAGTGCACCTACTTCATCTTGAAGTCATCAGCTGCAACTCTGGCATTATCCACCCGCAGGATCATCTGAGCGTTCTCCACAGACCTGGCATGGATCTAGGAACAGGAGGACAGCCACAGTCAATGGAATGTAATATCAGAGTCAACTATGTATGGGATATCATGTGTGTAGATCAGCAGATCAGGTTCATGTCTACTGTTCATTCATATACAACAGGACACCGTTTTTCAACAGTCAACAAGATAAATACTGAAAGACTATAGGAATTACACCTCTAATCTAGCGCTTATCTATTTAATTCTAGTGGCTCTCTTCTTTCACAACCCTGTTGGCATCTTCTCAATCCTATCCCCACTTCCATTCCCACTGTGCACAGACGTCAATTCAACATTTATTCCACTTTGGTTCATCATAATTACATTGAAATTACATGGAAGCAATGTTGATTCAACCACTGAGGTCCTTCTTGTGAGTCGGTGATCTCATCTCGTAGAACTCTTTGATCTGCAACTCCAACTTGCTATTGGCTCCCTCTAGAGAGCGCACCTGTGTACACAGAGTGGAAGGAATCCGTTCAGTTCATGGGTCTATCCAAAATGGCACCCTATTCCCTATATAGAGCACTACTTTTGACCAGAGCCCTATCAATCAATCAATCAAATGTATTTATAAAGCCCTTCTTACATCAGCTGATATCTCAAAGTGCTGTACAGAAACCCAGCATAAAACCCCAAACAGCAAGCAATCCAGGTGTAGAAGCACGGTGGCTAGGAAAAACTCCATAGAAAGGCCAGAACCTAGGAAGAAACCTAGAGAGGAACCAGGCTATGAGGGGTGGCCAGTCCTATTCTGGCTGTGCTGGGTGGAGATTATAATAGAACATGGCCAAGATGTTCAAATGTTCATAGATGACCAGCAGGGTCAAATAATAATAATCACAGTGGTTGTCGAGGGTGCAACAAATCAGCACCTCGGGAGTAAATGTCAGTTGGCTTTTGATAGCCGATCATTCAGAGTATCTCTACCGCTCCTGCTGTCTCTAGAGAGTTGAAAACAGCAGGTCTTGGACAGGTAGCACGTCTGGTGAACAGTTCAGTGTTCCATAGCCGCAGGTAGAACAGTTGAAACTGGAGCAGCAGCACGGCCAGGTGGACTGGGGACAGCAAGGAGTCATCAGGCCAGGCAGTCTTGAGGCATGGTCCTAGGGCTCAGGTCCTGAGAGCAAGAGAGTGAGAGAGAGTATACTTAAATTCACACGGGACACCGGATAAGACAGGGGAAATACTCCAGATATAACAGACTGACCCTAGCCCCCGACACAAAATACTGCAGCATAAATACTGGAGGCTGAGACAGGAGGGGCCGGGAGACACTGTGGCCCCATATGACGATACCCCCGGACAGGGCCAAACAGGCAGGATATAACCCCACCCTATGGGCCCTGTTATGCACTACATAGGGAATAGGATGCCATTTGGGGCACACTCCCATTTAGATAATCCCCAACATAATGGAATTTTAAATATATTATCAAATCCTGCTATGTCATTGTAGTCATCAGTGGTGTAAAGTACTTAAGTAAAAATACTTTAAAGTACTACATAATTAGGTTTTTTGGGTATCTGTACTTTACTTCACTATGTATATTTTTGACAATTGTTACTTTTACTCCACCACATTCCTAAAGAAAATAGTGTACCTTTTACTCCTTAGATTTCCCTGGCACCCAAAAGTACTCATTGCACTTTGAATGCTTAGCAGGACAGGAAAATGGTCCAATTCACATTCTTATCAAGAGAACATCCCTGGTCATCCCTACTGCCTATGATCTGGCGGACTCACTAAACACATGCTTTGGTTATAAATTATGTCAGTGTTGGAGTGTGCCCCTGACAATCAGTACAAAAAATGTAAATAAATAATTGTGCCGTCTGGGTTGCTTAATATAAGGAATGTAAAATTATTTACACTTTTACTTTTGATACTTAAGTATAATTGAGCAATTACATGTTCTTTTGATACTTAAGTATATTTAAAATCAAAGACTATTGGACTTTTACTGAAGTAGTATTTTACATGACTTCCACTTTTACTTGTCATTTTCTATTAAGGTATCTTTATGGGTAGTTTTTACACCACTGGTCCTCATTATGTATTTAGGAACGTGCGTTTATAATAGTAATACAGGTGTGTCTTTTAATAATAATAATAATAATAATGAGACTTTCCTTGGAGATTTACAGGCAAACAAAAGGTTGCTGTTTCTTCTCAATAGCAATGATGGAATAAATCGCTTTTAAAAAGTTACAAGTTAAGTAAAAGTTGACCGTATAGTGTGTGTACAGCAGGTCAGCCACCAGGGGGAGACCGTGATTGCTCACCAGGTGTACAAGCCCCACAAAGCTGCCAGAAGGGCAGCACACAGGAGAGGACTGGGGGAAGTAAAGGTGACTTCTGTGTAGTTGGAGACGGTGGAAAAAGTACCCACATGTCATACTTGAGTAGAAGTAAAGATACATTAATAGAAAGTTACTCAAGTAAAAGTCACACAGTAAAATTCTACTTGAGTAAAAGTCTAAAAGTATTTGGTTCTAAATATACTTAAGTATCAAAAGCAAAAGTATAAATAATTTCATATTCCTTATATTAAGAAAAGCAGATTGCACCAGTATTTTTTTAATGTATGGATAGCCAGGGGTACACTCCAACACTCAGACATCATTTACAAACAATGCATTTGTATTTAGTGAGTATGCCAGATCAGAAGCCGTAGGGATGACCACCCGTTCTCTTGATAAGTGCGTGAATTGGACCATTTTCCTGTCCTGCTAAGCATATCATGTAACGAGTACTTTTGGGTGTCAAGGAAAATGTATGGAGTAGAAAGCACATTATTTTCTTTAGGAATGTAGTGAAGTAAAAGTAAAAGTACTCTAGCCCGGCCGATACGAGGCGCTGCGATGTAACGCACCTGGCAATGCTGCGCACAGGGGACACCGTGCGTGCGCCTCACAGCATAATACGGTGCCACGGGGAGTTGGCTCAGGTCTCCTACCTGACTTAGTCCCACTCCCCTTACAGGAGCTGTGTAGAAGAAGCTGTGGCTGGGATAAGAATATCCCCAGGTGTTTCTCTGAAAAGGGGATGAAATGGACTCGGGATCTGGGAAAAATTGTAGACTTTAAGATTGAAAGGTGTTTTAAGCCAAATAACTTTGGGTCACCCACTCAAGCTCAACTGCACCATTTCTCAGATGCCAGTGAGCTAGGTTATGGAACAGTAAGCTATGTGAGACTGACGAATCAACGGGGTGATGTTCGTGTATCTCTTGTCATGGGGAAGGCCAGAGTTGCACCTCTGAAGGAGATAACCATCCCACGCATGGAGCTGGCTGCTGCAGTACTGAGTGCAAAGGTGGGCAAGATGCTGCGTACAGAGCTACAGCAGAAGCTGGACGACTCTGTGCTCTGGACAGATAGCCAGTCAATGCTCAAGTGCATAGCCAATGAGCGTACAAGGTTTCAAACATTTGTGGACACAAGGATCTCTGTTATCAGAGAGGCACATCTGTATCACAGTGGAGGTATGTGGATACTAGGCAAAATCCTGCTGATGATGCATCTAGAGGACTGAGTGGAATCAAGTTTCTGGAGAGCAAAAGGTGGATCCATGGCCCAACGTTTCTTTGGAAACCAGAAGTGCAGTGTCCCCTGGAACACATGAACTCAGTTTCCCTCACATTTGCTGACCCTGAGATTAAAAATGCTATTGTTGTGTGCAGTGCTACTGTCAATGAGATTGAAAATCCCACCAACAAGCTGCTATCTTATTTCTCCACTTGGATGTAGTTGAAGATTGCAGTTGCTTGGTTCCTGTAAGTGAAAAAAGTGTTTGTCACTTGTACGGGAAAGAAAATACATCCAGTTAAATCTCAATCTCACCAGCATACACACACGCTCACGGAACCAGATGGTGAAAGACAAGAGTCGAGCCCACAGGACAACATTCAGTGGTCAAACTGTAAGTTTGGACGAACCGTTGAAAGCAGAGGAGGCGATCATTTGCTTCACCCAAAGACAAAGATTCCCAGAGGAGCTCTTGACTTTGACAATGACGCCATCTACAGTCAACAAAGGAAGTATCACTTATGAGTTGGGTCCAGTGTTGGTGGATGGAGTTCTCCGAGTCGGAGGACGGCTGTGTAAGGCAGCGATGTCTGAAGAAGTTATGCAGCCTGTCGTTCTTTCCAAAGACCTTGACATATCTACACTTATCCTCCGCCACATACATCAACAAACAGGACATGGTGGAAGGAATCACATGCTCTCACTTCTCCGTCAAAGGTATTGGATCACCAATTCAAACTCTGCAGCTAGGAAGATCATCTCAGAGTGTGTTGTGTGCAGAAGTCAAAGAGGCCAGATTGGTGAGCAGAAGATGGCAGATTAGTTACTTGAAAGGATCATGCCAGACATCCCACCATTTACCAATATACCTGTGGATTGCTTTAGTCCTATAGAAATCAAAAGAGGAAGAGGAAATGTTAAAAGATAGGGAGTGATCTTTACATGTCCAGTAGAGCAATACACATTGTAATTGCTTACTCTCTTGACACGGACTCGTGTATCAACACCATAAGAATATTTATGTGCAGAAGAAGACAAGTACAACACGTACGATCTGATAATGGAACTAACTTTGTTGGTACTGACAGAGAACACAGAGAAGCTCTATATGCTTTAAACCAAGGCAAGATCCAGGATGCTCTACTTCAGGAAGGAATACAACAGAGTTTTAATCACCCTGGGGCGTCCCACCACGGAGGAGTCTAGGAAAGGCTCTTCGGGTGATTCGCCAGGTGCTCCATTCCGTCCTGAAACAACAGACCCCAGATGATCAGAATTAGTTTTGGTAGATTGATATACATTTTTGTATCCAGAAGAACAACAAATGTATTATTATTTTTCAACTTGAATCAAACTCTGGACATTGGATTTGTATGTGTCAAGACTAACATTTCACCACTCTCAATTGTGGCTAAATGATTAGAAAGCAATTTGCATCGAGACAATTATATTGGACAATTTAGCCACTACGCTTATGTTAATGTAATATTTATGTTTTTACTTTTCAAAAATTTGCAAATATTTCTAAAAACCTGTTTTTGCTTTGTCATTATGGGGTATTGTGTGTAGATTGATGAGGGGGGGAAAACAATTAAATTACATTTAGAATAAGGCTGTACCGTAACAAAATGCGAAAAATGGCACTGTGCATTCGGAAAGTGTTCAAACCCCTTGACTTTTTCCATGGTTCTCCCATTCTTCTCTGCAGATCCACTCAAGCTCTGTCAGTTGCTGCACAGCTTTTTTCAGGTCTCTCCAGAGATGTTCGATCGGGTTCAAGTCCGGGCCACTCAAGGACATTCAGAGACTTGTCCCAGTAGTAGAAAAGCCAGATTTCAGGTAAGGCTGTTGTTAATTGAACCTGCTTGAGATATGCCAATTCCCAGCTAGCAATGAGGAATCGGCCCAGAAGCTTCCCTCTGCCGGGGGGCCAGAAACCGATTGAATCGGCCTAGAATTCGGGTGTCTGACTCGGCCCCGAATCAACATGAATGACTGCCCAGAATCGGCCCGTTTCCATCAACCAGAATTCAGCCGACATCTTACCAGAATCCCCCCCAGAAGCGGCGATGCAATTTTAAATAAATGCATACAAAATTACCCAATTTAGAAATTTTAAATATTACTATTATACATTTTATACATACAAATTATACCCATCCACAATTTTTTTTAAATTATGATTATTATTTTAACCCCTTTTCGTCATACTCAGTTGTCTTGTCCCATTGCTGCAATTCCTGTATGGCCTCGGGAGAGGCGAAGTTCGAGAGTCGTGCGTCCTCCGAAACACAACCCCACCAAGCCTCACTGCTTCTTGACACAATGCACGCTTAACCCGGAAACCGGCAGCACCAATGTGTCGGAGGAAACACCGTACACCTAGTGACCTTGTCAGCGTGCATGCGCCTGGCCCACCACAGCTGTCGCTACAGCGCGATGGGACAAGGACATGCCGGCCAAACCCTCCCCTAACTCGGACGACAATGGGCCAATTGTGCGTCGCCTCGTGGGTCTCCAGGTTGCAGCCGGCACGGGTATCGAACCAGCTTCTGTAGCAACGCAGTTTTCACTGCGATGCAGTGTCTTAGACCGCTACGCCACTCGGGAGGCCCCATACATAACGTTTTTAATGCTGATCAATTTGCACAAAGTATCAAAATACTAAAATACTACTTAAGACTCAAAGAATTTAATATAAATGTTCATTTTATTATTTGATCACAGAAACAATGACAATATATGTGTAAAATAAATAAATAATATAATGTTAATTATATGAAGCAGCCCATGTAATCATCTGCCAGAGAGGAGCCACAATCGGCCCTGCCCCAAGTAATACATTTAGGCCAGATAACTCACACCAGAATCGTCCCGAGCTCAATCCCGCGTCTTAGCCATAAGTAATACTGCCAAAGGCGGTCCAGACTCGGGCCACATGACCTCACCGAGTTTGACTCTCAGCCGAGTGCCCCAACTCTCAGCCGGAATCGTCCCAGATCCACTGTGCTAGAGTAGCTGGGTACTTACTTAAACTGCATATTATTTAGAATGCACTGCTTAGTAAAAACAAATGAAGTACACAACAAATATCAACATACTATTCTCATCCATCCTGCAAAGGCGTATCTAATGATCAATTAAGTTGAGTCCCGCCATTATGATTATCAGCTGTAGTATGTAGGTTTCAAAGTACGTTTATTTTTTTGTGTAGTGAGCAGTAAATTCTACTAGATGAAAAGCCAAATTCAGTACATCCTGGAATTTAAAGCATACAACATTTCTGAAATTTAACATACTAAAAATGAAACGTCGTCTCGCTGTCAACTGCGTTTATTTTTAGCAAACTTAACATGTGTAAATATTTGTATGAGAGATAAACTGAACAAGTTCCACTGACATGTGACTAACAGAAATGGAATAATGTGTTTCTGAACAAAGGGGGGGTCAAAATCAAAAGTAACAATCAGTATCTGGTGTGGCCACCAGCTGCATTAAGTACTACAGTGCATCTCCTCCTCATGGATTGCACCAGGTTTGCCAGTTCTTGCTGTGAGATGTTACCCCACTCTTCCACCAAGGCCCCTGCAAGTTCCCGGACATTTCTGGGGGGAATGGCCCTAGCCCTCACCCTCTGATCCAACAGGTCCCAGACATGCTCAATGGGATTGAGATCCAGGCTTTTCGCTGGCCATTTCAGAACAATGTCTTGCAGGAAAACACGCACAGAACGAGCAGTATGGCTGGTGGCATTGTCTTGCTGGAGGGTCATATCAGGATGAGCCTGCAGGAAGTGTACCACATGAGGGAGCAGGATGTCTTCCCTGTAACGCACAGCGTTGAGATTGCCTGCAATGACAACAAGCTCAGTCCGATGATGCTGTGACACACCGCCCCAGACTATGACGGACCCTCCACCTCCAAATCGATCCCGCTCCAGAGTACAGGTCTCGGTGTAACACTCATTCCTTCGACGATAAACGCAAATCCAACCATCACCCCTGGTAAGCCAAAACCATGACTCGTCAGTGAAGAACACTTTTTGCCAGTCCTGTCTGGTCCAGCGACGGTAGGTTTGTGCCCATAGTCGACATTGTTGCTGGTGATGTCTGGAGAGGACCTGCCATACAACAGACCTACAAGCCTCTCTCAGCCTATTGCGGACAGTCTGAGCACTGAGGGAGGGATTGTGCGTTGCTGGAGTAACTCAGGCAGTTGTTGTTGCCATCCTGTACCTGTCCTGCAGGTGTGATGTTCGGATGTATCGATCCTGTGCAGGTGTTGTTACACATGGTCTGCCACTGCGAGGACGATCAGCTGTCCGTCCTGTCTCCCTGTAGCGCTGTCTTAGGCGTCTCAAAGTACAGACGTTGCAATTTATTGCCCTGGCCACATTTTCAGGCCTCATGCCTCCTTGCAGCATGCCTAAGGCACATTCATGCAGATGAGCAGGGACACTGGGCTTCTTTCTTTTGGTGTTTTTCAGAGTCAGTAGAAAGGCCTTTTTAGTGTCCTAAGTTTTCATAACTGTGACCTTAATTGCCTACCATCTGTAAGCTGTTACCATCTTAACGACCGTTCCACAGGTGCATGTTCATTATGGGTCATTGAACAAGTATGGGAAACAGTGTTTAAACAATTTACAATGAAGATCTGTGAAGTTAATTAGATTTTTACTAATTATCTTTGAAAGACAGGGTCCTGAAAAAGGGACGTTCTCTTTTTTGCTGATTTTATATAACGTTCTATTTTTGCATACTCAAAATGCCTACTATTTAGAATGCTAGAATGGGTATTGGACCACAAAACATTTTCCTCTTAGGGGAGATGGAACAGAGTCTAGAGGAGCTGATGGCTCAGATGAGGAAGATATAGCTAGGACCAGAAGACACCTCTGCTTTCAGACAACCCTCATTGGCTACATCACAAATTAAAGCCTATTTTATATAGTACACTACTTTTGACCACGGACCATTCTGTTAAATTAACTTAAGCTTGAAGTAATGGACCAGGTACATACAGATGTTAGCTGAAAATGTAATTGTGCTTATGTATCACCTGTTGACCGAGAGGAAAGATTGTTGAAACACTGGAAATTGAATAAGTAATCAAGCCTTGCAGTTATGGATTCAATTACTACCACTGTGGGGAAATTCTAAAGCCCAATATATCTCTGCATGACAAACCTGCCTTTAGGTTGTCTAGCTCTGGTCCAAGGCCTTATATGTGGTTTGAGCCTTGATGGCTCAAGCTGCATGAAACGCCCTGGACCAGAGCTACTCCATGTCATACTCTTAGCTGTTTAAACTGATATATATGTAACTAAAACTTTCTCTGCTGAAACTTTACCGACTGATTCTCTGCACATGCTTTGTTTCAATCAGTGGAGGCTCCTCAGAGGAGGGAGGGGAAGACCAAATGCTTATTTTTTTGCGGGTTTACTAACGCATTACTTCTATTAGCTATGTTGGCTATGATGTTACTTCACCTAATATGGTGACTACGATGTAGGCTGTTTTTTTATTCCTGGTCCCAGACAGCTGATGTGTTGTGCATTGAAGTCCACAAGTCCACAAGCAAAGGGAAAAGGTGAGAGGAGGAAAGGAGAAGGAATGCAATGTGGCTGCTATGAAATTGAGCTGTGTTTTCACATGATCAGGAGTGTATTCATTCCACCAATTTCTTTTTATTACAATTTTTTTTTTTACCCTGTTTTCGCCCCAATTTCATGATATCCAATTGTTACATACAGTCTTGTCTCATTGCTGCAACTGCCGTATGGACTCAAGAGAGACAAATGTCGAGAGTCCTCCGAAACACAACCCAACAAAACAGCACTGTTGCTTGACACAATGCCCACTTAACCCAGAAGCCAGCCACACCAATGTGTCAGAGGAAACACTGTACACCTGGCGACTGTGTCAGCGTGCACTACGCCCAGCCCGCCACAGGAGTCGCTAGTGCGCGATGGGATAAGGACATCCCTGCCGGCCAAACCCTCCCCTAACCCGGACGACGCTTGGCCAATTGTACGCCGCCACATGGGTCTTACGTTCGTAGCCGGCTGCGACAGAGCCTAGACTCAAACCCATCAGGTATGGGATCTCTAGTGGCACAGCTAGCATTGTGATGCTGTTCCTTAGACCGCTGCGCCACTCGGGAATCATTCTGCCGATTCTGTTGAAAAACCTTTCTTAAGCGGAAGCGAACAAAACGGGGATAAACATACCTGAATTTGGCCAGTAGAAACGCTTGTTTGCAACTGTTGGTCTAATGATTACACCCTAGATCAGCTAGATGCAGGCAAGAGTGTGCAAGTTAAATGTGCCACTATCTGTACCCTCAAATGTTCTCTCTCGTGCACCTACGTTGTAAACTTTCATTCATAGACGATCTTGTAGCTACCTCATGACGTTTATAGGGAAAATGTGAGAATCATGAGGAAGCCTAAACCTGTCATTGTTACATTGAACTGGGTGAATGGAATATGAATGACAGTCATCCAATATGGTGCAATAGAAATAAGGCCAAGCTTATAAAAACAATTGTCGTCCTCCCTCATCTTAAACGGCACCGGCTGCTACTGCTGTAAAGGTGTTTCTTCTCAGCTTTTTAGAGGACAACAACGCACCCTCAATTATGATATCAGCGCCCTGAAATGCATTGACATCTATATTTAATCAACAGCCAAATGTAACATGTGGTGTCAGTGTCGTAGGCCTACAGAACATGAACTTTAACCTTGTCATAGAGTCCAGAGAACATACACGGCTTGTGGTCCTGGGAGGATATAATGGAGCTAAAATAGCTTTATAATGGCTGATGACGTGAGTCATATTTTCCCTGATGTCACTTATGTAACTGGAATAATCTGTTTCCACTTTTCACACAACCATTTTCACTTTTAATTGCACTGGCCAAAGATGTTAAAATGAGAGACGTCACCTGGTGGCCACAAATGGAAAAAAAGCACACGAGAAATAATATTCAATTTGCCACATGATAGAGACATATAAGAGTTATAAGGTAACACGAGTAAATTACATCAGTTATCATTCAGCTGATGCAATCCTGTAAGAAGGGAAATATTACAGTATGCAACCATGACATTATTTATATATATATATATAGATGGGGATTGAACACCCGTCACCAGGGGTATGTGTGGTCCAGGGGTATGTGTGGTCCAGGGGTATGTGTGGTCCGTTACTGCTTCACCAGATTCCAGAACTATCTGACCTTCTCAGTTAGTTCAAATCCTGGACCTTCTCATCAACTGAGGTGGACACCACCTTCCCATCCACCATCTCTTCCACGATCACCCTCACCCGCTTCTGCATGTGGGGGTTATACTCTGTGGAAAGGGCCACAAAACAGGAATTCATTCATTCGTTAATTGTGTGTATTATGGGGAACAACACTTGATTCATTCATTGATTCATTCATTTGATTAATTATTCTCTGCTTGCTCACCTTCCACCACTTCCTGGACTTGTTGTACTTCCTGGACCTTCTCGACCACGATCACTTTCCTGACCTCCTGTCTGGTCTCCACATGCTTACTGGAAGACACACGGGAAGAACACTTACGGTCAGCTAAACTCACCAACACACATCTTTATCTACTAGTTTGCAATCAGTGGTGTAACTTAAGTAGTTTTGGGGGGTATCTGTACAGAAGGATTTACATTTTTGACTACTTTTACCTTTACTTCACTACATTGCTTATGAAAATATTGTACTTTTCCTTGACACCTAAAAGTGCTTGTTACATTTTGAATGCCTAGCAGGACAGGAAAATAGTACGATTCACAGACTTATGAAACAAACATTCCTGGTCATCCCTACTGCCTCTGATCTGGTGGACTCAGTAAACACATGTTTTGGTTGTAAATGATGTCTGAGTGTTGGAGTGTGCCCCGGGCCTTCCGTAAATGTAAAAAACAAGAAAATGGTGCCATCTAGTTTGCTTAAAATTAAATACTTAAGCATATTTTAAACCAAATACTTTTAGACTTTTACTCAAGTAGAATTTTACTGGGTGCCTTTTACTTTTATTTTAGTCATTTTCTATTAAGGTATCTTTACTTTTAATCAAGTATGACAGTTGGGTAATTTTCCACCACTGTTTGCAGTGAGGTGTCAATAAACAGCTGTCTTCCCCCCCATCCCATCCCTTCCTCCTCCCTCTCTTTCCTGCCCCTCCATTATCCCCTCTCACCTGAATCCCTCTCCGTCCAGCAGCCTCCTGTACTCAGCGATCTCCATCTCCAGCCTCATCTTGATGTCCAGGAGGATCTGGTACTCGGAGGCCTGCTGCTGGATGCTGACGTTGAGCTGCTGCAGCTCCTCCTCCATGCTGTTGATACAAACCTGCAGCTGGCTGAGCTGGGAGCCGTGGCGGCCATTTATATCAGCGACGCTCTGCTCCAGGTACCCATTCTACAGGAATGTGTTTATGTTTGTAAGGGATGAAGGAAATGGAGAAGGAAGGAAGGAAGGAGAGGGTAGTAGAAATGTATAAAGAGGGAGATGAAGGGCAGAGATAGTTAGTCTGGTGTGCATGAAGGTGTTAGAACACCTTCACATTAGACCACTGGGGAGGTCGGAAAACATCTAAGAAACTTTGATTTTGGAGTGTAATGTTCCTTTAAAAACCTAATGGAATTCCACACTTTAGGAACAGACATAGGGTAAAGAGAAATGCTATATGTTTAGGGATGCTGATTCACTAAGATGGTTTGACATCATACCTGAGTGAGCAGGCCATGCAGTTCAATCTCCAGGCTCTGGAAGGTCCTCTTCAGGTCGGTCACCTGAGACTGAGAGGTCTTCACCTCTGTGGTGCTGGTGGTGATCTGGCTCTGAAGCACCTCCACCTGACACACACACACACACACACACACACACACACACACACACACACACACACACACACACACACACACACACACACACACACACACACACACACACACACACACACACACACACACACACACACAACCTATTAGTCAAAAGTATAGTACCACTTCACAAAATAGATGTCAATTGTGCCTCCCACAAAACACATTTAGGGACCCAGGCCCACACCCTTCGAGGCCCCCTGTCCTATTTTCAGAGGTCGTCTCACCTTGCTCTCGAACCACTTGGCAGCATCTCTCTGGTTCTTCGCCACCATGCCCTCATACTGGGTCCTCATCTCCTCCAGCACCTTGCTCATGTCCACTGAGCAAGCACAGTCCATCTCCACATTCACAGCACCACACTGCTGTGTCCGTATCAAATGCATCTCCTAACAACAGGAAAAGGGGGACAAATTGAGCTATAATACCTGGGATGTCTAGTTCACGTATACACAGGGAAGGGCAAAAGCACCCGAAAACAATCAGATACTGTAACTTTGAGGACAAATAACAGAGAAGTTGACCTAGATTTGTTGTGTGTGGGTTTTGCCCCCTTGGGGCCAAACATGGAAATGTTTAAACTCGCTGAGAATTAATTAATAAATTCAAGTGCAAAAATATTACAAAAACTACAGGGGAAGCCATTGTGTCCAAATGAAAAATCACATGTGGCTGTCCTGGCATATTGGCACTTCAGCCAACAGCACAAGCGTTAAGACTTGAGTGTGTGAGGAGAAATGAGGAGGTTACCTCCTCATGGTTCTTCCTGATGTAGACCAGCTCCTCCTTCAGCCCCTCAATCTGCATGTCTAGGTCTCCTCTGGCGAGCGTAAAGCTGTCCAGCACTCCTCTCAGACGAGCAACATCCCCTTCCAAGGTCATACGCATGTTAACCTCCATCTCGAACCTACAGGGGTTGAGGAAAGCAGAGGGCTTGATTAGTTCCTTCTCACAACAAACCAAGATACAACTTGCCCAACCATGAACTGATCCATAGCTCCTGCATACCCCTATAAGCATTTCTGTAGATCTGGGAGGATTGGATCTACTCAATCTCAAACCTATAGGCCAAAGCTACAAATAGAAACAGTACACTCACAGAGGCTGTGTACAGTACAAACAGGAAGTGCACCTACTTCATCTTGAAGTCATCAGCTGCAACTCTGGCATTATCCACCCGCAGGATCATCTGAGCGTTCTCCACAGACCTGGCATGGATCTAGGAACAGGAGGACAGCCACAGTCAATGGAATGTAATATCAGAGTCAACTATGTATGGGATATCATGTGTGTAGATCAGCATATCAGGTTCATGTCTACTGTTCATTCATATACAACAATTTTGGTTGTAAATCACCATCCCTACAGTGAAGCATGGTGGTGGCAGCATCATGCTTTGGTATGTTTTTCACCGGCAAGGACTGGGAGATTAGTCAGGATCGAAGTAAAGATGAACAGAGCAAAGAACAGAGAGATCCTTGATGAAAACCATCTCCAGGGCGCTCAGGATCTCAGACTGTCTTTGAGTGGCCCAGCCAGAGCCCAGACTTGAACCCGATCGAACATCTCCGGAGAGACCTGAAAATAGCTGTTCAGCGAAGCTACCCATCCAACCTGACAGAGCTTGAGAGGATCTGCAGCGAGGAATGGGAGAAACTCCCCAAATACAGGTGTGCCAAGCTTGTAGCGTCATACCCAATAAGACTCAAGGCTGTAATCGCTGCCAAAGATGCTTCAACAAAGTACTGAGTAAAGAGTCTGAATACATATATAAATATAATATTTCAGTTTTCTATTTTTTTATATATTTGCAAAAATATCTACAAACCTGTTTTTGCTTTGTCATTATGGGGTACTGTGTGTATATTGATGACAGGGGGGAAAACGATTTAATCAATTCTAGAATAAGGCTGTAACGTAACAAAATGTGGAAATAGTCAAAGGGTCTGAATACTTTCCGAATGCACTGTAATTCATTCTGTTGGCATCCTCTAAATCATATCCCCACCTCCCTTCCCACTGGCACAGATGTCAATTAAACGTCTATTCAACATAATTACATTGAAATCAATATTGATTCAACCAGTGTGTTGCTACATTAAGACTAAATTTTTACCTTTATTTAACTAGGCAAGTCCTCATGAGAACAATAAGAACAAATTCTTATTTTCAGTGATGGCTGTTTAGGGGCAGAACGACAGATTTGTACCTTTGTCAGCTTTGGGGTTTGAACTTGCAACCTTCCGGTTACTAGTCCAACACTCTAACCACTAGGCTACCCTGCCGCCCCATTACCCAGAAGTACCTTGTTGCGGATGTCTGTGATGGTGGCATAGAACCCACTGAGGTCCTTCTTGTGAGTCGGTGATCTCATCTCGTAGAACTCTTTGATCTGCAACTCCAACTTGCTATTGGCTGCCTCTAGAGAGCGCACCTGTGTACACAGAGAGTGGAAGGAATCAGTTAAATTCATGGGTCTATCCGAAAATGGCACCATATTCCCTATATAGAGAATTACTTTTGTCCAGAGCCCTATGGGCCCTGTTATGCACTACATGGGGAATAGGATGCCATTTGGGGCGCATCCCATCACGTTATGTGAATCTGTGCACTCCCATTAGATAATCGCCAACATAATGGAATTTAAAATAAATGATCAAATCCTGCTATGTCATTGTACTTATCAGTGGTGTAAAGTGCTTAAGTAAAAATACTTTAAAGTACTACCTAAGTAGGTATTTTGGGTATCTTTACTTTAGTTTACTATTTATATTTTTTACAACTGTTGCTTTTAGTCCACTACGTTCCTAAAGAAAATAGTGTATTTTTTACTCCATAGATTGTCCCTGACACCCAAAAGTAGTCATTACACCTTGAATGCTAAGCAGGAAAGGAAGATGGTCAAATTCACACTCTTATCAAGAGAACATCCCTGGTCATCCCTACTGCCTCTGAACTGGTGGACTCACTAAACACATGCTTTGGTTGTAAATGATGTCAGAGCGTTGGAGTGTGCCCCTGACGATCAGTACAAAGAATGTAAATAAATATTTGTGCCGTCTGGGTTGCTTAATATAAGGAATGTGAAAGGATTTCCACTTTTAATTTTGATACTAAAGTATATTTGACCAATTTCATTTTCTTTTGATACCGAAGTATATATACAACCAAAGACTTGGACTTGTACTGGAGACTTTCATTGGAGCTTTACAGCAAATTACAGCTTACTGTTTCTTCTCAATAGCAATTTTACAATCAGAAACAATGATGGAATAAATCGTTTTTAAAAAGTTACAAGTTAAGTAAACGTTGTTTAAATATGTACATATTACTGTAGCCTACTGTATTATCCCATTTAACTGAACATTGTGGATAGTATTGATGAAAGGGGTTGTTTAAAACAAAAATGCTTTCTAACAAAGATTAAAGTTCACTTTCTAATAAAACCCATTCTGTATCATCGACTATGTAGTGTTTTGAAAAGAGTTATCACTCGGCCTTGTCTTTCGGTCTCCATAATCTGGGTTGTGCGTGATATCCCGCAGCGCGCCTAATCTCTATCCACATCTCCATCATTCTTCCTTACCTTTTCCAGGTAGCGGGCCAAACGATCGTTCAGATTCTGCATGGTATGCTTCTCGTTGGCACCGATAGTGATCTGACCTGGCCCGTCCGTAGAGAAAGAAGATTGAGAGATACGGGTGCCGTATCCCCCGGCACCTCCATATACACTCGGCGAGCGACTGCTCCCAACAGAGGACACGCTCATACGGGACCTACCGTATCCCAAACCGCTGGAAAACGGCATCCCACCGGACGAACTGAGGCCACTCGAAACGACACCGCTACCTGAGCTGTATCTAAGGCTACTACTGCGACTGGCTACAATGGACATGGCGAGAGATAGTCTGGCGATGCGTCCTGGGAGGTTAAAGTGCGTTCTTCGTAGTTGAGGAATCAGGTAAAAATAACCCCTTTTGTGTCCTCGAGCGTTTTATACAGTTGGGTTAAGAATGATTGACTGCGTCACCATTATTCCTTGGAATGAAGGTATATCTAATTGTTTTGTTCAGTGGGTGGATACAGGGCTTACAACAACTAAGGAAATGAATGGTTCAGTAAATGTTGTGACTTATGAAAGGCAGTGTGTTTGACAGGTATAGACTGGCAAGTCAGACAGCTTTACTAAATGTGTTTTGTAAAAGCTGGCATTCCATGGTTGCAGACATCCATTTTCAATTACATTTTGGTTTGTTTACTGAAATTGGCTATATTTTTTTTATATATTTTAAAAATATATTATTTTCAAGGATTTGTAGGCTAAATATTGTATGTGTTATTATTTTGCCAAACTAAAATGTTGCACCAAGTCACTCCGTCACTTACATTTGATGATTTTTCATCATTCTATCCATTTGAAAAGATGGTCATTAACAGTCACCTTTTTTGAAGTGTAGATGTAGAACCACTATAAACTGTTCATAAATTCAACACATTCAATGTTGTTACTTTGTCTACTCCGTCTACTTGCTCTCAGATTAGTTGGTTTGAATAGTGTGTTCAATCATTGTCAAAGATGTGTATTAGGTTTTCTTACTATTTTGCCCTCAGTCACTCTGATGATATTCTCATTCTTTGATTCTGAATTCACAGATGTCCTGTTCAGTAACTATACCCTTATTTGAAATATGAATAAACCTCATAATTCCTCACATTCCTCACATTTAGCCTACTCAGTACTTTCTCTCAGATGTTGGTTTGGATAGTGTGTTTTACTCAAGGGGCATGTGTATATGCAAAACAGCCACACAACAGCCTGAATCAATTGAACAGTTTCATTCCAAAATGCTCTATATCCATTTTCAGAAATGCTGGTCAATTATCTTTTATTGTTTCCAGAAATTATGAAAGAGATTGGTGTTTTTCAAATCAAATCAAATCTAATTGTATTTGTCACATACACATGGTTAGCAGATGTTAATGCGAGTGTGGCGAAATGCTTGTGCTTCTAGTCCCGACAATGCAGTAATAACCGACGAGTAATCTAACCTAACAATTCCACAACTACTACCTTATACACACAAGTGTAACGGGATAAAGAATATGTACATAAAGATAAATGAATGAGTGATGGTACAGAACGGCATAGGCAAGATGCAGTAGATGGTATCGAGTACAGTATATACATATGAGATGAGTAATGAAGGGTATGTAAACAAAGTGGCATAGTTTAAAGTGGCTAGTGATACATGTATTACATAAAGATGCAGTAGATGATATAGAGTACAGTATATACATTTACATATGAGATGAGTAATGTAGGGTAAGTAACATTATAATAAGTGGCATTGTTTAAAGTGGCTAGTGATACATGTATTACATAAAGATGCAGTAGATGATATAGAGTACAGTATATACATTTACATATGAGATGAGTAATGTAGGGTATGTAAACATTATAATAAGTGGCATTGTTTAAAGTGGCTAGTGATACATTTTTTACATCAATTTCCACCAAGTGGCTGGAGTTGGGTCAGTGTCAATGACAGTGTGTTGGCAGCAGCCACTCAATGTTAGTGGTGGCTGTTTTAACAGTCTGATGGCCTTGAGATAGAAGCTGTTTTTCAGTCTCTCGGTCCCTGCTTTGATGCACCTGTACTGACCTCGCCTTCTGGATGATAGCGGGGTGAACAGGCAGTGGCTCGGGTGGTTATTGTCCTTGATGATCTTTATGGCCTTCCTGTGACATCGGGTGGTGTAGGTGTCCTGGAGGGCAGGTAGTTTGCCCCCGGTGATGCGTTGTGCAGACCTCACTACCCTCTGGAGAGCCTTACGGTTGTGGGCGAAGCAGTTGCCGTACCAGGCGGTGATACAGGCCGACAGGATGCTCTCGATTGTGCATCTGTAGAAGTATGTGAGTGCTTTTGGTGACAAGCCAAATTTCTTCAGCCTCCTGAGTTTGAAGAGGCGCTGCTGCGGCTTCTTCACAACGCTGTTTGTGTGGGTGGACCAATTCAGGTTGTCTGTGATGTGTACGCCGAGGAACTTAAAACTTACTACCCTCTCCACTACTGTCGCGTCGATGTGGATACGGGGGTGCTCCCTCTGCTGTTTCCTGAAGTCCACAATCATCTACTTTGTTTTGTTGATGTTGAGTGTGAGGTTATTTTCCTGACACCACACTCCGAGGGCCCTCACCTCCTCCCTGTAGGCCGTCTCGTCGTTGTTGGTAATCAAGCCTACCACTGTAGTGTTGTCCGCAAACTTGATGATTGAGTTGGAGGCGTGCATGGCCACGCAGTCGTGGGTGAACAGGGAGTACAGGAGAGGGCTCAGAACGCACCATTGTGGGGCCCCAGTGTTGAGGATCAGCGGGGTGGAGATGTTGTTACCTACCCTCACCACCTGGGGGGCGGCCCGTTAGGGATTCCAGGACCCAGTTGCACAGGGCGGGGTCCAGACCCAGGGTCTCGAGCTTGATGACGAGTTTGGGGGGTACTATGGTGTTAAATGCTGAGCTGTAGTCAATGAACAGCATTCTCACATAGATATTCCTCTTGTCCAGATGGGTTAGGGCAGTGTGCAGTGTGGTTGCAATTGCGTCGTCTGTGGACCTATTGGGGCGGTAAGCAAATTGGAGTGGGTCTAGGGTGTCAGGTAGGGTGGAGGTGATATGGTCCTTGACTAGTCTCTCAAAGCACTTCATGATGACGGAAGTGAGTGCTACGGGGTGGGGCGGTAGTCGTTTAGCTCAGTTACCTTGGCTTTCTTGGGAACAGGAACAATGGTGGCCCACTTGAAGCATGTGGGAACAGCAGATTGGGATAAGGATTGATTGAATATGTCCGTAAACACACCAGCCAGCTGGTCTGCGCATGCTCTGAGGACGCGGCTGGGGATGCCGTCTGGGCCGGCAGCCTTGCGAGGGTTAACACGTTTAAATGTTTTGCTCACGTCGGCTGCAGTGAAGGAGCGGGCCGTGTCAGTGGCTCTGTATTGTCCTCAACGCGAGCAAAAATAGTTTTTTCACTATCTAATGAGGTTGTTCAATGACAGACATGTATTTGTTACTACTGTTCGGTTTCACACAGTCAAATGTAACAAATAAAAAATGTAAAATGATACATTTGTGACATCAATATTTTTAAAAATTTACAAAAAAGTTAGTCAATATAGTAATATGACATCTATATGTGAATGTTTACATTTTACATTTTAGTCATTAGCAGATAGTCTAATCCGGAGCGATTTACAGAAAGTGCATTCATTTCAAACTAGGTAGGTGAGACAACCACATCCCAACTAGCACATAACGTTCTGAGAACCACATGTTTCTTCGAGTTTGGTGAGAGTGTGGTTGCCCTATGCCTATTTAGCATACAACCTTCTCATAACACAGGGCTTCCCAAACTTTTTGGGCCTATGACCTAAGCGGTACCGGAGTGCCAAGTCTAAGGACAAAAAGGCTTCGCAACAGTTTTTACCCCCAAGCCATAAGACTCCTGAACAGGTAATCAAATGGCTACTCGGACAATTTGCATTGTGTGCCCCCCCCAAACCCCTCTTTTTACGCTCCTGCTACGTCTGTTTATCACATATGCATAGTCACTTTAACTATAAATTCGTGTGCATACTACCTCAATTGGGCCGACCAACCAGTGCTCCCGCACATTGGCTAACCGGGCTATCTGCATTGTGTCCCACCACCCGCTAACCCCTCTTTTACGCTACTGCTACTCTCTGTTCATCATATATGCATAGTCACTTTAACCATATCTACACGTACATACTACCTCAATCAGCCTGAATAACCGGTGTCTGTATGTAGCCTCGCTACTTTTATAGCCTCGCTACTGTATATAGCCTGTCTTTTTACTGTTGTTTTATTTCTTTACTTACCTATTGTTCACCTAACACCTTTCTTGCACTATTGGTTAGAGCCTTACGTAAGCATTTCACTGTAAGGTTCCACCTGTTGTATTCGGCACACGTGACAAATACATTTTTGATTTGATTTGATTTGAAACCATCAAGCATCAACCTGTTAGAGGAGTCTGTAGTTGGATTTTGACTGTAGTGAAAACCATTCTAGGATTTTATTTGATCATGGGGGAAATGAGCTGCTGTGTAAGCACTGCAAGGCAGGTTAGACTGAATTGAGCCCTGCCTCTTCTCATGTAATGATGATAAATGAGTTTGACCTTTTCAGAGCATGAACAGACACATCCACAGGGCCATTTCACCTGAACAAATATCATCACTGATGAATAGCACACAGATACAGTGCCTTCAGAAAGTATTCACACCCCTTGACTTATTCCACATGTTTGTGTCACAGCCTGATTTCAAAATGGAATTTAAAAAAATACATATCACACATATACACGCAATACCCCATAATGACAAAATGAATGAAATGTTTGCACATTTATTGAAAATGACATACAGAAATATCTCATTTACATAAGTATTCACACCTCTGAGTCAATACATGTTAGAATCACCTTTGGCAGCGATTGCAGCTATGAGTCATTCTGGCTCTAAGAGTCTCTAAGAGCTGTACACACATGGATTGTAAAATATTTGCACATATTCTTTTTTTAAATCTTCAAGCTCTGTCGAGTTGGTTGTTGATCATTGCTAGACAGCCATTTTCAAGTCTTGCCATAGATTTTCAAGCCAAAATAAGCACACAAAAAAACTAACTAGGCCACTCTGGAACATTCCATTTTGTCTTGGTAAGCAACTCCAGTATATTTTTGGCTTTGTGTTTTAGGTTATTGTCCTGCTGAAAGGTGAATTTGTCTCCCGGTGTCAGACTGAAACGAAATCAGACTGAACCAGGTTTTACTCTAGGATTTTGCCTGTGCTTAGCTCTATTCAGTTATTTTTTTTATCCTAAAAAAAATCCCTAGTCCTTGCCGATGACAAGCATACCAATAACATGATGCAGCCACCACCATGCTTGAAAATATGAAGTGTGGTAGTCAGTGATGTGTTGTGTTGGATTTGCCACAAACATAATGCTTTGTATTCAGGACATAAAGTTAATTTCTTTGACACATTTTTTGCAGTTTTATTTTAGTGCCTTATTGCAAGCAGGATGCATGTTTTGGAATTATTTTTTTATGTACAAGCTTCCTTCTTTTCACTCTGTCATTTAGGTTAATGTTGTGGAGTAACTACAATGACCCATCCTCACTTTTCTCCTGTTACTACCATTAAACTGTAACTGTTTTAAAGTCACCATTGGCCTCATGAAATCCCTGCGCAGATTCATTCCTCTCCGGCAACTGAGTTAGAAAGGATGCCTGTATCTTTGTAGTGTCTGGGTATATTGATAAAAAAGTGTAATTAATAACTTCACCGTGCTCAGCTTTTCTAAATTTCTACCCTTCTACCAATAGGTGCCCTTCTATGCGAGGCATTGGAAACCTCCCTGGTCTCTGTGGCTGAATCTGTGTATGAAATTCACTGCTTGACAGAGGAACCTTACAGATAACTGTATGTGTCTGGGACAGAGATGAGGTCGTCATTCAAAAATGATATTGAACACTATTATTGTACACAGGGTGAGTCCATGTAACTTATTATGTGACTTTTTAAGCTATTTTTACTCCTGAACTTATTCAGGCCATAACAAGGGGTTGAATACTTATTGACTCAAGACGTTTCAGCGTTTCACATTTTATTATAAAATACAAACATAATTCCACTTTCACATTATGGGTTTATTTGGTGTAGGCCAGTGACACAAAATGTTCATTGCATCAATTTTCAATTCCGTCTGTAACTCAAAATGTGTAGAAAGCCAAGGGGTGTGAATACTTTCTTAAGGCCCTGTAAGCAGACAATTATTTATTTTTTTTTACCTCCCAAAGTACAAATCATTCACACACTTGATGGCATCTATGTAGTCTCTGGTGACACTAAAGGTTAAAAGGAAGTGTTTGACTTGACTATTCTTTGGCACCGTGTGACAAGAGGTATGTCCGAGGTATGTCTGGGAAACCAAGACACCATTGCGTGCCTAATCACTTGGCAGGCATTCTGTTATTTCTACTGTTTTCTTTGGTTGTATTGTCACAAGTAGAGATGTTCTGCCTCTATTAGGTAAGACAATAACAAAAGCGAAAGGGTGAGTCCTATATGTCTTTAGCCTATGTGCGATTGCTTCCAAATGTCAGCTGGAATGCCTGTGTGTCTAGGCTATTATGATAAAGCAAGTATGGAAGGGAGTGGTATACCTCTTTTACAGGAAGTTACATGCACCTAGTAAAGAAGATGGACACAGCACCGACTGGGCCAGCACAATTTAGAGGGCTGGAAGTGGAAGGACCCTAACGAAATGGGTTTATTTCTAATCTAGGACATCAACAATCTTACATGCTTTTTTGCTTTCAATTATCATTTTAATTTCCCTTTAACGATCCGTTTCTACAATACACCCTCTTCCACACCCACATCTCAGAACTGAATGAACAACATCTCACACACAACCCAATTACTCCAGTTACCACACACACACCTCTAATCTTCCTAGGAAAGAGCCCCGCTATCCATTCTCATCATCCTTGCCAGAAACTGACAGACTGGCTTCCAGTTTTGCTATATAAATGAGTTGATACTTTACATTACTGTGAAGTGCACAATGAAAAGAGACATCAGGTCCATGTTAAACCATTATCTCTTGTTTCCTATTTCCATAACAGCATGTCACTTTGGCTGTGGTATCCTGACCACAATTCCAGTGTTTAAAAAAAGATATATTAACAAGCTTCATTTACAACATTCTAAATGGATATCATATCTTTTTTTTAACAGCTTTTAAAGACTATAATATTTACACAAGATAGTTCCTTAACCATTTATAAAATATATAGGTACACAACTCTAATGTTGGTTCCAGTCAATGATTCTCTCTTTAGTCCAGATAAGTGGAGTGGAGGACGTACGTCATCACTTAAAACCCTTCCTCATCCGTTGTTTAGGTTACGCCATAATGATATCGCTGTCATAATCCTTTTACAACTAGTTCTATAGTTAAGAACATCCGTAATGATATGGTGCCTTTGTGTTTCAAATGTGATTCTCAGTGATAGACGACACCTTGCCATTTTTATCCCATGGCATTTTTAATGATCGATTCATGGTTTTTCTTGCATGTCAATGCAAGTGGAAGTTAGAGTTGGTGGTCCTTGGCCTTGGATACAGGTGTTATGACAGGGTTGTAGACTTCTGTAACCACAACCACTATTGAACGTCTGAGTTATACTTTATTGTCTCACATTTCCAGGTGAACGATTAGAATATTGATGCGCCCCATTCTGGCACCGAGCATCCATTACGCATGGCGTTTCCATCGTCTCTTTTAATCAATCAAGGGATCTATCTGGGACATTGTTATCAGACATTGCTCTTTGACCATATTGGTTAGATAGACCTCGGTGTATAAAAGACCTGACACAGACAACTGGCAATATCATTCGCACTTGCGGACTTCGTTTTGTACAGACTGTCACATACGGTCACCTCTCTTTTAAGGTAATTTCCACTGTCACTTCCATGCAAAAAAAACATTTTTTGTATTCCCTACTTTTAATAATCTAAAGCTATATTGTAAGAAAACTCTTCTTCTGCGTCCAGGCATGGCAATGGGTGGATTGTTGGTGTGCGTCCTCATGGCGGCGCTAGTGGGTGTTGGTTTGACATCACCCGTATCCAAGTCGGATGGCAACACCAAACAGGGTGGGATACTGCCACAGCTACTGGCCAGGAGGGAGGCAGTGTGGAATGCTGCGGAGAACGTCGCTAAGCGGGAGCAAGACACTCAAATGAGCATGGCACGGATGGCGAGGACGGCGCACCTGTCGGAGGACCAGCGCGAGTTCATGTCCAAGCAAATCAAGCAGGCCATCTCAGGTATGTGGTGGTGTCGGGTCAAGTGCTTGTGTGTGTGCGAGAAAGAGAGAGAGATGCCAACATCTACCGTGACAAATGTGAAGTGTATCGTCGTTCTCTTTTAAATGCACATTGAACTTTTCTGTTTGGTTCATGTAGGTTTGTATTGTTCGCAGAGTTGATGAACGAGTGTCCGGGCCGGGACTACCAAGGATGGGTCGACTTTGGACGGCGGAGTGCAGAGTAGAGACGTACCAAAGGCCAACTGAGGAACGTCTGCCTGCACTGGCGTTACTCAGGAATACATCCCTATTTGAAATAGATTGTATATATTTTAATTTGCTTATATTGATTTTTATCCAAGTGTCAAAATAAACATGTTTGCAGTATCTATGTCTACGGACAATTCTTGACTTCATTTAGGACAGGGGCCGGTTGTAGAATCTACATTAAGTGTTCTTAATGGCTTAATGTGTCCCGGGAAACCGGCCCTTTGAGTAGAAAAAGAACACGCATGCATGTGTGGCTGATGGAAATACAAATGTACGTTTTAATGTACAGGCGGTACAATTTATACAGACATGCATCTCAGTGATCATAACATAAAATACCGCAAAGAGTCGTCCATTTGAACATCTGAAATATATGTAGTGCCGTTTGGTTCATTTTCTTCTGAATTCAAATGGTCATAATTGCTATCGTTTCCCCTTTTGATCTGCAGTATCCTACACCTTTTATCTACAGTTGATTGTCCCGACACCCAGTATCCAACAAAAAGCATGCAGTCCATGATCAATTGATCTAAACAATTTCGTACAGCTCACTTTCATTATTCCTGATGACATGAATTACATTTGTCCCAACAACACTTTAGTTTAAGGTCTGTTAACACAGATCCGGCACAATAGACTAGTGCCGAGACCTTTTACAGTCACTTTCAGGTGTCTTTGATACAGCATGGTAGACTACCTGAATGGTTTTGGTGAGGTACGACTAAATACACACGTTTACAATGACTGACATAATTGACAGCATTTCGAAGTAAAGCATTTTACAGTGACTTGCAGCAGGTGATGTGTGATGCCATGCAATCGCACAGTACCACGAGTGCTAAATGAGGACGTTTGGGTAAAGAGCAGATTAGTATACCTCAGCGAATGTCAATAATGTCCCAAACTTTCAGGAAGTTCAGTCAGTGTGTCAATCTCTCTACCATTCTGTAATGGGGAGTGATTGAAGTGTAGTTTTACCACAGTAAAGTGAATGTGGTTAATTCCCACAAATGCTTCATTTTCTAATAGCAGCTAATATGCAAAAGGACATACTGAATTCCAGTGCATCTTGGGTGTTTTAAGTGTGACAAACTGTGGTCAGCTTGGTGGTTCTTAAATAACCATACCTTGAACCTTTCCCAAAGTAATGAAAAGGTCATGTGATTGTATTTAATGGTAAAAAAATATATATTAAAAAAGCATAGTGGTGGGGGTCTTTCAAAAATACAAATTTAAAATAAACACCACGAGAAGCCTTCTCTTTCTTTCATACCGTGTAAAACCCACGAAACACAGGTATAAAAAAGAAACGCATGTTTTTCTTTGATGTTCCTCATCTTTTAATTTTATATTGAAAAAAAAGAAAACCTTGCGCGTGTTCAAGCCAGCCGGACCAGTGATCAGGTGACTCTCCTGAGAATGATCATGATGTCACACATTGTCGTGGAGACCTAGTATCTACAATACATGAGTCCATTACAAACAAAAGAGTGACTATACACATAACAGAAACTCAACGTATGGCTCTATGGTTCTCCTGAGGTTCCATTTTACGATGTATTGCTGTGGGCCCAAAACACAAAATGGCGGTACGGTGCATAGTCAGTATATGGATTGAAGTCAATGACGATAAAGGAGGAAGGGGAGAAGGAGTTTTCCCAGTCTTTCTCAGACTCTAGGCGGATGTCTGTAATGCCTGATTGCTTCTCTCTCTTCTCCGTTCTCTCTTCAGTCCACCACGCCTCGGTCTGCCACCTTGTGAAGTCCCAGACGCCTCAGCTTCTCTACCAGGTTGAAGCTGAAAATGTTCCTTCTCCCTTCTTCCTCCATAGTGCAAGTTCCTCCACCCCGCACTTCCTCTGCCGTTGTGGGTGTGTGTGGGGTGTGTGCGGGGTCAGTTGGTGGTAAGGGTAGGGGAGGGTGGAGGCAGAGATGCCCTGCTCCTCCAGCAGCCTCAGGAGTCCCAGTGATAGTGGAGGTGCTGTGGTGGAGGTGGAGTGGTGGCCGCCACCCTGGCTAGGGTCAAAGGTTGGCACACAGTGCTGCTGATTGGAGGAGGAGGGCGACGTGGTGCTCAGATGCTCACAGCTCCCACAAGGGGACAGGCTGCGAGAGAAAAGGCTGTATATACAGGAAAAGAGAAAAACACCAATCAGACTCAGGAGTTCTGTTATATGTAATAAATACATAGCTAGAAGCTTAGCAGCATTAGTAACAGTGCACCATTAAATAAGAGTGGTTAGTTAGTGTAGTTGCTCCCAGTGATGGATTACGCCTGTAAGGGTGGGTTAGAGAATGTGTTAGTCCGTTAGTTAGTCAGCCTGAGAACTGAAAATAGGATTTCTGTTTGTTCATACAGTTTACCTGGAAGAATCTGGAAGGGATCAGAACTGTTAAGATGTGCACATGGGCCGTGGTGTCCAAGTTAGCATGCCAAGCAAGTGTGTGACATTCAAGATAACCGACCAAATCCTTAATAGAGAAGCAGGCATTAAGATGTTGGAATGGGAGACCTGTGTGTATTAAAGTTTGAGTTATGTGTGTGTGTTATCTTAGATTAGGATTTGGCCCCAATTAAACTAATACTAAACCTCAAAGTAATTTAAATAGACACAAGAACATCCATTTGTTTTATGTATGGAAAGTTGAAGCATTGTCGTAGCTGCGAGTGCATTCATTTGCGTTGCTTTGTAGTGGTGTTTGTTTAAGGCTCTAGTGTGGGGTATGCTCAATAGTTTTACTTAGGGGTTGGGTGGGGTCAGAGTTAGAAGGGGCATGTTTTAGAAAAGTTAGGGGATAAATATGGGATTTTCCGGCATCATTCCCACTCTGTCCATGCCTGTTGGCTCTTACTTTGCCTAGGAAGCCCACTTTAGAGCTGGAGAAAGTGCTTGGACCAGCGTTTCCTACCACTGAGGGGAGAGACATGGGGTAAGGGGAGACGGATTGAGTAAGGGAGGAGAGGAGGACTGCTATACACACACACAAAGTAGCAAGGTACTTTTGAGGAGAAAAATGGGGCAGCACAGCAAAGCTGCTGTTGTTTTGAGAGTGGTGTGGTCTTTTGTAGTCATATCGTAAATACCTTTTCACGTCATTACTAATATTGGGATTTGGTTTAATTAATTAATTAATGATTGATTGAATGAATGAATACCAAAAGGCAAATTAATTCAAAATAAATGGATTTCACTTTATTTTACAGTCCACTACCTGGGGATAACAGGCAGAATCTATCGCACACACAAAACTGATTAGTGATGGTGCTGGAAGCAAATTCCAAAACTGGAGAAACAGGGAAAAGTCTCTTCACACTTCCATTCAGATGCAAATTGAATTTAATAGTAGATTTAGTTCAGTCTGCCTTCAACAGTCCACTACCTGGTAATTACTTATTCATTTCAAACACCATTTAGTACCATACCATTTAGTACCATACCATTTAGTACCAGGTTTCCTATTATTTCGACGTCTTTGACGAACCTTCCAGGAAGTATTCGTTGTCACCATAAATACGATCTTAGTAAATACCAGACAAAAAAAACATGTCACTTTCTGCACTTGACTGTACGCTGCTTTCTTGGCCATGTCTCCTTCTAAACAAATATCTCAACGGCCTTCCAGGTTAAATAAATCATACCTAAAATAAAATGTGAAACCGGACTGTAAAATAAAGTGTAACCATTGAATGGGTGTGTGTGAGGGACTCGCAGATCTTACCTGGTGGAGAAGGAGGGGAGCAGGAGGGAGGGGTGGTGGCGCCGACAGGTGGTGACGGTGTGGGTGGGAGGGGTCTGGGGGAGGTTGGGGCCGGAGGATGGAGGAGTGACTGTGGGTGATGGACACACTTTACACAACTACACACAAACACAACAACATTACATAACTACTCACAATGGATGAGGAAAATCCCAGAGCCACCCACCACGGATGGGAGAATGTACGGTACACAACGACAGTATGAGTTGGAATGACACAAACTGTTTAGTAACATCACACCTACCACACAGGTGAACTTAGGGGATAAGGACCACAGTAGACACGTTATCCAAATAGAAGGTTCCAGTGTCAATGCCTGATCGTTCTCCCTTACCCAATCTGACGGACCTAAAGAGTTCCGTCGGAGAGAGAAGGGAAAACGATCAGATTTCCACACCAGACTAGAGGGACCAGAGGAATGAGTGTGCACTGTGGGTGAATGTTTTCACTCACAATTGAGACCCTATCAACCGTATCTACTGAACTCAACTAAACACTACTCTGTGGCCTCTTTTCTTACCCATGGTGCCGTGGGCTCCGGCAGCCAGGCCGTGGGAGAGCTGTGATAGGTCAGGGTCATCCTCCTCAAGGTCATTGAGGCTGTAGACGTGTTGGAGGTCGATCTCCAGCTCCCGGAAGTCTTTGGTGAGGACCCCCGGGCGAGGGTGCAGGATACCACCCAGGTTGGGCTTGGCCAGCTGCTGCCAGTGGTGCAGGGTCACTGAGCCTGGGGTGGAGAGGAAGGGCGATATATGTTGGGAATAACACATTTGTTTATTTATGTAATAACCTGTATTTCTCTAATCATGCATATGTTTCATATTGAAAGAAGAAAACAATTGTAAAGAGTGTCTATTTTCAGCTTTTAGAGTCTACATTCATAGTTTCACTTGTAATTGAGTCTAGAAACCTTAGGCAAGTTACCGTAAAACTAACAGTCGAGTTACCACACACCTAATATCTCAGCTAAGAACACACACAGGGTCTCCCCGTCAATCCTCACCTTCCAGGGGCTTGACAATCTGCAGGCGGTCGGGTAGGTAGGAGCGTGAGCCCCCCGATCCGGCCGAGGAGTGCAGCGAGCTGCCATTGGAGTAGTTGGTGCTTGTCGACGCCACCGAGCTGGACACCAGGCTGTCGTTGGGCGTAAGGAAACCACTGGAGCCCAGCTCGCCCACCTCCTCACCCTCCTCGCTGCACCCCTGACAGGCGGTGGCCAGGGTGCGGAGTTTGCGTTCACGCTCCACCTCAAAGAAGGGGCGCTCTGAGGCATGGCTCTGCTGGCGGTCAGATAAACAGCGGAGCGCGGCCGCAAGGTCCTGGCCTCCAGGCATGCCTGGCATACCCAGACGCTTACGGCCACTCACACTGAGATCAGACAGAAATAAAGGCAGGCTAATGATATACTGTACACTGTTGATGCCCTAACACTCAGAGTAGAGGAGGTAGAATAGGTTTGGAATACAAATGCACTGCTGTTATTAGTACACATAGACCAGAGAAATGGAAGCTGTATGTTTGAACATGTATGAAGGACAGTCCATTAATATACTATGGAAAAGCATTTCACTGTTAGTCTACGCCTGTTGTCTGCGAAGCATGTGACATATACAAATTCATTTGATTTGAAAAGTAAATACTCTGTGTGTCTGATGTCTGTAGACTCTGTATGAGAGTTCATGTAATTCACACATATACCCAGAAATTCCCATGTACACCGCCAGTCAAACGTTTTAGAACACCTACTCATGCAACGTTTAAAAAAAAAATGTATTACTATTTTCTACATTGTAGAATAATAGTGAAGACATCAAAACTATGAAATAACACACATGGAATTATGTAGTAAACAAAAAAGTGTTAAACAAATCAAAATATATTTTAGATTTTAGATTCTTCAAACTAGCCACCCTTTGCCTTGATGACCGCTTTGCACACTCTTGGCATTCTCTCAACCAGTTTCACCTGGCTGAGAGAAGGAGTTCCCACATCTTGAATGAGTTCCCACATATGCTGAGCACTTGTTGACTGCTTTTCCTTCACTCTGCGGTCAGACTCATCCTAAAGCATCTCAATTTGGTTCAGGTCGGGGGATTGTGGAGGCCAGGTCATCTGATTCAGCACTCCATCACTCTCCTTCTTGGTAAAATTGCCCTTAAACGGCCTGGAGGTGTGTTGGGTCATTGTGCTGTTGAAAAACAAATGATAGTGCCACTAAGCTCAAACCAGATGGGATGGCGTATCGCTGAAGGTTGTCACACCCTGATCTGTTTCACCTGTCTTTGTGCTTGTCTCCACCCCCCTCCAGGTGTCGCCCATCTTCCCCATTATCCCCTGTGTATTTACACCTGTGTTCTCTGTGTCTGTTGCCAGTTCGTTTTGTTTGCGAAACCTACCAGCGTTTGTTCCCCTGCTCTTGTCTGTTTCTTGCTCCTGTTTTCTAGTCCTTCCCGGGTTTTGACCATTCTGCCTGCCTTGACCCTGAGCCTGCCTGCCGTTCTGTACCTTACTGGATTATTGACCCTTGCCTGCCCTGACCCTGAGACTGTCTGCCATTCTGGACCTTTGCACCCTCTCTGGATTTTTGACCCCTGCCTTTCTTTGACCTGTCATTTGCCTGCCCCCGTTTCAGAAATAAACTTTTGTTTTCTTTCGACACCGTCTGCATCTGGGTCATACCTGAAACGTGATAGTGGTAGCCATGCTGGTTAAGTGTGACTTGAAAGAACCCTCTGTCAAGGGAGTTCGTTATAATAAGTGGACCAAAGCGCAACGTGATCTGGGTTCCACACCTTTTTATTACTAAGTGAAACTCACAGCAAAACAATACATCTCAAACTAAATGTGAAGCTAACAAAAGTGCTAACAGGCAACTATCCATAGTCAAGATCCCACAAAGCACAAACGGGAAATGGCTGCCTAAATATGATATCCAATCAGAGACGACGATAAACAGCTGCCTCTGATTGGGAACCATACTAGGCCAACATAGATGTATAAATCACCTAGATAATCCACCCTAGTCACACTCCGACCTAACTAACATAGAGAATAAAACTCTATGGTCAGGGAGTGACACCCCCACACCATAACACCTCCTCCTCCATGCTTTACGGTGAGAAATACACATAAAGAGATCATCTGTACACCCACACTGCGTCTCAGAAAGACACGGGGTTGGAACAAAAAATCTCCAATTTGGACAATAGACCAAAGGACAGATTTCCACCGGTCTAATGTCCATTGCTCGTGTTTCTTGGCCCAAGCAAGTCTCTTCTTCTTATTGGTGTCCTTTAGTAGTGGTTTCTTTGCATCAATTCGACCATGAAGGCCTGATTCACACAGTCTCCTCTGAACAGTTGATGTTGAGAGGTGTCTGTTACTTGAAATTTGAAGCATTTATTTGGGCTGCAATTTTTGAGGCTGGTAACTCTACTGAACCTATCCTCTGCAGCAGAGGTAACTCTGGGTCTTCCATTCCTGTGCCGGTCCGCATGAAAGCCAGTTTCATCATAGCGCTTGATGGTTTTTGAGACTGGGCTTGAATTAACTTTCAAAGTTCTTGACATTTTCCGGATTGACTGACCTTCATGTCTTAAAGTAATGATGGACTGTCGTTTCTCTTTACTTATTTGAGCTGTTCTTGCCATAATATGGACTTGGTCTTTTACCAAATAGCGCTATCTTATGTATATTACACCTACCTTGTCACAACACAACTGATTGGCTCAAACACATTAAGAAGGAAATAAATTCCACAAATTAACTTTTAAGAAGGCACACCTATTATTTGAAATGCATTCCAGGTGACTACCTCATGAAACTGGTTAAGAGAACGCGAAGAGTGTGCAAAGCTGTCATCAAGGCAAAGGGTGGCTATTTGAAGAATCTCAAATAGAAAATATATATTTGACTTGTTTAACACATTTTTTGGTTACTACATGATTCCATATGTGTTACTGAATAGTTTTGATGTCTTCACTATTATTCTACGATGTTGAAAATACTAAAAATAAAGAAAAAACCCTTGAATGAGTAGGTGTTCAAAAAACCTTTAACCGGTAGTATATATTTACACACTGTTGCCAGTCTCACCTGTTGTCCTCAGTGTGTGCCACCTCTGCCAGTCTCGACACGGCACTAGGTGGTTTGTCCTCCAAGGTGAGGCTGGCGCTGTCTGAGCCGTAGTAGCTGGTACGAGGGGTGGAGGCGCAGCTGGAGCGCAGCGACACAGGGCTGGAGCCGGGCACCTGGCCGGGGGAGTGGCACCGCGACCGCAGCCTCGACGCTTGTTTCGCCACCTTCACAGTCTCAAACACGCGCCACGGGTGGTTCCTTTGGCAACCATAGATAAACCATAGAGATTAGGGATGGTGACAAAGTGCCCGGTAGCAAGTCTAACATTTATGTTTACGTCAGTGTATTTCTGCTTGAATATTCGATCTTCTGTAGTGTAATTCTGGAAACATTTTAAACGTTGTATTTGACTTACTCTATATTTTTCATTGACAGATGTGCTTTGTTATGTCACGCTGTCTTTGTTCAATCAAACACACTTGGTAACAACTTCACCTCTGGCACATAACAGACATACATACCGGTATTGTCATTCAACTGAGCTTAACAGGTTGGAAAAAGCACACTGTCACCGGTGTTTTATGTTTTCACAGTGACATCCTCACTCACTTGTACTCGGTAGGGGCGGGGACGTCCAGGCCCTTGCGGAAGGTGCCCTCAATCTCCGCTGCCAGGGAGTCCATGGGGAACACGGCTGATAGGGCGCTGTAGCGCTGCACCGTGCTGTTGGGCAGGCTCTTGTTGCGCAGGTTCTTAATGTCCTCTCTGGCCTCCCGTAGCATGTCCTCACACTCCGAGTACTTGTCCTGCAGGTAGTTTAGCTGCAGCCGGGGAGTGCCAGAGGTCAGTTACATACACACTGCTACTGCGGTTATGTACAAGCTTGCATTTGAGGGACAGATCTAGGATCAGCTTAGCCTCCCCCAAATCAATGCATTAACAATTAACAAAACCGACCTTAGATCCGTGTTAAAGAGCAACTTTATCCTACTAGTTATAGATAGCTCATTGGAGGGTAATGAGTTGTGGATTGTGGGAAGAGTGTTGAGGGCGTGTCTTACCTCTGATTTGAGCTGTGATTGGCTCTCCCGCGAGGCACTCAGGTGCTGGGTCAGCTCTTCATTGTCAGTGGTGAGCTAGAAGAACAGAGTGGAGAGTTAATACCATGATCGCGTCAGTGATACTGTATACCAACTTAATACTGCAGATACCAACTTAAGTGCACGTGTAAATATTTAATGTACTCCATTATAGAAGCATTCGGTGTGGGTGAGTCTTGAGTCTCTTTGTCCTTGTGGAACCTCAAGGCATGAGAGTGCCATGTCAACTCCATGTGTTTTTGTGTCCGTGCACTGCATGTTTGTGTGTGTGTGTGTGTGTGTGTGTGTGTGGGTATGTATTTAGGTGTGTGTATGTATTTAGGTGTGTGTATGTATTTAGGTGTGTGTATGTATTTAGGTGTGTGTATGTATTTAGGTGTGTGTATGTATTTAGGTGTGTGTATGTATTTAGGTGTGTGTATGCGTTTGCCTCCTTGTGTCTGTGATCCCTCACCGCTTTGCAGCGTGCCTGCAGGTCGACTATTTGCGCGAGCAGGGAGCTGATCTCCTCCTGCTGCCTGAGAGTGTCCTCCACCTTACGGGCCAACTCATCAGACAGGTCCACCACCTGCTTGTTCACAGAGGCTGGGGGAGGGAGGTAGAACAAAAAGTTTGAGGGAGAGAAGACGAGAGAGAGAGAGGAAAAAGAGGAGGGAGCGAGACGGAGAGGGTTAGTACGAACACATACTGTTTTCACTGTATTCACCCACTCACCAATTACCTCTCCCCTCAGGAACACAGTAATACCGTATACATGAACAAATATGTATAGTATTACACTGTAGTACATTGTAGTATACTCACTGAGTTCCTCCACACACACCATCATCAGCTCCTGCTCTTGTTCCTCATAGTTAGCGGTCTCTGACGTCAGTTCATTGGCCTGTGGAGTGACAACATCGATGGCATTAGCATGAACAAGTTTCCAACCCACTTCAATGACTTCAGGTATTTCGAAGTAGTCAGTGTTCCACACCTCACAGCGCAGTTTGAGGTTCTCCTCCTCCAGACCTTTGAGTTTCTGCTGTATGAAGTCATAATTGACAAAGTTACTGAGGGAGTTAGACGACTTGTTCCTCTTCATTCTGAAAACCAGGAGAGAGGGAGAAGGCGGTCAGATTTTAAGCCTTACGTTTACCTGCCAATGTTGTGTTGATATGCCTGAGGGGATGTACGATGTGTATGTGTACCCTGCAGTGTATGTGTGCGCGCGTGTACTCACAGTGTGTGTGAGTCGGAGGCGTTCTCGATCTCCTCTGTGCTGGCGTACAAGTGGAGCAGGTCGTCTCTCATGGAGAGCTCATGTCGCAGCTGGGCTATCTGGTGAATGGGAACCAGGAAGTAGGAACCAGGGTCAGAGTACTGAACTAGGATCTATCATGTACATTGGTCGCCATTCCTGGTCTGGGCGAGAGTTACCGGGTGCGCAGGCTTTTGATCCTGCCTAGCATTAATGCAATGATTCAATGATACAAGGTGTGATACCAGCTGTGTTAATGCCGGGCTGGAACAAAAGACTACATACACTGTAAATTTCATATTCCAGGACCAAAATAAGTGTGTATTTTCTCTCGCTAAATGCTATATGCTCCAGTACTACTGTATTCTGTCTGTAATAGGTGAGATATATCAAAGTAGGGCTACAGTGATGGTCTCGTACCTCTTCCGTAGCGATCTCCAGCTGTTCGTCCATTAACTCATTCCGTGCCGTTAGATCCCGATTCTGCTTGAGCAGTGATTGGCCGATCCGGGCCGCCAACTCGAGGTCCCGCTCTTTCTGCCAGACGACAAAACGGTTTGATGATCTTCATTCTGTGAATCTAGTTACAGTCTAGTTTCTAGCAGAAGACTTGTTTACCATTCTAGCAACATGCGTATGGCTGATGACTATCGTGACTTGCTCAAACAAAATGGATAATATACCCAGTTGCACATTATTCAATACAACTTCATTCGTCCCTGGGGGTGATTAAGGGTTTACGTTTGAAAACAATCCCGTTATATTTACTTACCTCTTCCAGTAGGTGGGTGACAGCCTCGATGTCATGGTACGTCTTAGTGACCTGGCCCACTCTCTCTGAACACAGCACTGTAGGGGGGAGATGGGGAATGGAGGGAGAAAAGAAAAATACCTGGTTAATATACAGTTCACTGGAAAGTAGGAGAGGGCCATTGGACAGTGAATTATTCGGACAGTATAGAGACAGTAACTTTCTGGTTAGAGACTTAATTGGTCACGGGAGCTAAGATCATTCCTGGCGTACACGGACTACACCATTCAGCTCATTTGACCACGAGATCGGGAAATAAAACTTTGGACAGGTAAAAGCTAACTGCCCGGGGGACCAGGTCATCATTGTCCCGCAACCATGTCCTCTCTTATCCCCTCACTTCCTGTGAATGACTCACGGTCAACAGCAGTTGAAAGGCAACAGACCCGGGGCGCTGGCCACAACATTACCACGTAGCCAAGTCAGTCAGAGCTTATCCTCTTAGCCTGATCCTCATTACAGGGATAAGACCCATCTCGCTCTTCCCCTCTGATAGAAATACACCTCAGCACAAGCTGCTGTAGGACACTGTAATGAGGACAGTTGACCCCCAGTAGGACGTTAGGCTGGATGTCTATGGCAGTGATTCTAGAGCGGTCTGGTTCTAAACAGGTCAGTTAGATTACTGGTTGGTGAACGGACACTGCGACCCTGTTCAGAACTGATGGGTGGGTGAATAGTGTTCAACCTGTTTGGAAGCCGAGCCATCATGGAGTTACAGTTGATGTTTTGTTCATCATAGTAACCATTCCGGTGACCTAAAGAAGTGGGACCCATGGTTTCTGTGCAAGGCCTCATCTCCATATAATCCAAACATATGTTTCTATCCCGACCAGCCGGGACTATTTTCATCAGCATACATCCTGCAGACGTAGTCTCAGGTCCATGCAGTAACATACCCCTATGTTCAAATCAGCCACTCAGACCCCCCTTTGATCAAAAACCTGGCTGGCGCCAAGGAGATTGTACAATAGATTCAAATAATTAAAGTGAGGGGCAGCATTTGGCTGAAAACGGGGTGACTGTGTAACAGTATCCGTGAGCCAATTATCTAATGGAATGAAATGGTCCTGGGCCGGATCTACTGTATGCCTACAGTCATTAATCCTTTCAACCCTTTAACAAAATAGTGTGTGTCCTTGTTCAGAGGTGATGGGGGGGGGGGGGTCTGCAGCGTGGAAAAAAAGAGATTTAGGGAGAGAAATAGAGAAGGAGAGAAACAGAGAATGAAATAAAAAGGAGAAAGGGGGAAAGAAAGAGTGAGAGAGAGAAAGAGAAATAACATCTTGTTCTAGGATACTGAGACCGGTCCACAGAAGAGAGTTGGATCCAACGGCTTCCCGCAGCACTGGGCACGGGCACTAGCAGACTGCAGCTACAGTGCCAACTTAACCCCTGCAGACAGACAGATCTGCTACTTATGCACCAAAAGAAGTGCCAATACATTGCAGTAAAAGTATCAATGGTAGAGCAGAGCAAGAGTGTCCAGTTTTCAATAACTAACTGGGATGGGCTAACTGCTAATGTTCCCATCTGGAATTATAATTAAAATAGCTTCCTCCATAGAACAAAAAGGCACATTGTCTAATACGGCTAGGCCTACTTCAATTAAAGTAGCTTCCTAGAACAAAGACTCATTATAAAATCAGGTCACTACAATTGGCTCTATCCATGTAACAATTCCTAATTGTACTATTATCAAAATAGCTTTTGTTCTATGGGTGAATCTAACAAACTAACTGGCTAACGTCCTGAAAATCCGACGGTTGCATGGTAATTTACTGGGAGTACATACCTATGCTAATGCTAAATCCCCATTTAGCTTCCCCAATAGCTTCTCAATCTTTATAAGCTGAAGTTATCCTTTTTGGAAATCAGGCTAAAAATAAAACATTATAGACTGGACTACTTTCCAGACAAGAAAAAGGTATTTAAATACAGACACACTGCAGACAGAATATTGCGTTGGACTATCGAGAAGAACTAATGCTGAATTTGTATCAAGCTGTCAACTTATTTTCTTTTTTTCACAGTGCAAAGCTTGATCGATTTCTTTGGAAAGAAAATGTTTCTAGAATGATGACATCGGAGAGGACTATCCCTTTAAAAGCTATGCCACAGTACAGTACAGTTGACTGTGTGTGCAATACATAAAAAGGCTTACTATATTGCCGTCTAAGACCCCGCTACAGATGGTCTCATGGGGGCTCTTAGCTGACTGTACCCTAACCAAGACGGTTGAGAGTAGATCCTGTACAGTACATAGCAGCCTACGGAATTAACAGGGATCCATAGGGATCAAACCCACAAGCTCAACTCTGTCCTCTGTCAGTCTTCTCGCATCCCTACAGACATTATCATAAGCCTTTCTACCGATCTTCTTGGAACGCCCATTCTGAGGTATTAGGCTACTAATACAAGGCAGGCCATTGTACCTGCACGTGACATCACAATACCTCCATCTTCCTGCCCTGATCCGTTTTGCTGTGTGGTGCAGGGGTCAGGGAGAAAGAGACAGCCAATACACCAATAGGGTCATTGAGGCCTACTATGTGCTTTAAGGCAGAATGGCAGTAAAGAGCCAGTGAATCTCAAGATTGAACTTGGGTCTATAAACAATAAATGCCCAATTGACTATTTGGTATGAAATATTAGTCTGAGACAAATATATCCAGCCTCTAGCGTTACATAATTTATGATTACAGCATTAGCCTAGTTAATTCCATGTAATACTAAATGATGACAAGGGAGATAATAAATCATAATTTGTGCCATAAACTGCACCCAGGTTCAAGTTTCTGCCCGTCTGTGGTGTAGGCAGCCCAGATAACATCATCGTCAAATCATCAAATCCTTTGCGTCAAATCCCTTGAGTAGCAGTGCCTACAGATTACAGCTGTACTGTATTTGTGTAATGAAATATTATAATTCGTCCAATTTTATTTAGCCATCGTGTAAGAGTCATCTATAGCCAGAGATTTTCTAGAAAAGTCTGTTCGTTTTCTGGGTCTGTGCCAGCATCTATGCCAGTGTCGCAGTACACTGACAGAAAAGGTGCCAGCCAGCCAGCACGCTGCCCGTTCAGACAAAGGGCCAAATGGAGGCTGAAAAGAAAGACATTCTCTAGCTGAAATAGGTTGCTTCTTAGCAACTATATATCTGTGTGTCAAAGCAGTGTGCCACTTTAATCTGCAAGTTAAACCCTTGATAGGGTACAATCATTTCTGATTTACATTGCAAAGAATCAATCTAGAATATTCTGAGGTAGAATGAATAATCTGCCGTATTCTTATTTCATATACTCAGTATTATACTATAGTAGTATCACTATTATACACTCGGTGGCCCGATTATTTGGTATACCCATCTAGTACTGAGTCGGACCCCCTTTGCCTCCAGAACAGCCTGAATTATTTGGGGCATGGACATGTTGCTCAATTGGTATCAACGGACCTAACGTGCACCAGGAAAACCTTCCCCACACCATTACACCACCAGCCTGTACCGTTGACACCAGGCAGGATGAGTTATTCTTGTTTTTGCCTGAACGGAATGGAACCCGATGTGGTCGTCTGCTGCAATAGCCCATCCCCGACAAGGACCGACGAGTTGTGTGTTCCAAGATACTGGAACCGGCGCGCCTGGCACCGACGATCATACCACGCTCAAAGTGGCTTAGGTCACTCGTTTTGCCCATTCTAACATTCAATCAAACAGTAACTGAATGTCTCGATGCCTGCTTTATATAGCAAGCCACGGCCACGTGACTCACTGTCTGTAGGAGAGAACCATTTTCGTGAATGGGGGGTGTACCTAATAAACGGGCCACTCACTGAGTGTATATTATACTGTAACCCAGCATATGGAGTATTGCTAGAGGTACTGAGTGAAGACAATTAACTAGGATGTGAATCTAGGGCATCATCATGATACCTGCCACATTGAAGGACCATAACAAAACAGCATGGTTGGGACCAGCTTATCATTTCACCAATTTAGGGTTTGAATTGAAAATTCTATTAAATGCCCACTGAAACAATTATGGACAATTACCCAATTCAAACATGAGGGGTCGGTTCAATTTCTTAATTCAATGTAGTTAAGATGATATGATAGATCCCACCTTTACGAAACATCGTTCTCATCAGGGCAAATGGACAGTACGAGAACATCCCCACTGAGCAAAAACTGGTTGAGTCAACGTTTTCCCCCGCAATTCCAACCGCAAACAAATCTATGTGATGACATTGAATCAACGTGGAAAATGAATTAGATTTGCAAAAAGTCATCAGCGTAAAGGGCATTTAGACACCCAACCTTTAACATAAATCCAATAACGTGAAATGTCGTCATTCTCATTTCACGTTGAATTCACGTTAGTTA